>NC_136640.1:17401071-17535000 GCF_949748355.1 Melanostigma gelatinosum
GCACAGGAAGGAGAAAGGAAGTAAAATGATCAGCAGAGTCCGAACCATGAGGGAATTGTTGTTGTAGTTTAAGTTGCTATTAAGTGTCGGTAAGCTGGTAGAATCCAGTGTGCTTATTGTGTAGTTTGTGGAAGAGGAGCTGTGGAAGTATTTGATGAGGGATATGTCTGGCTGCCTCTGCCATTGTTCGGCACAGTTGAGAATCATTTATCACAATAGAAGCACCTGGTGTTCAGAAAAAGCTTCAACAGAGCAGGAGCTGGAACACCACAACCGGAGCGTCTCAGCTAACAAAGAGTGTGAAAAATAGCAACATCTTTCTCCACATCTATCCCTGTTCCCCCTCACATCTCTCCCTCCATCTCAGCCCCCCCCCCCCCCCATTTCTCTGCTGATTTTAACATGCCTCCATCTCCTCATGTTAATTTGCCGCTTCAGTGACACGCATCATTGGGGGAGTCATTTCTAATAACCCCTGCCAGCCCCCGTACAAGTGCCTTTGAGTCATGCACTGAGATGTCATTCAAATTATTAAGCATAATGGTAACAATGATGCATTTCTAAAGCCTTACTTCCTTCCTGACATGAATGCTGGTTCGCGCAAACACGGCCAACAAAATACTCCAACGTTCTCCCTCCCCCTTCTTCCTCACCGATGAACCCCATGTCCCCATCTCTTCTTTTTGTGGAAGAGCACGTACTGAGCTGCTGGGTTGAATCATTTCATTTCCCGAGCGTTTTGCCACGAGAAAAATCGTTTTATTTCTGAAGGATCTCGGCATGTTACAGCCTCCTCAGTGTCACCGTCTTATCACGTCAGGATGCGGGGCCTCCCCTTTGAAAGGGTTTCAAGGTAAGAGGGTTAGAGGTTTATTTAGCTTCTTTTCCCTGAACTGAGTCAAAGTAGAGTAATTATTCATTCATGCAGGGCCGTCAGGGATGATGTGCGGATGACATTTCTCCCCTCCGCTGCTTTGTTGTTGCAGATCCAAGGTAGAAAGGATTGTCAGAGCCTAACATCTGCTGTTTTCTCCCTTAGCCTCAGCTCGGTACAACACATCTCAGTAGCTGAGAAAAACAACTGAACAGAGCTACTGGGATCCTCATTCTCTCATTTAACAGACTTACGGGTGTAGTAATACATGCGAGGCAGATGGCAAGAGGAAAATATGCCCACACAACAATGTTTAATATTATTTGACTTATGTTTTTTTGTTTTGTTTTTAGCAACACAAGGCCAGGTGTAAGCTTGTAGGTTGCTGCGGCAATCCACAGCTTCTAAAAATCTTCTGGCCTAAAAGCACACAACTCACTGTCATTTGCTGAGAGTTACAATCTGATAGAGAAACAGTTTTTATGTTAGTTCATGTATACTTTCCAATTTCCTAAACATGGCATCTACTGCCTGCCCGATGCCGAGGTGTTCCGGATTAAAAAAGCAGAAAGCAGATGCCTCTGAAATAAAGACAATTAAACCGGCAGCTGCTCCATCTGCTATTGTCCGTGACCGAAGTAATGAGTGGGGGGGAAAAAAGTCAAAGAGGAATTGTGAGAAGGTGTGCAGGTACATCTTAAGCATCATCAAAAACTCCAAGGACTTGCTCAAGTTTTGTAACCTATATAAAATGTATGCTACAGCCTATAGACTAACCAAAGATGACATTTAACTGGAGGGAACCAAAACAGATTATAGATGCAGGATAACATGAAATATCCCTTTTAAATAATCTCCAACATTATCCCTTCCCCCTCCACCTCTCCCTCGCCCGCCTCCTGTGTGGCCTGAGCTGGAGAAGATAAGTGGTTGGGCAGCGTGTGTCGACCGTGACCTTGCCCATCTTGGGGCGATTAACCGATTACGCCTCAAAGAGTGGTGACATTCATGCTTGTAGTCCTCATTGGCAGTAGATGAAGAAGACAGAGTGTTATCAGCAAGAAAACACCAAGGTCTCCTCTTCACCAGTTTGCTCCGTTTCAAATGCTGCTACAGCACATCAAGGTTATAAAATGTTATACAAAAATAAAGAAAAAAGTTCTTGAAAATTATTAAATAATGTGTGCAGCACACTGTAAGAGCTTTGATTGGATTAAATCAGCTTCTCTTCTAAAGTTGAAGTTTATTATTCGGCAGTGCCATTGAAAACAGCCACAGCCTTGTAACATTCAAAAGGTGAGGGCATGTTTCTCTGCAAGTCCTTGGCAACGACTTCTATCTGCAAAGCTCTGCCCACCACACGTGTTTAAGTGCTACTGTGTGAAAGCCATGAGCATGCACACATGTATTAAATCGATAACAATTATTTCTGGCCCGCTTCATAAATCCAGAGACAAAACGCTGCTTCTTCTATTGTCGGTGTGGTTTTCAAGCAGAAGGCCGAGAGCGGGTTTAGAAATGCTTCTTTTGTTGAAGACAATATTTGAAGGACATGTGGGGGAAACGTGCAGTTCAGAAAAAACATTTCTGAATCTAGTTTTTTTACTGGATGTACTCTTTTAGTCTGTTGGCTAAACACTCCAGGGCATATATGATCATATATCAAAGAATATCTCTCGCTTCTGGTGATTTATAGAACACAAACATTAGTTAACGTGAGGCTTTCTGTTTTTATTTCCATCACTTAATACTGCATAATCCAGTCCCAGATACTGCTGGACCCAGCCTTTAATTAACGAGAGTCAGACAAGGTTTTGGGGCTGTCTCCCACTGTGTTCGTTAACACACATCATTAATCAAGGAGGGGGTTCCCATTAAGCAGGTCACTCAGGATCATGCTAAACAATTAAGCTTTGATTAAGAGATTGTTCATCAAGGAGTCCCACAGGAACAGGATACCGCGCAACAAAAGCTCTGTACTCAAACACTGGTACACCCCGTCAGTGTATGACAATTGTACTTAGATGAAAACATCTCGTGGCACACACACACACACACACACACACACACACACAATTCAAGTCAGCAAAGTAAAATCATCCATACAGTAGTTTCTTTTCAGCAGCCTTCACCATTATTATACATGGCAGTCAATTACTGTGTATTTCTGCCAACAGAGTTTTCTTTTCTCTTGAATAAAATCACTCTGCTTTCACGAACATCCCTGCTCTCAGCTTGTATGAAGTCCCTTTTGAAAAGAGTGCAAGGTGAAATGTAATGCCCGCTCACACCCCCACTGTAGGAAATTTGGGTTTAGAAGTGTGTTTTAAGAAATTATAATAGAAGTGATTAATTATATTAATTAATTCATAATTAAGAAATCATAATTAGAAGTGTTTTGGAAATACATAATTAGAATAATCATAATTGTAGAAGTGTTTTAGGATTTGTAGTTAGAAGTGTATCTTTGTAGAATTTGTAGCACCTTCATATCTATGTGAAACTTTTGCCAAAAGTTGCAAATCCTTTTTATTTAGAGTAAGGCTTAGGGACAGAGAGATTTCTAGACAGGCGGACACAGAAGGAGCATCACCCGAGCCAGGGGTCCTAGCCAGTCGAAGTTAGCCAATAGGAATTGAGATAGACAGTATGGGAGGGGGTTTCAAACTGTAGGAAAGGCTTCGGAAAGTTGTTCGTTCTTCTTGCTTCGCCCATTGTCTCCATGCTGAGGTGCGAGTGAATGGCTTTTCCGCGGATCATGTTATATTTTATATTCTGTTAGTAGTGTACTTCATTGTGTAATTGTATTAGCTTCAGTAGGATTAAATTCTTTTTAATGGTAAACCAGTTTTTGGTTGATTTATTAAGAAGCGACGCTACTGTAAACTTCAGTACCGCGTGTTCTCCGGCCTTCACTCTCTGTGGGGAAGATTCAAGCCTCCACACCACCCCCTCTCCATCCATCCATCCAGACAGAGAGAAACATCGCAATAACTTGCAAACAAAAAAAGTACAAAACTTACAAGGTTCCGAAAGTTGTGTCGTCTACACACAATGGACTTAAAGTACAGTATTGAGTTGCAGGTCATCTATGTTTTGGCACTGTAGTTACGCGTGGAAGAAAATCAGGCAATAGATTTGAAATGTAAAAATATGCTTCTGGACGTGTTTGTGTGCGTATTGAGCAAATTCAGTTTTCTATCGTTAGTTGATGGATAACATGCAATCACTCCACTTGTTACTTTCTATGAAAGAGCATCGTCACTGACTAGTGGCTTTATGTATCCAAGCCATGCACCTAGATTGTGTTTTGTGCCCAAGCTGGGTATTTAGATAAGACAGTATTAGAGCTCAATCAATCAATCAACAGAAAATTAATCAGCAACTATTCTAATAGTTTAATAGATAGTCAATCAATAGTTTTAGTAATCTTTCAGTTTTTCAAACATTTGCTGGTTCCAGTTTCTCCAAAGGGACAATTGACTGCTTTTATCGGTCTTTGGGTTTTAGATTGTTGGCTGGACAAAACATTTAAAGACGTCATCTTGGGCTCTGGCTCTAATAGAAGGGATTAATTAATCAAGAAAATGTGTTGTCTGATTCATCAACAAGGAAAACAATCAGTTGAAGCCCTAATAAAGACAGATGTTCCACCTTGGCCTTGCATACTATTCTCAACATTAAGCAGTAACACAGTCAATATGATTCCTCCGCAATGTCATTCAGGACTCAGTAGCACTGGGATAGTAGTCTTAGTAAAGAAGAACAGTACCCAGACCCGTCTGTTTTGTGGCACAAAGCTGAATATATGGAAATAACGTCGTGTTTTCATCCAAACAGGTGGAAAATTATGTGGTTTATGGAGCCATTTATCAAATGTGGAGCTATGAAGGAAATATAGAGAGAGATAATGGCTGAGACAGAGAGGGGGGGGGGGGCGGAAGAGGGTGTAAGAGGGATGAAATGCTAATTTTTGGCACTTGTCCCCAGCTGGTCTAGATGTTTGACATGTGTGATGAATGGTGTTGCATTGGTACTGCTGCCCTCTCACCTCCACTCATTGTCACCAGTCCAAAGACAAAGGGGAGGAGACGCATGAGGGGGGGAGAAATCCTGCAACACGGGCAATAGATGTTTCCTTTCATCAACACACACACACACAGCAGCTCCCTTCTCCAAGCACAAACACACTGGTACAGACATCCAAGCACACACGCAGCTCGCTCGCTCACATCCCGATAACTTGCATGTTATTGCAGTATGCATTTGCTGAGCAAAGCTTATTTCCTCCAGCCTGGCGAACCAGTTTTCTGCTCTCTCCACAGACCCTCTCCGCCAACTGTCTGATGCAACAATTACACAGCCGTATGAAAGCACAGGCTTCTGGGAGTATGCAGAGACACAGCTACATCTTCGCAAACTGCATATTTGCTACAAATTCTGGCGGAGGTGAGAAATGAGGAAGAGTGAGCACTGGTAAACATTTGGAAATAAAGGATGAGCGTGGAGATGGAAAGTTGCTTTGTTGGCAAGGAGCAGAGCAGTCATTACTCCTCCTGCCTCCCAGGCCCAGACAGAGGAAGAGGTGTGAAATGGGAGCAGTTCCTGCCTCGTCTGCACCGATGGGTTTGTTTAAAGGGTCAGGGTAGTTCGCTGAACCGTTCCGATGAATAGGAATACAAAAAAAAACTCCCAACCATTCCAAAGAAATATCATGAAATGAGTTGTGCAAACAAATCATTCTTTGACTCTGTGTGGGGTTGTTATCTCTGCCAGGAGAGTCATGCGATAGATCAGTTGTGTGTGCACGTCCGTGTCCGTCCATTGCTAATCTTACATTTTGGGTGCCCAGTTACTGTGCGGTTGCATGCTCAAGGACCTCTCTGGGTTGCAGGAACTCACACCGTCTCAAAACACCTTTTATTCCAAACCCCGCCAAACTATGACAAGAAGTTGAAAGTGGTGAATTATCATTATGAGTGACTTGAAAATTTTTTTTTTTTATTATGATAGGAAGTAAAAAAAAAAAAAAAAAAAAAAGATTTTTTTTAAATGGATGAAAGAACAAAATTACACACACTGTTGCTATATTTGTATTTACTTATCCTCGATGCAGGGGGACCTTATGATTACCTTATTTAAGATTGTTTGGTTTTAATCTGTGATGCAATAAAAAATGTGTTACTTTCCAAAAGGTAAAGTGATTACAGTATGTTTAGTACCATTTAAAGAGTTTTAAGCATGTGATGATTATTGGGATAATATTGTGAAGTGTAATTATTTTGGCCAGTGATAATTGTGACATGAACTTTTCATCGTGTCCCATGGCTAATCTGCACTCAACTGAGCGCACGTTAAAGGTTATGCATTTGAGCCTATAATACAGACGTAATTTCTCATGTCAAAGAAAATAGTTTGTAATTGGGGCAATAATGGGATTTAGAGAAACGGCTCTTAACAGCTAGATTTCTGTCGAATAATGTCTTGGCCATGTGAATGATAGATAATTGTTTCAAACAGGGCTTTCACATGTGTGCACATATGCTTGACAAACACTTCAGAAGGAGGAGGTTTTTTTTTATTCAGACACGAGCACAATATGGAAAAGATGTGCACTCTTCAGCTACAGAGCATGCTCTCCCACTGTACCATCAGTTAAAACGCTCCGATAGATAAACAAGTACATAAATAAACTATCTCATACAAATACACCCAACTTGGTTCAAAAGTAAGGATTGGGCTTGGGGGGAGAAATTTGCTGTTTGATTTTACATAAACATGTTTTCCAAATGGAGGAGAGCCAAGAATAACGCAGCTAAAGGGAGGAATTACAAGCTTATCAGAGGAGAGTCCAAACAGAGAACTAAAAAGGAGTAATTGCTGAAATTTATGAGGAACTGACTAAGACTGTTGAGACCGTGCTCAATTTGTCAGCTTTACATGCTTTATTATTCATTAATGCCAACTTATTCTCTAGTTTGACACATTTAAGAACAAGGGATAACCTTTAAATCTTAAACCATCATTCAGGAGAGACATTACACCTAATGCCACCACAAAGGAATCGCACAACAAGATTCACGGGCCCGTACAATGACATTCCTCATTTGTCCAAAACACAAATGTAGGACTTTAAAAAAAGTGCTCACATTTACAAAATAATGAGTAAGAAATTGAAGAAAAGAAAAAAAAAAAAAAAAAAAAGTACAGCAAATTTCCATGAGACATGTAAAAAAGACCAAACCGAAGTAGTTTATTTCATATGTACCCGAATTCCACCCTATTTTAAATGTGCATCAGGACTGACTACAGGCCTGTCACCCTGACCTCTGTGGTCACGAAGTCTTTTCATCGCCTTGTCCTGTCCACCTCAAAACCCTCAGCCACTCCTGGAACCCCCTGCAGCCAGCAGGTCTGTAGACGCCACAGTCAACATGGCCCTTCACTTCATCCTCCAGCATCTGGACTCCCCAGGAACCTACCCCAGGATCCTGTTTGTGGACTTCAGCTCTGCCTTTAACACCATCATCCCGTCTCTGCTGCATGACAAGCTCTCCCAGCTGCACGTGCCCAACTCCTCCTGCAAGTGGATCACAGACTTCCTGTCTGACAGGAAGCAGCATGTGAAGCTGGGAAAACTTGTCTCAAGCGGGCATGAAGGATTGTTGCCGGCCCCCCTCACCCTGGACATAAACTGTTCGAGTCCCTTCCCTCTGGCAGGAGGCTGCGGTCCATCAGGACCACGACCTCACACCACATGAACAGTTTCTTCCCATCTGCAGTTGGGTTCATCAACAAAGCCTGGGACCCCCACTGACTCGGACTCTTACATCCCCAGGACAATTTCCTACTGTTACACATCCTTTCTGTTAAAATACACTTGCCACTTTTATAACATACGGTTATCAGTTTGTTTATCATATATTATTGTAATTTTAATATTTTTAAATTCTGTCTCGATCTTCATTGTTATGCACCATTCACCAAGTAAAATTCCTTGTATGTGTAAAGTACTTGGCAAACAGTTCTGATTCTGACGTTGACACAATAAAAGACGCATCACCTTTGGTTGGTACTGTACTTGGCACATATAAGACCGTGTGACCATTTGTCTTTCTCCATTCCATATACTGCATACGGGGACCCACTGCAGGAAACAGAGCACATATAGCTTCTCTTGCAGAACAACAATTAAAGTAGTAATTTAAATCAGTTCTCACCATTTCCAAACAACAACACCGGCTTTCCCATTTTAAGCATTCAAAGACATGCATGCATGAAAGGCAGAAAAAACATTCCCATACCTCATACTGGGCTATTTCAGCATTCAGGAATAACACACTTTGTTGGAAACAAAGGCACAACTTTTGTATATGTCCAAAACATTCCTATGACAAGACATATGTTGATGAACTGATAGTTCAGGTTTTTTTCCCCTCACACGTGTAATTCCAGCAAGCGGCTTTACACAAACTACAAATAATCTTTTCCCCGTGCAGAACATGAACGGGCACAGATGAACACAGAGGAACCCATCCTCCTATATGAAACTCTTACATTTTACCAGGAAAGTATGCCAGACACTAGCCATATGTAGCCAGAGGTCGAATAAAAAAAAGTCAGAATAATACATAGCTACCTGCTGTGTATGTGTCGTGGGCCACATTTCACTCACAACCTAACAAACTATGTCAACACCGGATATGAAAACAGACAGCCCTGTGAGTCGCGTTAGTATTTTCAGCCAACACTGAATGGAGCCTGACAAACTGTTAGTTAAACCTTTAGCTTACACCTGTCATGAACGTACAATAACGTAGATAGCTGTCTTACCATGCTCCTGTCACAATTAGGCTTTGTCTTCTGTGTTCTGTGTGTCTTTGTGTAGCTCCACACCCTCCTCACTCTACCTGTCAGCCACTCACTCAGCATCAGCCTAACTCCCTTCACCTGCCTCTGATCACTAATCAAGCACTCCCTCCTCATCAGCGCAACTCCCCGCACCTGTTTAAGCCACGATTTAAACCCCTGACTCTCAGTCACTCTCTGCCATTGTCATGTTCCCGATTTCCCCTCTAGTCTCGTCTGTGGATTCCCTGTTGTGTTTCTGTATGTTTCCTGTTTTGACGTCATCGTTCATTAAATACCTGCTTCACTCTACTTCTGGTCTTCTCTGCACTTGAGTCCTCCACCACACCCCGTGACAGTTCCAGGTGTCATTCCATCACCAAGCTCTGAACACTAACGTTACTCGACATCTGTGTTGAAGGGAATGATAGGCTGATTAAAAGTTTCATTTAGTATTGTTCGCCACACATTTATGCCCTTAAATCCTTAAAAGTGTTCTCAGTTGAGAAATCAGTGAAACTTTTTGAGTTTAAAGGTGAGCACACTATATTATCAGGGCTGTTGGAAAAACACAGATTTGGACCAAAATATTTGTCAGTGGTGTAAAGTTGTAGTTTCTTCCAAATATCTTGCCTCAAACAAAGCAAATTAGCAATATTATACAAGAAAGGTCCCCGAATTGAATCAGATGCATTGCAGTTATATGATTTGCATTGTAATCCTATGTGTACCATAAATGAGATGCTACTTATGCTAGCTTTTCGAGAAAGGGGCTAAATAATGCTCCAAAGTTAGCTCAATTTGGTCAAGAGATAAACTGGCATGGGCATTTTCAAAGGGGTCCCTTGACCTCTCACCTCTAGATATCTGAATGAGTTTAATGGGTACCCATGAGGTTTACAGGTATGCCCACTTTATACTAATCCCATTCAGTTTTGTGCAAAGACTGCATGATGCATACATGTGTTATTCTGCCTATTCTAAAATGGTGTATTTGAATATTTCTGAATTCCCAGTGTGGAATTGCATTAATCTGGTATATCTGGAAAGCTGAGACTCTTGTGGATTTAATGATCACAATTGTATTCATGTGTTATGACGTTAGTCCATAGTAACCATTTTATTGTAGTAGGACCATTGTTTGATGATCTGAACTTGATGTCACTGTATAAAGTGACCTCTGGGATAATCAGGTCCTCATTCAACTTTACAACCACAGACTAGAGACCGAGAGGGTATTCAGAGGATGAATGGCTTTCTGAGCAATTTCCAGAACACAAGTGCTCATAATCTAACAGCTGAAAGGAAAGCTAATAGAGTGGTCTGAAATGGTTACGTGGTGCACAAAATCTGTGTATCAAATGTTAGCAACACTTAATGAAACAGAAGTGAGCATAAGAATGGCAATCATATACTTCCATCAAGCACTTACACACTCTAATCTTTCAACAGTTGAATAGCAAGTATGGAAGATAAAGAACAAACTTTTTTTGTTAATTTATATTTGTACATAATGCTGACATAGAAGCTGTTCTTAATTTATAAACTGTATATCCAGTTTTGCATTTCTTTCACTAGTTATTTTACTGTGAGCTCCGTGGAGCCTGTCTCAGTGATACAGGAGATTTGGATTTGTGTTTGAAGCTGCTCCTCTAGAAGGATCAAGGTTGGGATTGGTTTGACATAAAAAGCACAGCTGAGTCAGGAGCTCGTTCACAATCACAGATTAGGCTACACATCTCTAGTGCACACACAGCACAAAATGACTACACACATGTTGTTGCTGGGTCAAATACTATCAAGATATCAGAGGAAGCATGCTTTTGGACAAGCAGACACACTTGCCATTTGTCATGTTGTCTTGGCTAGAGTAAAAGGAAGCAGTCTACACAAATATTACAGCTAAGAGACGTTTTTACTTCTTTGTTCTCTTTTTGGCTTGTTATTTCCCCCTGAAAACAGTCTCTCTATCTACCCATAAAACAAACATCATTTTAGGCAATATCATTTTTCAAAAATATTTTATTTGATATTGATCCAGGTACAAGGAAATAAAAGAACATGGATTTATCTTACAGAACATGGGAATGAGACTGTAAAAGTTTTATTTTCTTGATCCACTCTCTTCTTGGACAAGGACATGCAAGTGAATACAGAAAGTGGTTTACAGGAGAAAAAAAAGCAGATGTACTGTAGAAATGGCATTGGATCGGAGTCTCACCTCACCCCATACTGTACAGAAAGACTTCACCCAACAACTTTCTCTTTTTTGTCATAATTTTTAATCTTTTATAGCAAAAAGGCAACACACAGATAGGCTACAAAGAATCAACAATATTGAGAAAATGAACAAAAGAGAGGGAAAGCCAAAGTACTTTCATCCTTCCAAAAAGACATTTTATCTATTGTCTTGACAAGCTAATTGTGAGCGTTTTTTGCTCCTTGTGTTTGGTAATGTTTTAAGTCGCTTTAGTTTTGACATGAGAGGAGCAGTGCGGTGAACATGCAGGACGAAGAGTGACTCAGATGACTACTGACCCGGCATTCCACCGTGCTGTGAGCACAGTGTGCCTATCATCTCCTTATGGCCTCGCTGCTCGGCTCTGACAGCAAACTTTACAAGGAACGGAAAAAAAACACATATTATATTCCACCAATCTTTATGCATATTTCACAATATACTTTTATTATCATTTTTAATAAATACAAAACGACACTGTGATTCAAAAGAAGACAATGAGTATTAAAGAGACACTAAAACGCATTAGACATTAGAAATATCAATCTTAATTTGGTATGTTCTTTTACTGACATCTTGTCTTAAGGTGGATGAACCAGCACATTATACTCAGAATCAAAATCCACAGCAGAAAAAGAAAAGAGGGGACGACAGAATCGGACGTGAGAGAGGGATATTCTTGTCAATGAAAATGGAATGGCATAATCAAGTGGAGATGCGTATGGATATATACACATATATACACATACATAAACACCACCAGAATGTAAAATAACCTGAGATACTCTTTGCACCTCATTTCCAGAACACTGGCCACTGGGTGGATGATATAAAATGACGATGGCATGACAACAGTACAACAGCATCTGACGGCCTTTAGTTTCCACCCCCCTTTTATCAACATTAGCAGTACAAAAAAAAGACAAAACAGTCAGTTAACCACAAAAATCCTGAATAATAATATTGAAAACATTGTTGTAAGCAGCGTTTTGGAGTCCATAAAAGGCATACAAAGAAACAAGCGTTTCATTAAAAAAGGACAACCAATGAAAAAGTTGTCTCAAAAGACAAAAGAATTGAGATTCAGAGGCTGAGAAGTCGGAAGCGGCAGATGATAAGTGTGTGTTTTATGGCGGTCGGGCAGAATGAAAGTGTTCTGCTCCACACTGTGGCTGTAGACATGGGCCTGCTAGTTACTGTTCAAGGCTTTTCTCCATTGTCACTTTATGGGATCAAACAGTGACTCTAAGCTACGTTGTAAACCGTACACACAGACCTTTTCCTCTCAAAGTTATCGACACAAGCCTGTGCTGACCAGAGTCTAACGGTAACTGAGGCACCAACCTTTAAAGCAACAACTACTTTAATAGATTACCTCATTTTAACAGCACTCAGCTGGCCCAACAGGTAATTGTGTTGCTTTCTTGGATGATAACTGTACCACAAATATGACGAACATAAAACAGGAAGTGCTTTAAAAAGCAAACAACATTAAAATGTTGGAACATAAAACTCTAAATATAAAAGGTGTAAACAAATTATACTCCACTGATGTTTTCGGCAGGTTTGGGAGTATCATTGCTACTCATCCCACAAAAAACTCCTTGGTGATGTCTGCTGGCCTATTAAGGCTACAGAAGGATTATACATCTGCGTCTGTAAGTGCTATGACTGAAGTACAGCACGAGGACAGATTCCACGGATTCTTCCTCCCTTTTGGCTGTTTTATAGTTTGTGTGCTGTTATACTCAACGAGGAGCGTGTACTCAGTGTAGGAAAAGTATTTAGGCAGTTAATCATGAAAACTTTACTTGGAAAAGATTTGAAAAGATAAAAAATAAACTCCCTCAGTCTGTTTCGGAAGACAGGGCAATGCCCGGAGTTGCCCAAAACATCGACCACTGAATGTTTCTTTAATCAAACTATTGATTTAGACAGCTAATTGGAAATTAAATAATCAACTCGGTCACCTACAGTAATACAGTATCCTCTGTGTACAATTCTCCCAGCCTCATATCTGCCCTTCAGACCCTCGGGAACCTTGTCTGTTTGCCACCCAATTAGTCTCAACCATGGAAATGAGTGCCTTTTTTGTTGCTGTCTGTTAACAAAGCCGTACTCTTTAATATCTCTCTGTACATTAGTATATCATTTTCTTCTCTTTACTTTACAGTACAGAAGCTCCTCTTCACATATTATTCCGGTTCTTCATGTCAGCAGGAGCTATGTTTTTGTGCTTATCACCAAAAATTGCAGTGCAAAAACAATAATTACTAATAATAATAATAATAATAATAATGATAATAATTAATGGTACGTATTAACAAACAATGGATTATAAAACAATTATTTATGGCACAATAGCCACTCAATTCACATATAATACAAATAACCAGATAAAAACCAACTGTTTCTGTGTATGGAAATTAAAAGCTCAAACTGAATTAGGCTTGCATAGCGATGCAACAGCAAGTTAAAGAATATATTTACAGGAAACTAAATTCCCTTTTTTCCCCGAGGGAATTTACCAGAAAATTTGCTCTTGTACAGATGTTTTCTTTTTTTCTTTTTTTTTGTTTGCTTGCCTTTTTCTAACAAAAAGAAAATTACAGTAAGGTAGGAGGTGGAAAATATTTTCTTCAGGACGAAAAACATAGTGAGATGTACAGTATGTCTGTGTCTATACATCACATTTACAGTTCTGTGACACTGCGTTTCTACTGCAATCCTTCCCTCCGAGAACACACAAGGACAAAGTTCATTGCCCCGACAAGGAGGGCCTCATTCTTTCAAGGAGAGACCAGGGTGTTTCCAGTTCACATCCCAGGCAGATCACTCTGTGGGAGGAAAGGGACAAAGAAAAAGAGAAAATGTCAGGTTTGTTTAGAAAATGTAAAAACATATTTTGGGTAACTGCTTAGCTTAGCATAAATCTGAATAAGAATCAACTCTATTGGGCAAGTTTGTTGAGGCATGCAAGAAATTGAACTCATTTGCATACTTAACAACATTTTAAAGGACAGACATACAGCTTAAGAAAGATACTTTATCAAGCCAAACAAATATTAGCTTAAGACTATATGACTGGAAAACAGCTAGCCTGAGTCTGTCTGAAGCTAAAAATATACGGCTATCAACACCTCTAAACCTCACTAAACGTAGCATAAATAAGTTACAGCTTCATGGGGAGTTGTTTGCCGTAACGACTCATCTAACAGCCAGTTGTAGTGACCTCCCGAAGTCTTGCTGTCACAGTGGCTTTTTTTTCACGATACATATGCAGTGCCTTATATTGTAAGACACTGCCGTAAAATACGTAATCACTCACATAACTCTCCAGAGTACTGTCCCTGTCCATTGGTCCCCAGGAATTCGGCGTGCTCTGTGGTGGTCCACTGTTGTGGCTGTCGTGGACCCTCGGCCTTGCGTGGCCCTGTCGAGCCCTTGGAGGAGGCTGTGCCGGAGGAGCTCTGGCCACCAGCGGAGGGAAAGGATGGCTTGTTGTATGGCAGGCACCCGTCCTCTGAAAACACAGGCACACTCAAAGTTTGAAAAGCGGACACAATTTATGACTTTTATTGTTGCAGTGAAACACATCTAACATCTGATGTATGGAGACAAAGAGCACTTTGGACCCCCCCATCCTGACATCTGCAGAGTGGTGGTGCCAACAGGCTATGCCAGGGCGTGCCACAGAGAGGACTCTCAGCCTCACACATGGCCTTGCAGCTACCAGCCTTATAACAGGGTAAATACAATAAGAGTGGGACTGCTGGCTGCTGTGGCACCCCCTGCTGCAGGGCAGCATAACATTGACCCTCAGCAGTCTCCATCGTTGCGTGAAATCTCATCAACCTGCTCCCCACTGCTCAGCTAATGACTGTAATAGAGTCTGCCCCGACCTCAGTGGATTCTACTGTGAATCAGTCAGCACTCTGACACATATGGGAATTCACCTATGGGGTTTTTTGTAAAGATGCTGATTGTGGCACCTGTCTTTGTCTCACAGTCTCAGATTAACTGTCTGAGAGAGACCTGGCACAAAGAGGGCAGGGCGCACAGCATGGAGAGCTCTAATGGTCACCAACACGCAAGCACGCACGCACTCACACACAATGAGCACAGACACACACAGATGGGGTGTAGAGTGGCTGCTGTTTGCGTGAGAAAAGCAAGCCGAAGCGATTAGAGAGCATTTCAGTTGCTGGGGCCTCCTGCCGTACTTGGAGCGGAGCAGGATGATATTGGCAACAGTTACAGGGGCATTGGGGAGGCTGGGGGGGGGGGGGCATTCTGGAAACCAGAGCAAGTGGCAGACAGCGCAATCTGTTCATGGGAGCCCAGTCTCATCGCAGCATGCAAGCTAACTCAGAGAAAAATCCCTCGCTGTCAAGTCACTGCAGCAGCAAAACTCTCGTGTCCTTGTTGTTTTCTTGCTATGATGCAATGATTTATCTCTTTTCTAAATGAAGAGCTTCAGTCAAGAACAGGAAAATGTTTAGAATATGAAGCCGAGATGTTTTATTTCCTGCGCAATGAATTGCAAAATAATTATGTTTGGGTGGAATGCGGCTCAGAACTGGTATATGTTACACATCATTTTGTTAGCCCTTCATTTTTAGCGTTAGCATGTTAATGAGCATGAGGTGTGTAATAACTTTACAGTGCTGTTGGCTGAAGACTTCAGTCTTGTTTCAACTGTACCTGTTTTGTGTCCACTGCAGCCATCATCAGTGCGGTCCATGGAGTCCAGCCTGTCCTGAAGCTGGCGATGATGTTCCAGAGAAGTGCGTGTCTGTCTGTCATCCGGCCCGGACAGGGGTCCTGACATAGGCGTGCGCTCCAGAGATGAAGCATTTCTATCTGTAGGGGGTACCATGCTGCTTATACTGCGGGCCCCCTGGATACGGCCCTGGCCCTGAGAGGGCGGAGGCTCCGGGGGAGGAGGTAGGTCTGTGCCAAAGGGGAAACCCACAGAATGAATCAAATGAGGCCTTAAATGAACTATTAGATGTAGTTTATGAGTAAAAACTGTCCAGACAAATTTCCATCCAATATCATATGAATATAACTCCCTCTAGTTTTTAAAACAACAACAGATGTTTTCGAGAACCTTCTGCCTGAACTATTTAAAATGTGTTTTCAGTCGCTGCCTCACCGTCTGCACCAGCATCTCTCCGGTGGGGTGCTGTGCCCTGGCTTCGTGGTTTGCGTGAGGGCCTGGTGGCCCTCTGGTGGCCCAAGCTGTGTGTGCCGACTGTGCTGCCATCTGTTGAGAATGGACTGCTGGGCCGGGGCCTGTGGGACAAGCCTTTACCTGCAGGAGGGATACAGGACCACAAGCCAGCTGGTTAATAAAGACAATAAGGAGCCAAAACCTAGACAGTGGAGCTGAGGCTGTCATCGAGAAAGGTAGAGGTTATCATTCAAGATTCAAAAACCTATTAGAAAACAAGGGTAAAGATGTTCATTAGAGGAGAAAGAACTCTGGTAAAGCCTGCAAAAGGTTGCAAGTATAACAAATCACCCATTTATTATTCATTTAACCCAAGAAAGCAAGAGTGCACAGCCAAATGAGTCACAGAGGAACCGAGTCAAAGTAGAGGATAGGGAGATATCTGCAGTCCAGCCACGTACAACAGGTGCCATGCACAACCTGGGCACAGCGTCCCCCAAGCAGTAGAGAGGAAATCCAATGTTAAGCCACCATTATGGGGGAAAACATCAGCCAATGGATGACAGGAGGAAAAATCAGAGAACACATCATCTGCCACTGGTAGAAGTTCCAGTCGGGCAGTGTGTAGCTGGTCTCCACACACCAACCTCTCTTGCTGAGACTAGTGCCCTCCAGGCGGTAGCCTGCCTTGTCTGCAGCGGCCACCAGGGCCTGGGCAAAGCTGCAGTGGGTAAAGATGGAGCCATCGGACGAACTGGCCACACTGGACCTATGGCTGGAGAAATTACGGTCATCCTCCGAGGCTGAGCCCCACCCATTCACCATGGACCCTGTGGAACACCACATGTTTCAGCAAATGTGTGTGTGCGTGTGAGATATTTGCATATTTGATATGCATATTTGTTTTCGATTTCAAAACGCTCAAATTCAACCGTATCATGTTCATACTTCTCAGCTCAGTGGCCACAACCTTTATGGCGCTTTGAACACCTGTGCTGTGATTCCGCATTGAGATGGATGAACCCGTGATCTTCTAAAACGGAGGTAATATTAAGCTTAAATGATTCCGTACGTGCTGCAGGGCATTTCTGCTCATTCTGTTCTGACCTGTCCTCTTTCATCCACTAAAAACACACGCAGAACACAAATTGCATGCACACACACAAACACACACACACCAGAACGTACACAGTGGAACAGCAGGACAGGCATCAACTAATTCTGCTCCTCTTTTGATGAAGAACAATGAGCGCACCGTGCAGCGCAGGCTAAAATACTGCCTCAGGTGACACAGACGAAGCATCCCACAAACCAGTGTGTCGAATCAAACACCTGGTGGTATGCACATACACTTTTCTTTATTCCTGTTTGAAAATGCACAGCCACCACCGTCTCAAAGCTGCAACATTTTCTAGAACAGAGGTTTAAGACAACATCAAGGTATTTCACTTATAGCTGCTGTGGTTTATGGCTTTGAAGATGATGAAAATCTTCATGTAAAAAGTAAGGCCGGCACTTTAAATAAAGAGATATCAGCCTGCCAATAAAAAACATGTCACTTTGGCAAGCAAAACCACAGAACAGTAGGCTAATGTGACAGCTTTCAGTGGGACTGGTTTGGCAGACTTTGCTCAAGTGGCACAAACCCAAATGCTCTGCTCCCACACTTTACCTCTCCCTCGCACAGAACCTTCAACAGCTGAAGTTGCAACAGATTTTCAGTCCTATTGCAGTGAAGCGTTCACAGATTAATGGTGACTTCTATAAAATGTAAGCTTGCACAAGGTGGAGAACCCCTTACACAACCCATTTTTACAGCGCTAACTGAAATCCGAGGCAGTAACTACTTCGAGCCCTCTTGCCTATCTATTTTCTTTGAAATTCTTTTCTAAGAGTCTTTTTTTTCTGTTGAAAAAAAAAAGACAGCAATTCCCCTGGGTTCAATCCTCCCACAAAGAACAGAGCAGATATTGAAGTATAGGCAGTGCCAGCCAATTCACTGAAGCTTCCAACTCCTCCGGCTCGGCAAAGGAACACTGCCTCAGCAAATCACATCACAGAATGACTTTTCAGTTGCACATTTTCTACTGCTGCACCTCAGGAGCACTCCTATTCTCAGAAATAGCAGTCCAATCAAACTATGATCATTGCCACATAATTTGATAAAGAATTCAATCAAGTTTTGCTTTTTTTGCCCGAGAATCTTTTTCTGTAGCTCTAGACAAAGGTTTGCACTATCCGTCATTTTATCATGTCTTGAACCAGAGCAATGGGCCACATGCACTTTAAACACCACTGGCTACCACCTCTCATGCTCCAAGCACTGTTAGAGTAAGGCCAGTGAATGGGAGATGGTTTGGGGGGCAGTAAAACCCGGCCCAGGTCCCTCCTGCCACTAAAACTGATTTACACTGACGGGAACCCTAATCTGCATGTCGTTAAGCAGGAAAACGCTCCCCCTGACGAGCAGGCGTCTCTACCTGCCTTAAGGAGATGTGACCCTGCTCCTCACAAACCTGGCAAGGATTTATGGGAGGGTAATCGGCCAGAACAGTGGGCGTAACAGCCTCACTGCTACCACACCTCAGCTTTACACAACCTATAACATCTAGACACAAAGCCAGGTGATACCTACGTGTTCGCTTCATCACTGAGGCTCAAGCAAGACGTAGATCTGCAATACACACCACAACATCAGGATTTATATTTAACTTAAAAGTGTTTTATTATCGCAGAGAATAGAATCTGCTGGAGAAGAATGGCCCCAGAGGAGAAGGGTGGCTATTTTTAACATTACGAAAACAGACCTATTTCCATGTTATTAAAACAATGACAAATCTATCAATCAGGGGCTCGACAGGAATCTCTCTCCCTCCCTCGCCTATTTGTATAGCCTCAAAATGGTGGCCACAATAAATCTCAGCAGTTCCCCCTATCCTCCTGCTAACCCCGGAGCTGGAACCGTGTCTGTGTTGTAAAACGATCGGGTGCGAGGCAGACTTGCAGAGAGATAAGAAGAAATAGTGCTGTCTTCAGAGGAATACAGTGGCGGAGAGATGCAGGAGATTAGGGCCCAGTTGCTGCTTTATATTCCTCTAAATACATCAGCAAGTAGCATGTGTCAGCGTAACCAAAACCACTGTTCCATCACCCCATGGAAAACTACTCTTTAGGGCTGCCACCGACAGGGCAGACCAACAAGCAGCGCTGTCAACCCTCTTATTTTCATGCTTTCTCTCTCAACTGGCTCGGCTCTTCTACCTTGAGATACAGTATATTTACTGCTGGCGCCCCGTTTATTTCTACCCATGAATTTCCCAACATGGATCAAGTTTGTAGTATTCCCGGTCTTCATTTGAAGGCCCACACAAAGTTCCACCACACCAGCATGATAGCCAAAGGCCACAGATTTTTCAGAAATACCCCCCCCCCCCCCCCCAGTTTTACAGATGGCTAACGTTGCCTGGTCAGTAAGGCAGCAGCAGTCCACCACCCAGCTCTGCAGCTGCAATGTCATGCCCTTCATATGTCCCCCTGACAGGCGGCTGTAAAAGTTTTCAGTGAGTTGTAAAAATGGAAATGGTGTCTAGTCTGCAATGGAATAGGCCGCACGTGAAATGTATTTCAAATCCCCTCGAGAAGATATGGGCGGCGCTGGCTCCGGCGCGGTGTGGGTGTTAAATCACAGCCCCTGTCCCTCCCTCTTGATTTCCCTCTCACTATACTGTTTAAAATTCATGGCCTTCCTTATCTCTTTTTTTTTTTGGGAAAGGATAATTATAATTCCCCAGAGTCTGCCAAAAGTGCTGAAAAAAACTTGCTTGAGGGACACTCAGTAAGCATGTTCACATGAAGATGAACGCATAGCAGACTGATGAAGAACATGTCAGGAACAACAACCCATTCATTGTGATGCAGCAACAATGGCAATTACATGTTTTCCCATTCGAAGTAATTCGATCGTAGTCGTTTTGCTTTTAACAAAGAATAATAATATTATTTAACTGTATAAATGTATACATAAATATAGCATCAAAATACTGTATTCCAATACATTACAACATGGTTGACAAACAGAAGCGTCCCGAAAGCCACAATTCAGAATCAACCTCACCTGTTAAAGAGCTGTCCAGGTTGTCCATGCTAGACCCTGGTGTGTGCTCAATGCCGCGGGGATGCCTGGCTCCATAGCCTTCGTCCTCCTCCTCTTCCTCCTCCTCATCCTCATCAGGCGGGTCAGTCTCCAGGTCAGAAACCATTGTGCTCGACACGTAGCCCACTGGAGGAGCTGGAGCCTGGGGAGGAAGAGAGCCTACCTGCATGTGCCTGGGAAGAGAAAGAGACAGCAGATTACTCTACTGGAATTCACAAACAGTACCCATCAAGGAATGTGGAGGAATGATGAATGTAAAGAGAATAAAGGGAATATTCAGCAGTTTCTATGCCCCAGGAAGGCGGAATAATAAGGATGTGGAAGGGCAGAGCTAATTTTAGAGACCTCTTTCATATGTGAAGCGATGAATACATTTGGACGATTCCACTAATTCTACAGTGCAGCTTGCATGCTAACACAATGACCCGCTAATTGCTGCTGTGGATGGTACAAAGCCATGCTCTCCAGGCCCGTCGACACAAGGCTGTCACCTCAGTGGCAACCCGCTCTGCTGACAGGCGCATTTGTTTGAGCAGTGCAATGTCTTTGACGCGGTTTGCAGAGGGAATTGGTTGTAATTACTGGCCTTCTGGTGTTGTTAGAGATGCTCTCTAACCAACGTAGTCATTACTGGGTAACATGACATCTCCTTCCTGACAAGGGTTCCCTGTCACCCCCACCCCCACTTTCACGATTATGAATGAATGCCAGTCTCTCTGCGTTGCCGACAGAATGAGGCATGGCCTTCATCTGACTTACATGAGCACAACAACAATGGAATGTGCTGCATGGGTAGGGGGGCGGGGGGGGGAGTAAACAACCGTGGGGAAGAAATTGTGTCTCTTAGAGTGAGCAAAATATAGTAGTCGCCTAAGTGGTAGCATGGGCCTATTAAAATGAAATGATTAATGGGTTTATCTCCACTGCACGTATAGTTGACATGAAGAATACTGCAGAACCAAAATAAATCCTGGCAGCAATACATGCAGAACAGAATGTACAGTAAGCATTTCAAAATGACAACAACACATATATTATCATCGATAACAATATATCTTTTCAGATGGATGGATGGATAGATAAGATAGTTAATACTGCAATGTTTACCATGTCTGTTTTGCCATGTCCATTTGGTATGCTCTGGTCAGCTCATCCAAATGGGCCTGGAGCATGGGCTGCATCTCGTCCCGAGGAGAAGGGGTAAGGGTGACTGTGGACTGCTGTCCAAAAGACACAGCAGCTGGGGAGGAGGCAACCCCTCGGATGGGCGGGGTGGGAACCCTCTCCTCTTCCTCCTCCAGCTCATCCTCCATGCCCTGGTGAAGATAAGTCTGCACGGGCATGGGCGGGCCCCAACCATCGCTCTCATACCTGATGTAAGAAGAAGAGATGTTTACTGAACAAACGTTCTCACAGTTGCAATATTGTGTTTCCAAACTTTAGTATGATCTGTGACTGCAACGGACATTATTGATTATTCTTCAGATTATTTTGTCCATTGTTAGATTCATCATTTTAATCTACAAAATTCCAGAAAATATTGACATATTACAAAGAAAAGCAGCAATTCATCACAATTGAGGATGTGAAATCAGAGAACAATCAGTAGTTTTGCTTCATAACAAATGACTGGAATAACATCAAATTATTTGCAGATTCCTTTTCTGTTAATCAACCAATTGTTTCAGCTCTACTGTGAACATCTGTGTTGAAGAATATAAGTCACCACACCCAAACAATGGTAATGCATCACACATAAACACAGCTCATTTATTTAAATGCTATGCTTGATGAGAAAATAAATTGGAAAATACACATGGACAGAAACAGAACTACATTAAGGTTTGTGACATTGTCATTTTCTCCAAAAGTGTTAAGGTTACTGAAAAAGCAGACATCACAAATATAAAAATATCTTAAGAGAAATTCTTCTGTACTAAGCTTCGTGACCTTGTCCAACTTTTGAAAATGATGTTTTATACGACAGTCCTGAGTGGAATTATGGAGGTAGTTATGCTTCACTTCCTCATAGCTGTGCTTATACATGCTGAAATAATACTAGCCATAAAGAAAATGTTCATTAAAGAAATTTGTCAGTGCACACTCCATAGGACATAACATGTTTTAATATGCAGCCATTAAGAGCAGCCTCAGATTTACAGTGCACAGGACTCTTCATTTGCCAGATAGCCTATTAAAGCAGATGACTCTCCCACTCTGGAAGTGGGAGTAAGAGGACATAACACCTACTGGAACAAAGAGTGACGCACACAGCATCCCGTCAATAAGCCTCTGTTACGTTGTACCTACAGTAGAGTATGTCTAAGCTTCTGTCGGATTCATTAGACGAAATTTAAAAAAAAAAGAGTAATGTAATTAGTGTATCGATAAACTAAAGAAATATTAGCGTTGCTTTCAACATCTATAAGAACTCAGCAGCCTTTTACATCTAGTTTAGACTCGAAGAGGGACAACAATGTGCTGGTATAAATCCCCCAATCTGTCCGTCTGTCTCTCGCTTTTCACTTATGAAACAATGCAATTATCATTTTTTCCCCCCACTATGGAATTCAGCAAATAGATTAATCTGAAACCATCTGTGTGTCTACACGCTAGAAGCAGCAGGAGACTGCTCGAACATGTTTTTTCCCAATGATGAAGTCTTCCCATAGATTGCAGACAGGATCAACAAATAGTTTGATGTGCAACCATCTGTATATGAGTTTTTCGCGTGAAAGCCGGTGTAAGCGAGTACGTGTGTGTATCTGGCTGCCTGCGGAGACATTGATCCTTCACTTTTCTCCAGATGTACAGTAGTACAGTAATTAGCTGCAGAGAAAACAGAGCTGAACCCTGTTGTTGCACACAGCAATGTGTGGTGTTGCATGCGTTGGCAAACACTATCTTTTTTGTTCCAGCAAGCGAGACACTAGATTGTCAGCCACTGATGTAGTCAGAGGACGGAACATACAATGACAACAATACGCAGGCTCAAGTGCATATACAACAGAGATGGCAATCTCTATGATGTACAGGGAGTAGACACTGGGGGTGTACAAAGCTACTATCTGTGTCTGTTTATTTCACAAATTAAGAATAAAACAATTCTGTTTGTCGTTTTTTTTGGGGATGTTGAAGGGGCTTGGGTGGAAATAGGATTAGCTAACTGAAATAGAATCGAAGGTATCAACAATAGTAATACACACATTAGAATTGTTTTGGGCCGTATTGCATGATTTTCCAATTGCAGGTTGTGTATGTAAGATGAGAGTTAAATTGGCTTGAAAAAAAAACAAAAAAAGAAGCTAAATATATTGACACAAATCTGAAAAGCTCTCTTGGCCACCTTGCATTCACTTTTGGTTGGTGGTCTTCAACTTCACCGCGTCACTTTCCTGTCTACTCTCGAGTTGCGCAATGTGCCGGGCTTTAATATCTGATCATGAGGTAAAAATTTAAAAACTGTGCAACATCCGACATGTTTCATCCTGCACTGAACACTGTTGACATTCGAATAATATATTGATATTTAAAGCCCTAGTAGACATACCCTCCTCCGTCATGATGATCATTGGGATAATGGTCCATCTCAGTGCCTGGGAGAGGGTGAACAGGGGGAGGGGGGAGGGGAACGTTGGCCCAGTTGGATCCGTTGGATCCGTTGGCTTTAGTGGGCTTGGAGCTAGCCTTGGTCTTCTTCTTCTTCCCTCCCTTTCCACCTACACAAGGAAAGATTGCATTTGGAGTCACTGAAAATTAGATTGTAAACGAAAATCAATTAAAAGCTCATATACAAGTTGGATAGCATTGCAAATTACAGTCGCTGCTCTTGCCGTGTGACAAATGCGTATCCAGCCGAAACTCAATTTAGTCCAACCATGCTACTTAGATTACTGATCAATTAGGACTCAGTTTCAACATACCCTTAGAAAATCGTACACAATTTCAAACACGAGGTTTCTTGCCTGTCAGTACTTACATAGAAAAGCTCAAGGTTGCAGGATGAAAAGCTTGCATCCATTGATTAATTGACTGAAAAGCCTCAAATCTCCATAGAAACAGGAGAACGGCAGTAAACGAGGTTGAGGCAGACCTTTGTGCTTCACCCATCCCTCAGTGTCCCCTTTCACACCAGGCTTTGGGTTTCACAATGAAATATCTCTCTTCACAGCATCATCATAATGAATGGCTTGTGTGGTGTCAGTGTGTCCCTAATGGAATTCAGTGAGAGTCTATTACGACTTTCATTTCTTTTATTACACCGGAGAGCCGCTAACCCCATCCATTTCCACTCACATCCCTCCAACACCAGATTCTCCTCTGTCCCATTCATCTTTATAAATCTGCCAGCCAGGTCAATACTGGTTTTTTTACAACTTGGTCACAGTGGAAGAAACCTATTTTTCTTCAAAACACATTTGACTTCAATTCCAAATCTGTTTTTAAGTTGAGGTATATACAGTGTGCACATATTCCTGATAACTAAGACATGCTGAGTTGAAGTTATTTCCAATAACTTCAACTGCATTTCAGAGATGTCTTTTGTGAATAATTTGTCGATAAAAAAGATTGAAGAAAACAAGACTAGACAGTATTAGCATCTATAAATCAATTTGCGGCAGTGCCTCCCTACTAGTAAACACTTAACATCTCAATCCAGGAAATACCTGAAATTGACATCAGCAGCCACACAGATCAGTGAGAGCCATCATTGGAAACTCTGTTGAACAGGTTTGTATCTGACAACTGTCGGTTAGCCTGCTGCTAAAGGCCTGGAATCACTTCCTCCCACTGGCACAAGAAAATACCAATACTGCAACTTGTGCAATGTAACATCATGCACTCTAATGTAATCTAATAAAGTTACGTGACTTGTGCACAGTGAAAAGGAGATCTCTGTCATCAAAACGAATGTACATTTCTATTGATTTTCATGGAAGCCGGATGGCAGAGATATAAGAAACTCTGCACAATATGAGTCCAGAAATGTCTGATTCTGATACTATTATCAGAGTCTCGAAGCAGGAAGAAGAACAAAAGCACTTCAAAGATGAGCATGGTAACAATGCTAAGGCATGCAGAGATGGCAGGGGTGTCAGAATAAGATTAATAAAGAATAGAAGTAATAAAAGAAACAACTGTAAGCCCAAGGCACGCAGCACCGCAGTGTAAGTATAGTCTGAAAGTAATTGCATTTCCTAATCGTACCTCTGGGCGACGCTTGACTTTTACCAATAAATGGTGAGCTGACATGATTGTTCTATCATCCTAAGTCTCTCCATACAAGACCAGCCATCAATATTGTAAATGAGCCTCTTCCAGGGAAATATGGTCTGGCACTGGCATTACAACAGCTCACCCCAAATATGAAAAATACAGAGAGAGAGGCTGTGGCTAGGAGCTATACAGGAATTACACAGTGAACCCATCTCCTCTGGCAAAACTGGGCCTGTCTTCAAAGGGGAACTCATACTAAATATAGATTCAGCATTGGGTATTTATACCCAAGGTTTGGGCGCTCCCAGCCTATAACTGTAGGGCTGCATAGCCTTGAGCTTGCTCTGTTTTCATTGGGTGCGTCAGAGCTAAGGGGGAAAGCCACAGAGCAAAGACGCGAGAAAGACTATGCAGCCAGATATAACTTATGAGTGGGAGAATCATTTAAAAGAAGGACATCAAAAATAACAAAAAGTCATGTATCATCACATTTAAAAAGAAATATAGAAATAACGACATATTACACAATGAGGTGAGATGCAACGTATATGGAGCGTGCAGGAGCACAACAGGACACACACACACACACACACACACACAATGGACTTCACATAATCAGGGACGTTGTGGCTTCATAGACAGTCGGAGTGTGAGGGAAGTGTCTTCAGGGTCTCAAACTGCTACAGAAAACACAGGAAACACCAGCTACCTCTTTCCCCTCCACTAAGAGGGGTTTTAATGAGCAGCTTCATGTCCCCAGTGGAGATCCATGCTGCCATGAAAGCTGCTCTATTTATGTTCCTTTTCATCCTGCTCTCCTCCTTCAGACCTGACATTCAATATTCCTTCCATCTCCTCAGAGGGAGAGCAAGGCACTGTAACTTCCAACTTTTCTCCCCTTTCAACTTTTAGTGCTTATCTAATGTTCAATATAGCAACGGGTCGAATGAATATCACATCTCATGTTAATTCATTCCATTTTATAGCATCATTAATACAGATGCCCCCTTATTATCTCTTCAGTCTTATATATCTATACATTTTTCAATCAAATGTGCAAAGCTGTTCACCAAACTCCCTGAAATAGATACTAGCTAACAAAAGGTTATACCGGAAACATTCCTCTTATTGTAGATTTTGCAGATATGGACTAAGGTATATACCGGTAGGTGGAAGGATATTGACCCAGGTGACGTCTTATAACAATCCATTTGTTATACATCAAATGACATCCATCCGTCTCCCTCACGATATATCCACACTGTACGCACTTATGTTCTTTCCATTCACTTAACTCATAAACTAATGAAAGAAAGAGTTCCAACATTTAGGGGAATATGCTTACTCACTTTCTTGCCCAGATTTAGATGAGGAGATTGATGCGGACGGACAGAGCCGGGCTAGCTGTTGCTAAGCTAAGCTAAGCTAAGAGGTTACTGGCTAGCGTACAGAGGCTAGAGCGGAATCAATCTCCTTCTCTAATTCTCAGTGCATTTCCCACAATGTCGCGTATAATTTGTCTGACATATTATACATTGCAGGGATCTTTCTTGTTGATTATGTTTCTCTTCATCTCATGAAATGATACCAGAACATGTGCCAAGCCCAGTCAAAGTCCTCAGTGACCTGCGTGTCTGTGGCAAAATAATCTGCCCGTAAGGCATGGCCACTTCACATCCCTCTCTCCAGCCCACTGTGTGCTCGAGCATTGAATTTCAGCCCAGTTAAGGCAGCGGCTTGTAACTAGATAAAGGAGGAGAGTGTAGGGGAGGCAGGCAGAGGGCTGCCTTGGTGTCCTATAAATGACATTGTAATTCTCTGAACATGGGTTTTAGTGTAGTCAGCCGCCATTAGGGGAAGAGGGAAAAAGGGAGGTATTTTTGCCACTTTAACCAGCCAAGCATCTCTAATGGTGTGTGTGTGTGTGTGTGTACATAGTCCACTCTGTCTGAAAGACTCCCTCTGCCCCTACTCCCGTCTGCTCACTCACACAGTGAGAGACAAAGCCTTTACAAGGACCGGCACTGATGACAAAAACCCAGCATTAGCACTTGCACCGATATAGATAGTTCCTTTATGCTTCAATAAGCTGTTGACTCCTGTTCAACAGCACAACGTGGTTACAAACCGTTGAAGCTATCGTTTTCAGAACCCCATATAACTAGAAAAAACACTTTAAAAGAATGTATCCATCCAGCATTAATAATGCGAATGTGATGAACTGTAAGCAGTGGGAGCTAAGTGCGCAAAGCATCTCTGGTGATGAAGAGGGACTGTGTACATTTTTCTTCTTGGATGTCAGGTTAGTACATGCAAATAACAGATCAATAAAGCGATTAAGGCATCAGCCAATCATGAAGTCAAGCGGCAGAGCCCCAGAGAGCGTCCCAGTCTGCTTTACGAAATTCTCTGCTGCGTAAACCAACCTGAGAGACTGCCGCTTCGCTCTGAGCTGTTGTGAGAGCTGGTGGTGCTGAAATCTTGTGATTGGTTGTGTGGTATTCTATTAGACAATCCTTCGGCCAATCGGTAGTCAGGAATGAAAAGGAGGGCTACAGTGGGGGTTAAAGGGCAAAAATCACAGTGGCATCAGGTGATTGGCAGTTAGCACAAGCACATGCATGCATGCAGTTAGAGCATTAAGCAAGCAGGACACATCCGGGAGTCATACATTCAACAAGGTGCACATATAGTCAACCTTTCATTCAACCTTCTGATTTGTATGCATCAGATATTTGTCGGAGACAATTTATTTGTTGTTGATTTGAAAAACATAACGCCAATCTTGAAATCAATTTTCAATGAGATTAACGAGTGAAGATTTTAATTAAATATTTGCAGCCCTTCAAAGAGAAATCATACATAATCATATGTGATCATACTTCTTAAAATAATGACAGGGAGAATTACAAATGTAGTTTTTAAAGATTCATCGCATTTAAAGGACTATGCAAAAACTATGATGAATCTGTTTTAGACTGTTGGAGAATGAGATCATGAATGTGCATTAGAATACAGCAGAGGAATGCTCATTACACCTATAGGGTGAAACTCCACTCGGCTTCAAAAAATCCTGCATCAAATCCACGGTAATTCATTCGGATTATTTTCTTAAACATTCGTCAAGTTAAAACGGAATGGCAATTGCTCTGAAACTGAAGGAGCAGTGGTACTATCATGAAAACCCAGCAAGAAAATGGATGGATGACTTAACTACACGACTCCTTCATGAGATGTTTATTCAACCTTGGAGAGTGACCAAGAGGATGTCTGCTGGGGGAAAATTACTCTTCTCAAGACAACCTCCCTCAAGCCACAGTGGCTTTTGGGAGGCTTCAGAGACTTTTGGTGGAAAAGTCTAAACTCCACATGGCCGTCTTGTTCCAACTGTAATTGTGTGGCTTGTGATCTGGCTAAATTCACTGTCGCTGGATAAGAATAATCTCTAGGGAACGCTATCGTACACATTATATTTGCACTTGCTGAACCTCACACACGAGGGTAACAGCATCCCCACCAATCTCTATTGGCAAACTATCTCTTAGACAAGCTTACTGTTGTTGCAGGAGTTCTTGTCAGGCAAGGCGTACCCCAGATTTGCCATCTCCTGCTTGGCCTGGAATGAGGCCTTCCACTGAGCCTCCGGCAAGTCCACAGCCAGCTCGTGGATGCTGCTGGAGTGGAGAATCTGGCTGGTGGCATAGGGAGTGGCCTGGGATGCTTGGCCAGGGCTGTTGTAGTTTGCTTTGGTGGTGAAGTCGATACTGCTGTAGATGGCTCCATCTGACAGCATGGTGCCGGTTTTATCCCCTTGCCCATTGGGGAGATCTGGAAAAGAAGAAGGGATGGAGTTTAAAGGATAGCTGTCCTCTAAAAGAAATGTTAAGCTCAGCTAGAACCCTAGGGTATTTAAATAAACACGTTTCTGTTTGTTTTTGTGTCTGTTAAAGAGAAAAGGACTATCCCTGTGCATCGGGCCTTGAGTGACCTGGGATTAAAGTGCATGTGGTCTTGGAGTGTGTTGGGAATGCAGTCTGGGTCTATGTGCTTTCAGGTCAGCTTACATCTTAATAAACAGCACAGGTGTTTCTCATAAAAAAACAAGAACAAAAAAAAAAACTCATCCAAGTCTGGTATCCCGTTTCCCCCTCCACATGTGTGGATATCTCCCTCCCCTCCCTTCTCTGTTCATATACATGAGGGATAATGCTGCTGCTCAGCATGTGTGTGTATGTGTGACGACTGAGGAAGGGAGGGAGAGAGAGAGAGAGAGAGAGAGAGCTAGGGGAAGAGCTAGCAGACTCTCTCCATGGCGCATAGTTTGCATGCCCAGTGAAGGGGAGATGATGTAGAGCCATGGCGGAAGTGTCCGCATCTGCGCCAGTCAAGCTGTGCATGTCCTTCACGACTGGCTGCTCAAGACCATCCTTTCAAACACCCCCCCCCCCCCCCCCCCGCTCCTCTGCCCGTCTCTCCCCTCACATTCTCTCGCTCTAAGATATGGGCTATGACACCAGGCTGGACTATTTGCCACTACTCAGCCTGGTGACAGCGGAGGCCCCCCCCACTGTTAATGCTCTAGCTGTCCTCTGATGTGATGTATAAATACATATATGCAAACGCACATGCAATATGCATATATGTATATCTTGAATGCGTGTATGTACATGATGAACAACAGGGGTAGGCCATCATCTTTCACCTCCCACGGCCTGTTTCTCACAACATCTGGAACACCACAAAGGCACTCACCTCCTCGACCAAAGTTACTCATGTCATTGGGTCCCCCAGAGTTGCTGTTGACAGGCAGGCTGGTGGCTGGCCAAGAGTCCGCTAACCAGGGGTAACCTGGGTCACTGGCATTCAGCAGGCCTGGCCGGCTACACGCAAACACAGGATGAAACACTAGATTACACATAGGCTGTGAAACTGCATTAATAACAGAGCTTTCTGTACAAACAACATCACCAATTACTTATTTGGCATGGTTTATTTCTGCATTATGTAAATGGATTCTGAACTAAACAACAACAAAACGTGACAGCAATCAGTAGCGAGTCAATGTGAAGACAAAAATAATCAAACATATGTATAAATGTTAGACTCTGCACAATAATGAGTGTTTGTGTGAGATAAGCTTGCCATAAGCCACTGAAGCTAATGAAACACTGAGATAGGGGGAAATACTGTACGGATACATTTCGTCTCTCACAAAGTTGGAATTCCTTCAGGCAAACACAGCCCTTTATCTCTCTGTTTCTCCTGCTGTGTCTTTGTCACATTCCCTGAGTTATTCATGCAAAAGCACACTGTGGAGACACTAATGCATGCATTTGCTCTTTGCACACATGTGCAGGAGCGCACGCTGACACCCACATGTATGCATTTCCTTATTCATTAATATCTTGCACATTCTGCTGTGTTTTCCCATCAACCCCTTGTGGTGAAGTCCAGACAGTCTAAATCTTATTTGATGAGACGTCAAACCTCGGCCCTAGCACCACCATGATGCCCCCGAACCCACTTGTGGGATGCCTGCCTCTGGGAGAGGCCAGCTCCATTTAACAGGTGTTGTGTCCCTCCTGAGGGGGTGAGAACCATAAAAGGCAGCCATTAAGCCTTTAACCTGTCATGGCTGACTGCTGGGAGGCCATTAGGATCACTTTACTGTACAATCACGTCCGAGGCTCGTTACAATGGATAACACAGATGGAGTTAATTGAGAATTACAGATTGAGTCAAATGCCTTTGTCTATGTATTACTTCATTGATACAGCATTACCTGCTTATTTCCATTGAAATTGTATTGAACTAAATTCAAACGTAACAAAAAAAGAAGGTATAACTTCTAGTGTCAACACATGTTAAGCAGACAAAAGACCCTAAACAAAAATAGAAGTATTTTACTGTCTCTTTTTTTTATTTTACCCTGAGAATTCACACCTAGCAATGGTCAGACAAGCGCCACACATGATGAAGCGGATGCCACTGCCTTCTGAGAAACACAGCACACCCCGCTGTCTGTATGTAGCAGACTACAGATGCACAAGTGTGCTCGGAGAAGCTGCGGAGCACAGCAGTTAGCAGCCTGGCTGTCTGGTGGGGCTTTTTTTGTCTCAGCTCCAGCGGGATGACGTGTCGGCTCTGAGGGACTGAGAGCGAGTCAAGCCCTGAGGACAAGGGCAGGTAATGGGCATGCGACAGTCAGTCTCTCCCTCAGACACAAGTTCTAATGAGAGGAGCTGTTCCACAGAGGGGGAGTCCAAATGAACTGCAGCCCTGGCAAGCTAAGAGCCCTCGCTGTGGTTCCTGAATGCCAAAACAGGCCCTCGGGGGAGACAAGTCATTCAAATTGATGGCTGTGCATCAGACACATGCACTTTTATAGGGTAATACATCTCTCCCTGTCCTTCTACCTCTGTTTCTGGCCGCCATGTTCCCCCACTGCCATCATTCTCTCTCACCATACCGTCTTTCCCTAACCCTACTTACATTGAATTGCCCCATCTACACCACAAATGCACACCGTCAAAAGTAAAAGACCATGCCTTTGTCTTGTTACTTGTCTCACTTGCCCTGTGTGCTCCAGTGAACCCTTCCCCAGCTTACTAGAGAAAGACCATTTGGAGCCGACAGTGGAAATGGCTGCATTGTCCTTGTATTTATCACACAGCAGTATTCCTGCTAAGGATAATTAGAAGAGACTGATTTCTTCTGGAAAAAAGAAAAAAAAAAAAAAAAAAATATATATATATATATATATATATATACACACACACACACACACTCATATTGGTGTGTGTGTGTGTGAGAGGGTGGACACCAGGACATACATCTAATAAAAAGTCAACATTTAACTTTTAATCCCTGCCCAACCCAGGATGGATGGCGACCTTGGCAGATAAAATTTGATTTGGAGCGATTCCTCTTCCTGTTAGATATTACGGTTACTTGCGATGGCTAGGGAACCATAAATACTGCCTTAGATGCCCGACAGTGAGCTTCCCATAAATAAGTGAGAGCCGAGTGAGAGACATTAATTCCAAAGCAACTTCATAAATCAGGTGTTTATGGTCCCACTGACTAGTGAATGGAATTTGGATTAAAAGTCTAGACATTAGCGAACACTTAAAGCAATGGGAAACACAGATTACTTTTCTAGATTGACTCTCAAGGAACATGGTGTCATTAAGCATTCAGATCCTGGGATGAAAAAGGAATCTCCAAAGCAACAGTGTTAGTGAAACCTGTTCACTGCGACATTCTCCCTGCCTAAAGGAGTGAATCTGCTTTGCTGAAATATTGATCAGTGCCGGGATAGGAAGTTATTACTACCTTCTAATTAACATCTCCCTATTGGCAGGGGGATAAGAAATGGGCCCTTATCGGCTTTTGTCAATTTCAATTGAGCAGCCAAAGTCAAATCGTCCAGGTCTACCAATCTGCAGCCTATTCATCTTCCATGAATCATTTCTTCTGTGATCGATTAAGCGTAATTGTTCAGTCAGGACAATTCGGCAGGAGCCAATGAGAAACTGGAAACAGACGCGGCTTCATTTGCTATTGTCTAATTAATGCAATAAACATCTCATGTAACAAATTAACACATTCTCCTCTGATACTCTGCTTCACATTCTCACTCTCAGGACAGATGGGCAAGTTGCAACATCTGGAATTTGATGGCACTAGAGTGACTAACGGATCAGGGGCTCGTGTTAGAGCTCCAGACTGCATCCTATTCCAGCCTCGTGCAAACTGCGGCAGTCGCTTCTGACTAAAGATATGACAAATATGGAGCCCCACAAAGACAGACATTTCAAATCCCATTCGCTGGAGTGAGAATCAGAACCACTTATGTGGAAAATTGAAGGAAAATCACTTCAGCAGAAAGTAGATGAGAAAAAGCACGGCAAGTGGCGTGGCTAATTCATTGAGAGCATGCTGGCAGCTCACAGAACAATATCGGCAAAATTGTCCATTGTGGCCCCGGGTCATACGCGCACAGCAACGGAAAAAGGAAAAGCATGAATGTAAAAAAAATCTACTACCAGACTGCAGAACAGACACTTTCCCAAAAGCCCAGAGACACACAGGGTCAGATTTAGTTGGCAATCTCTCCGTGAGTGTTTGAGATCTGGAGGCTTCACCTAGTCAGGTGTGATAAGCAGTAGAGACACAGCAGCCTGGGATTCTCAAGGGAGTCTCTTGAATACCCACAAAGGCTCAGTAACCGGTGTCATTGAGATGTGGCCTATTCTCTGTAGCCCTTCTCTCTTTCACTAACGCACACTGAAATGGAGCAGGCTGTATGGGGGTGCAAGCAGGGTACCTCCGCACACCTCTCCCCTGGGTAATTATTTTTACATTATTACATGTGCTCAGATCCCAGCCGCCCACGCAAGGTGACAGGCAAATTTATCACTCCAGAGGGCTCCTGGGTTGCCAGTAGCCCAGCAGCGGAAGATAAATGACAAAATAAAAGCACTCTCTGCTTAAATTGTTTCTGTTAATTATGTTGAGGAGATTTATGAGTTCATCTATCGATGCATGAACAGAGATGTGTTAGAAATGTATATTTGCGTGCCGGTTTGCATGGCAGGCACACAAACAGGTATTGGTTTCCTATCAATCCATCAGTCATTTATCAGTGTTAAAATCAAAAGCAGCTCGCTGTAGACTCAATGCATGACCGTGGAGGAGAGTTTGTGTTAAGACGTGTAAAGCGCAGGACGGATCGAATAAAATGACAATGACGGGAAGATCGATGTTTTATTTGCTTGTGATATTGCGAATGAATACTGATTGCCGTTGTTTGGTTTCTGGCGGAACACTCACCTTCCATTGCTCATCAGACCACCATCAACTCTCTGGAATGTCACTGAAATCCGAGAAGAAAGAAAGAGGAAGAAGATGGAGGGAAAAAAAGACAAAGCCAAATATGAAGTGTTTCTGGTAGAATGCATAGCAATCAAACGGGATCTTTTTCCACAATCAAGATAAGATACATTATCGTTTCAGTGTTGTCCAGTTTGCCCTTGTGCTTTAACAGCAATGTATTCATCCTCTCTTATTTTTTAAATTTCTTTTTTTTAACACAGCTAGATAGTTGATGAATTCCTTAAGAGATCCCTCTGCGTCCAATGCCTTTCATGACAATTAAAAAAAGTGCGATGATGGGAATTGCACATTGCTTTGCTTTGCATAAGTGGAGACGTCATGTGCTCCTCAAGGACAAGATGCCTGATGAGAGGCAAAACTCATTTCATCTTTCGTATTTTGCTGCTGAGTTATTATCAGATTTGTGATTAAATCTCAGCCAAAAAATGATTAGAAAAGGCAGAGGGCTCATTAATCACGTTGAGTTTTCTATCTACGGCCGTGGAGACTGAGTTACTGATCCTTGCGCTGCCAGGGCTCCCCAGAAGCCATGCATGTGGCCTGTTCCATTACTGTGATCTATAGATAACAAGGGCCGCGCTTTGTCAACGGCTAGTAAAACTCCATGGCCCAAAGTGAGAGACGGCTGTGAAGGATCCATTTCATCTCTGTTCAACGACCATGATGACAAAGCAGCATCGAGAGTTCTAAGCATGTCAGAACTTCAAGGGATTCACAGGAAGCAGAGAAAAGCAGCACGAGTTTTTGGAAAACACCTCATCCCGATGTGGGGGAGAGAGGATGGAAAAAAAGAGAGCTGGTTTACTCAACAGAGGGAAGGAGAGCTGTTAGTAATTTCGCTCATTTGTTCCACAGATGGAGATAAAAGAGAGGAGGCTGAACATTCCTCCTCTCTTTTCATTCAGGTTGATTCCACAACAAGCCCCGGCATGGGCGAGAGAGGGGGCTTTTCTGTGGGTGACGTAGTAACACAGATGACAGGGTAGAGGAAACTACCATGATAGATTACAGTGGCTGCTAACATGACATTTTTATGTAACATCAACACAACCTGAGTTTACTTCATCCAATTTCCTCTGACATGAACAGAATTTTAGGATTTTTGGGAAGAGAAACACAATTTTAAAACTCAACACTAGTTCATTTATTGCATTTAGGTTCAAGCAAATGAACAGCGGCAAGTGAGATTAAAATACTTCCTGCTAACAAAGGTTTTACCAGATAAAACCAACATTGCAGGTCTGCCTGAATAAAATATAGCTTTGACAGCTCGAGACAGAGTCCCTTATTCCGTCATATAGCCATTTCTCTTTGTTCCACCAGCAGCAAACTTGCAGTCGAGCATTCTCTGTCGTTTGAGAGAGGACTGACATGAGAAGGAGGGGCGAGGGGAGGCTGTGCAGCGGGAAGGCCTCTGAAGTCCCTATCTGTGCTCAGGCACATTTCTGGGCTGCTGTGGAAGACTTTTATGTTAGCCAGAGTGACACGGTGGCAGAGCTGTGCGCCTCGCCGCCGTCTTCCAGATAAGCACTTTCTCCAATATGAATACAGATTAATCCCCTTTAATAAGCATTAAGGGGGGGGGGGGGTGGACATAATCAGTGTATAAAAATTCCATCAAATCTCCTTCCTGTTGGACGTGTGCCTCAACAGTGTCGTGATTTACCTCATGTTCTGACAGCTTTAGGAGACTGAGACAGGACACTCTCGATACATCAACTAATTGTCAATACAGAGAAGCGCACACTTCAGTGGGCACTTTGGCTCGTGTTCTAAATATCACCTCACTCTAAACTCCATAATCTCTGCAATATTTGACCTTGTTTTCTGCTCGCCACTCTGAACTCTTTTAGCGAAATAGCCTGCTTCCACTGTGGCTTTTCTGAGGTGTGCCTCCAATTTCAAAAAAGACAACTTTCACGAACATATTAATGTGTTCCATAATCTGTTTTTACAGCTGCTGTGGAAAGACCATAGTAAAATGGGTTTTCAGCTGTAGGCTCCACATGGACTGCATAGCTACAGATTTACTTTACAAAATAGATCACTTTCATCTGCTCAGTGTGTCTGATAGGCCACAGACAGACAGTCAGATGCATGACTGCGGTGCCACTCAGGCTTAATTCAGCAGGAGACAGACAATGACAATATGTTGCCATCAAAATGGCTATATTTTAGGAATAAACTAAATGTAGCCTAGGCAGCCAAATATGTGTAGCCACAGTAGAGGGGGAAAATCATCACACGTAAAGAACACAAAAACTATACAGAGGGAAAAGGGGAAAACAATCAAATACACCAGCCAGCTTCCTAAATGACACCTATGGAGAACAGATGTATAAATTACATGATCAGAGTCTTAAAATGAAAACAAAGACGAATAAGATCATTAGAGGAGGAGGAAAATGGGCACCCTGCACCACACGGAAAAAAAGATACGCAAGACAGGATGAAATGTCATTCAAAAACAGCAACAGACGTACACACAATTACAGCACAATAGGTAAATAAGGCTGTAGGTTTGGCACGAACAAAGGCTCAAGTTTGCAGGGCTGGGATCATGGCCTATAGCAAATCCAGATTTCTTTGACAAGCAAATTTGCTTCTCTGTTTGGTTTGGACGTTTGGATTTGCTTTGGCCATGACGATCCAAGCACAAATACTATAAGCGGGCAGGAGATGAATCTGCGTTCAGGTGGGGTGAGGAGACGGGACAAATGAACAGTACCTGCAGGGGTGAAGGTGAAGGACTGAACTGTAAAACAAGAAGACAGAGAAGTTGTGTGTTAACAGCCTGCAGAGATAAGCGGTGCTTTAGGGGTATCTGCACACCGAGGACAGGGTCAGGCCAGCAGGTGCTGAAGGTCAGAGAATGTAAGACCGCATCGCCGCCCAGCGTGCAGAGCGACAGCCAGGAAAGCAGCCGGCTCACAAGCCACAGCGGTGTAGGGTTGGTGGCACAAACCAAAGAGAACAAACAAACACGTAAATGAAACGAAACAAAAATGAAGAGCAAATTAACCAGACCAGCGTGTAGTAGCTGCCAACGTACATATTCTTTTTGACTTGCTGTAAATAATAAAAAAAACAAAAAAGAATATGTTTCTTTTGAATCTCTGCTAAGACAAGAACTAATGTTTGAATATAGTGTTGCACTGACTGCAACACTAATGTGTCAGTTCATTCCCATTTTCTGCTCTCTAATTAAATATTGTACCCTTGGCAGTGGACTTGGCGGTTGCCAGTATTGGCTGGGGGTCACTCAGGAAGATGTCGGGGTCAGTGTGTGGGAGGAGAGCTGGACGAACTCCAACTTCAGTGACCAGCGGACAGTCCGGTCTGCCCACTCAGCTCGACCACCCTGGGCTATTAACCAACACCGTGGGTGGATTTGTCAAAACTGTAGCCCTCTGGAAATGATTCACGCTGACATCTGTCTCCCTCTTGAGCTTTAACACCCGAGCAATGTCAACCTCATTGCTAGCAACTTCTACAATGTTTGAATCAAAACTGTACTGATTAAGACTGAAAGATGGTAGCGTATGAAATATTCCTGCTTTGACAGAGAAGCAGATGAACTCTACATTGTTTGCTAAGGCACAAGAGCAGAATGTCTGTGTGAATGCACATAGGTGACCATGAGACTATGATCAGTCTAACCTGCGTAGTTGCTCAGGCCCTTTCTCTTCTTCCTCCGCCAGTACAGCCAGATGCTGAAGCCCATGAGGATGACCCAGCAGGCCCCTCCAATACCGGCGATAAAGGCAGGCTGTTTCACCACATCAGTGATCTGCTCTGTGATGCTGTTGTTCCGGTTTCCATGTATAATCACGTCCCGGAATTCCTTACCTGAGGTCACGGGGATATAAACAGGCAACATTAGTGTGATGCTGGGTGGGTAGCTACTGGAGAGAAACAGGAAATAACAAAAGCTGTTGTGCATGTTTTTGCCGCTGCAAGGTGAGTCCAAAAGAACCAGACCTCCCCTGTTAGACTGGCGTGCTTGAAAATGTTCACTTTTTTTACTGAGCAGATATGACATCTACAGATACATCAAGACAGGGTTAGGGCTGGATTAAGCTCAAAGGAAGTAGGTTTGATGAATTTCCGCAGAGATATGACCAAGGGAGCAGGACACGGATATAAAGGATGTGCAGTGAAATTAAATTTACAGACTGAAAATGACAAAGCCTAAAATCTTATAGCAAACCCCCAGGTGACCAGGTTGTTTGCTAAGCTCGGCCCCTAATTCGCTCCTTTGCCGGTAAAACACACCATGTGAAATGAGAGGAGAGGATCCTGGTCTATTGATCTCCAATCGCAGCTCACCCTGACCAGAGTGCATGCCACTATTTCTTAGAGCGTGGTAAGAGACTCGGAGCACAAACAAATGTTTCCACACATTGACAGGAACAAATACACACTCATGCAAAGCTGCACACACGCTCTTCATCTTTTATATTCCCGTGTAACGACAAGACGGCACATACCCATCCACAGACACACAAACACACAAGACATTATATCTGCAAGCTTGGGGCTCTGCTCTCGGAGATGGATTATGTGAGTGACACTGGGGAAATAAGAACATGCTACAGGCCAAGCCATCAGTTATGGGTCAAATCAGGCACAATCTGCCTCAGCTCCACATAAATCACTCGTGGTCAGGTCACATATAAAAACAGTAGTATTTTAACAATATTATCCATTTGGGCGTTCCTCGTATTTAACGTAAACATTCACACTATTTGTACTAAAATACAATCTTCTTTGTGAACACTGACGTTAACATAGGGAAAAACTTAGATTTGATGTCGTGAATGCTTTTTGTCAATCCACCTTACCGATGATAATGGACTGAGGTTCACTCTTGACTCCAACCCCTGCACTTGTGCTGGCAGCCACCTCCACCCGGTACACCACTCCCACCTGCAGCCCGCCCACCACCACTGAGCGTATGGCTGCATCCACTGTCTTATTCACATGGAAACGTGTCTCATTCCCTAGACACCAGATCTAAAAGGGGAAAAAAATAAGAGTGGCACTTGATTCCATTTGGCTTTCGATGAGTTCAATGCAAATCCACATTGACTCGCTGAGACAAACCTTGTATTCTTGGATGATGCCGTTCTGGTGGTCTGGTGCAGGGGGATCCCAGGAGATGCTAATGGAGGTGCTGTTCTGGTTTCCCACAGTCAGGACTGTTACCTGCTGAGGAGGGGCACTGGGAGCTGAAAGAGGAGGCACAAAATAACCAATTAACCATCAAATGCACTATTCTGCAGCTCAGCAGAAGAGTATGTAGTCCCTTAAACCAGAATACTGGGATGCACAGCAGTGTTGTACATCTGCATGTGTTTGAACAGGAGCTCATAAATATGTAGGCAAAAGTGCACATACACAAATCCACACACACACACACGCACACACACACACGCACACACACACACACATACTTTTCCGAGGAATGTTATTCTTCGGGGATGGCACAGGTGGCTGAAGGCTGTCAAGATGTCTCATTAGAGGGGGATTTACATGAAGACCACGGCAGGTCTGACATGGCTATAGTCTTTCTTTAGGGTTTCACTATGATTTAATATCCCATCCTCTGCTCCAGCCTGGTGGATTTTTGCAGACAATACTCGTATTGATTTGTGGAACGACAGTCTGGCACAGTCAGGCAAGTGCTCTCTCAGTCAAGCTAAGACTCCGGCACCGAGCGACCCAGGGTGGCATGCGGGTCAACGAGCTTATAGGATGAAGCGCAGACGAGAAGGAAATATGCCAAAAAACAAAACACATTTTAGGGGAAGGAAACAAGGTTTCAGTCAACACATTGACTGATTCCATCGATCAGCCAGATGAAACCAAAGCCAGTAGGTGAGGATCAGTGGGAAGCTTCAGAGCGAGGCACATCTAAATGAATCGGCTCCAGAAAGTGGATAGAAACAAGACAAGTCCAAGCTTTCCTGAGCCTCACTCTCTTGTTGTTCTTGTGGCAACAATTTTCTGACCCCACAAGGGGTAACAGAGGAAAAATAAATAACAGTTGGCCCAACTGGAAATAACGTTTTAAAAATAATGTTTTCTCATTTCCGCAGTGGCTGGCAGGAGAGCGGCACCACCGCAGAATACTGACAGGTCAATTACTCCTGGGCTGCCTCTCCCTCACCTCGCCTCCATCCAAAATGGCACGTGTCACCCTGTAAATCTGTGCTCATCCCTCAGCGCGATTGGTCACACCGGCCCCCAGAGAGCCAGAAGGCCCTGGCATGGTGGAAGATGAATGGGTCCAATGATCAACCCAACACCTTGGCCCGATTAGAAGCAATCTACCAAGGGAGCATCTGATCAACCATCACGCTTAGGGCTCTCCAACGCTGCATCACATCCAGGTGACAAAGTGCTGGATATGGTGCGTGGCAGCAATCAGAGGCAATGTCGTTCAAAGTTAATGCTATGAATGATTTAACAGCTTATTATCATGCATATTTGTGCTAAACAATATACATTTTTCAATAGAGGCCCCCGGAGGCTGTCCTAATAGAGCCATTAGCGGAGTGATGTATTGCATGCAGGAATGTGACCCCCCCCCGTCTCTCTCGCGCACACACAGTGCCGTGCTGCATGATGATGGAAAACAAACACATCATATCTTGCTAATGTTCGGCAGTGGGTGGTGTGAGGAGACCTGTGGCCCTTCCCCAGAGGTATCCATCAACATGGATGAAGATCTGTCCACTACAAATGGACATTTACACAAAATTACTGATTTTCTTCCCCCCCTAAATAAGCATACATTTGCATAAAATATATGCATCCTTCGTGACTTCTTAGACAATCATTCAGTGGGAATCAGATAGAAACTAGAGTTAATTTATCAGCTATGGCATGACTGTCCAGATGGAGAGTGAGAGAATGTGTGAAAGGGGAGGAGGGATACTACAAAGATGGACACAGCATCAGAGAGCTGAGCATAATGTAACCCTGCATCTATCTGGACCGGCTCAGGGGATTCTCTAATTGTGTTTGCGAATGGTCAACCTAGGTTTTAATCACCCTCTGATCAAAAACTTCTCTATCCATCTAGCGGCCCCTTCTTAGTAGTCCCAGGGTCTCTGAGGAGCCTGGAGCTGTGTGTTTGACGGCGTATCAGCTATGACCAGGCAGAGCAGCGGGCTTGTAACAGAAATAGAAAGCGGTCGAGCTCTCTGAGGGACTGGGATGCAGATAGAGCAGAAGCGGGGAGCGTTATCAGCATTGGTAATAGCTGGGACATGCAGGCTCCGGAGGCCGTCGGGAGAGGTGGTGTGCTGGCATGTATGCGTTTTGTGCGTGTGTGTGTGTTGGTGTTGGGGACAGCTGTAATGTGATGGCAGTTCCACTACAGCAGTGCGTGCACTGGCTGGCTACAGGAGATATGGTCCCTCTGAGAAAGGGAAAATAAATGGGCCTGTCACACGGACAGGATGTGAACTGTCTCCCCTACATGCAGGCCTAAATATGCCGTGGCACGATGGGCTTTGTCTCCAGTATATGGAGTATATTTGTCTCTTTGTGCTTGTGTGACCGCATGTACCGAGTGTCTTTCCTTCAGATCACATCAACATTTTATTTCAGTTATTCGACTCGAAAGTTGAAGCAGTGCTTTTGGCCGCATTTCTGTGTAGGCATAGGGCAAAATAGTCAATTCTTTCAAACACAGACCTTTGTGTGTGTTTGTTTGTGTGTGATATTGTGCCACACTGCTCTGTGGCCTTGTCAGAGCCTGTATGAATCAAGCTTTGGGCGACAGATCATCTTCGCAGGAGGAAGTGTGTGCTGCGTCCAATCACAGCTCAGGCCTGTGGCTGCTGGGTGATGGATTAAAAGAAGTTTGGCACTAACACCACCAATCATAAAAAAAAGCACAGCAGGGAGGTCAGTCAGACAGGCACAAACATGCAGGCACGCACACATGCATTCGCACATATACCCTCGACTCTGTGTGTGTGATATTATGACAAAAACCAACATGAAAGCAGCCTACGGGGTCATGTGTCACCCGTCAACCCACATTGGTGGGGGACTCACAACTACTTGAATCCCGATGTTGTTTTGCTCCTGACATAATCTACTCAATACTCGGCATGTTCTTCTTCTTCATACCTTCCTCGGTCGTCCGTGCTGTTCTGGATTCACTGTCCATGCCTTGAAACTCGTTGAAATAAGGACGGACCTTGATCTCATACACAATGCCCTTTTTGAGAGCGGAGAGGATGACGCTGCGCTCAGAAGGGACCTTCACATCCTGGGTCTGCCAGGGTCCCGGTGAAGGCAGTCCGGATGTCTGCCTGTACAGAACTCTGTAACCCTGGATGAACTGGGACTGACGATCCACCTGAGAAAGGGAATGAAGACAAGATTACTGTTGTGTTTCAGTGCAGAAATAACTGCACAGAGGAGATTGGTAGATGCTTACTTGGGCCAGCCACGAGATAACATAAAAGGATGTTTTTTGGCAACGTATTCCTTCCTCACAAGATTGCATTCATGACCCTTTAGAGGCTGCTGCTGGTTTAATGGGCGATTTATCACAAGTTATGACACACTTAGCTCAATTAACACCCTGACATTACCTCATACACACAGCGACCAGCCCAAAGTGTTCCCCCCTCGATTAAAAAGACTTTCCGTAATGCCACCTTAAAGGACATATGCATGTCTCCTGTCTATTATAAATTCTAACTAGTGACACCGGAAAGCAGGCCCCCCCCCACATCTAAGATGGGCTGTGGGTATGAGAATGTCATGCAGCAACTCATACAGACACCCTGGGGACATGAGGAGAATACACAGCAGAGGCGATAACAGCGGATCTGTCCCATAGAAAAGACGGAGAGGCTGGAAGTCTGATAGCCCCCTGCAACCCACAGAGGACCCCTCCCTTAGAACTTGGACCCATTTAGCTCGACGGAAAATGCAGAATTTATGCAGAGGAGGAGCAGACGCATAACTCACTGTAATGGCTTGTTAACAGTAGAAGAAGTGAGCAGGGCTTTGAAGTGGGGTATTAAGCAGCTGTTTTTTCGCAAGTGTAGCCAGAGTAAATCAGGAAAATGGATCCCCTGCTTGGTGTGTGACTTTTATTAATGGGATGATTTGGGAATATAAAAGCTCTCTGAGAGTGGCCCCTCTGTTTACTGAAAGGGCCCCTGATTGATTGGGTAGCCATGTTTCGTGTTGATTGTACATTACAATCATAAAGCACTGCTTTAGAATTACATTAGCTACCAAGTCTTGGGGTGAAAGTTATTACAGGGGTCAATAAACATGTCACCAGGAAAACTGCTAATGTGGTCCATTTGAAAATGGAAACAGGCCACTAAGTGACAGCTGTATACTGTAAACACCAGCACCCGACTGATTCATAGCACCACGATCACAATACACATTCACATAGCTTTATTGTATCACCACCTCAGCTTTATATATGATATGAAGCCTTATTGGCATGCAAGTAAATGAAAACAAAAGTCTGTAGCTGTTTCTACATTTTTCACATTTAATAAAATGGCCTCATTTTGGGACGTAATGTGATTCTTGTTGTGAGGCAAAAAACACCACGATACGCACACACGCATGGTGGAAGAGCAGGTGTGTGTTTGTAATGCTTGTATGTATGAGTGTTAAAGAAGATTAATACATCATCTCTTGACAGTAAGAAAACAGGAAAATGCAATTCCACCACAAACATTCATTTCAATCTAATTACATCTGTGCAAAGTCTTTGTCTTAAGAGGGAAGCACATGAAGATATACGGAAGATTGATGAACAACCAGATGTCGCTGACATCTCTTTTGATGGTTAAAGAGAAACATTTTTCAGCTATTTGATGTTCTGTTACTTTTAAGTCAGCAATTACAGTATTTCAAAGCTGCAGTCTCAAGGAACATCCGGACAAAAGTTCCCTGACATAAAACAAATGGTAGCCTCGAGGTGCAGCGTTTTGGCTTCAAAGAGAGATCTTAGAATACAAACTATCCTGACTTAAAGACTCAATTTTACAAACTCAAATTTGCAAAAAGAATGCAAGAAGATGAGAAAACCAAATACAAAATGGACAATTATATATATCGAAGTTATTCTGGTGTAAAGCCTCGAGCTGGACACATGAAATAATGTACCAACTGAAAGTAGCCTTCGTTCAACATATTTGTATTCTGTGTGCAAAGAGACAAGCTGCACTTACCGTCCATGTGACCTGAATTGTTGTGGGACTCAGGACAACTGGGTTGTGCAACCGAACTATGACCTCACCAAGCTCCTTCTGCACGTGCCTGTGGTCGACACCCTGGGCTGGAGGACTTATATCTATGAGAGAGCAAGAAGAAGAAAAAAAGTGAGAAAAAGAAAGACAGAGAGAGATGGCTCAAAATAAAATGTCTCCCCACTCCCCTCCACTTGATTTTCACAAGAGTTTCACACAATAAACATCTCTTCATCACGATCAGAAGTGAAATGGTGGAAGAGTGAGCGAATAGACCAATCAGCTTCAACAAAGAAGCGTACAATGTGTGATCACGGCTCCATTTGAACAGGAGCAACTTCATCGGCATTAAAATGACCTTATTCCATGTTGTATTAAGGCTCCCGTCTGGTTTGGAGAAAAGAAAGGAGACTTATTTCGATGTGTGACTTGTCTGCACTTACAGGGGCCTGCCTGAACAACCACATGAACAAATGAAATGTGAATGCGTGACCCGAGACATATTGGATGGGAGATGGACATGATGACGCTATTTTCCAGCTCATTTACCATTTTGTACATTTACATATTTCAAGTTACAAGCAGTCAAAAAAAAACCCTCCAGTGTATGAGAAACTGTGCGTGGTTGAAGCGAGCCCCAGTTATTTACTGGAGGAGGCAAAAAAAAAAGAGAGAGGAAATTATATATTGAAAAAAGCTTAATTTGGACAACCCAACATAGTCATGAATCACAGGCCACATTAATAGACCAAGCCAAGCCAAATACAGTTAAAAAAAAGTTTTAAATAAATTTGTCATCAATTCATGTCATTGTCAATAAATGGGTCTCTATATCATCTCAAGACCTTCACTTCAGCATGAGAGAGATATGCTGCAATTCAAATGGTCTCTTTTCAAACACACTCTTGGCTTGCATTTGAAAGAGCTCGGCCAAAGGTTGCTTTTTTTTTTTGCCTGGGACTTATCATATCAGTGTAATCCGGAGACTGTGGTCTGTCCAGTGCTGTAATCAAATCTTCTTTGGGTTTGGAGACAGTAATTTTCTCCTGCTATGATCATTAACATAGCAAGGATAGCACTAACTCAGTTAGGTCTTCCAAAACTAGACATGCTCATTTCACATAATTGCTAAAATGTAGCCTTAATGAGGTGGGCTGAGATGGAGGATTTGACCTCTGGAAAGTTCCGTAGTGTTTCAGTGTAGCTATTCACTGCAGATTGCCGAGAGGGGTTGATACCGATCACACTTTGAAGGGGAGCACAGTGACCTTCCCCTCTCAGTAGAAACAGAAATTATGCTGAGCAAAAAATAAAACCACACCAGTGAAAGTGATGATGACAGGCTCACATATAACTACGTACACATGTATTCAATAAATACTGTTGATATAATGAATTCCTTTAATAGCAACGTTATGTAAGTACCTTGTGCTCTGACAGGATCAGACATGGGGCTTGGATCACTCAGGCCCTGGCTGGTGACTGCTCGGACCATGAACAAGTAGATGGTATTGGGACGGAGACCTTTGACGGTAAACTGGGTGGTTTTGACATGATCTGCTACCGTCTGCCAGCTGTTGCTCACTGATTGACTGCAATGGAAGAACAATACGGTGGTTTCATCTTTATTTTATTTTCACGACATAATATATTATTTTACACGTGCAATCCAAAGCATACCAAGAGTATTAACGAGTGAGTGAGGGATTTGATGTTACTGGTAAAACGCACCTGAATGCTTCAATGACAAATGAGGAGACAGGTGATGCTCCAGCCATCCCAGGCTGCCAGGACAAGGACACGCTGTTCTTGGTGACGTCTGTGACCTGAGGTTTAGATGGCGGGCCTGGAAGCTCATTCTCATCGTGGTTTTTCATGACTATCACTCCACCTGATTCTGAATGGAGAGAAGAAGATGGGGGAAACAAAATGTTCTCATGAAAACTGCTGATAAGTTGATTTTTGTTTTCAGCAAATAAAAAATATGGAATCATTACACCATCTTGTACCTTTGACTTCCACGAAAGCACTCCATGATGTTTCACCGCTGGAGCTGGTAGCCACACATGTGTAGATCCCAGAGTCTGAAAGCTGGTATAAAGTACACACATACATGCATATATGAATACAAACAAACACACACTAACAGCATCAACACACAGAGCTTAATGACACTTTTAGTGCCATTCCATTCCACACATTCTGAGAGCAGTGGCAATAACTGAATATATGTTATCGCTGAAACAATAAAAAGCGACGGGGCGACTTCATGAGCGAGCCTTGTGCTGGCCAAATTGTGTGTCATTTGTGAGTGCCTCAAAGTGCTGACGCTAATTTCCTAATGAATTCCATTTTCCACTCACCACCCTTCCATCACCTTCCCACTCCCCCTCCTTATTACCCCACTGTCCCGCCGACCGCAACAAAGCCAGGCTAATCAATTTAGGGTGGGCTGCTGGAACCCCCTGGACCGATGACAGCTGGCTTGTCTCTCCATCCCTCTCAGGAACTTTGGTTGTTTGTTGGTTTTTGTCCCTGCGCCTTCCTTCCATTTATTAAATAACATGTCAGCGGTCGGCAGCTTTGTCAAGCGTAATAGATATTCCACTGAGGCCTCTGAGTGGGGAAAGGAAGATGTGAGCTTTTTTAATTTAATCTACTCTAAACGTGCACGTGTGTGCACATGTGTGTGTATATATCGGTAAGTGCATACATGTCTCCATGCTACAGCTGGAGTCCATCAAACCCTGCACAGCTGAGCCCAGTTGGAGCTGCCGTGCCACTAAGTGATACTATCAAACAACAACAAAATAAAATCAATGCTGCCTATTCATCGCTTTAAGGCATTATGGTACCTTAAGTTATGCTTTAGCCATGTCCCACTGAATTTGACAAATGCTTGTATCCTGCAGTGCTGCAGGCATTCCCTCACAATGCATATAACTGTATCAACATCTGAAATGAAGATACCTTTTACCTTGACGTTTTTTATCTGCAGGCTGCCCAGCTCCTGCAGAGACATGCGGGCGTCCTTTCCCAGCAGACTGACCCCATCCTTCAGCCAGCTGACGGAGGGGATGGGGTCTCCTGATGCCTGGCACTTCAACAGTGCCACACTTTCCACCCCAAGTGTCTGATTGGATGGGCCTTGGCGAATGATGGGCGGCGGCCTGTCTGTGAGCACTGTGATACAAAGACAGAAATGTGTGCATCTTATTATCCACACCATCCTGAGGTTCAGATGGAAATCTGTGTTCACATAAGGCGCCTGACGGTGGAATAAACTCAGTGATTGATCATAAAATGCACAGAGGGTGGATGTGGGTATCTATCATAAAGTCGACTATTTTCTCTGCAGGTCTTGTAATTGCACCGCAGAACAATGACTATATCCTGTCTTTCCAGGAAGCAGGGAAAGAACAGCTGAGTAGCGTTTTCTAGTTGCATTGATGTGGCAGTGGGATGCTAAGCAGTTTCCAGTTACTGCCTGGGTAGCCTTATTTTTATACTCTACTCTAGACTCTGTGGTACAGTTTAGCGGTTAGACTCTTGCCTATTGACTCACTGTGGTTCAGATAAATACTTAGTTCTGTGAACTGGGGGCACATTGAAAGGTGAATTTCAAATACTACATGTTACTGAATGAGGTGCAAACAGAGTGAGGGGTAGTATCTAAACATCAAACAATAAGTTTATATTTTGTTCGAATTTCACTTCAGATGAATGCTAATGCTGTGATGAATCCCATTCACATGCGCAAATTAATTAGTTATAATGTGCCAAAAAAGCCTGTGGGTTCCTTCAATGAAATGCGTATGTCAGAGGTGATCCCAGAGAGAGTTAGCACTCTAGCACACAGGCAGCTTATATATTTAGAGTTGAATAATGTGGAGTCCCCCTGGCATCACAGAACCCACATTAATTAGAAGGTATGGATTAATGATGTCAGACCTGAAGGGGCTAATTACCAAGTCTACCTCAGTAACCTTTCAACACATTATCACACCCTCGTTTCCACCCCTATTTCCACTCTAGCAAATACATCTGACAAAAGGAAGTGCTTCCAAGTAATACACCTCTGCTGTGTTCGAGTCACCCCTCGCTTTGGGTCACGTAAGACCGAAAGAGAAAAAACGATCAGAAACCAGACAAGTATCTACCATGAGCCAAATTAATTTCAGTAATGATATTTCACTTATTGTTTTAGTTCTCTGGATTGTTTTTATTATGACTAAATGCAAGAATATGTGATGATAAAAGTCAGAAAGTAAGCCAAGAGATGATTTAGCACCTGCTGCTAGACAAGGACTCGCTATGCTGCAGTGTAGTGTTCTGTCTGCCATTGCCTTCACCTAAAGATTTACACCAACATTATAAGCTGCATTAAAGCATTTTGTTTCACTAATATATTGCATTCATCTTTATAAATATATTTTTTTTCTAAGTGAAGTTTAAGTCGATGTCTATTAAGAGAAGACAGTCAGCTATCCAGGGTTTTCATGCTCCTCGATGTGTTGATGGACTGTAGGAGTGACAAAGGGAGGAGGCAAGGCTAAACTAAGGTCTTGGGTCTCTGGATCAGGAATTTCTCATTACAGATCTCCTTGAACGCCACAGACTGTTGTCTGAGCGCGGGGCAGTAAATCACAAGAAGACTGCGGCAGGTGTGGCCATGACCCGACCGTGACCTGGCCTTTCTGTACTCTTTCCTCCTATCCTTCCTTTTCTTTTAGACCTGCCGAACACCCTTCTTGTTAACATGCCTTTTGCTATAAATACTTGTAAAAAAAAACAAATGAAATGGTTTGCTGTTGATAAGTATTTGGCTGTAAAATGTGTTGATATGTTATTCCAGGCGACTGAAGGACGTGCAATAGAACCATTCCTATTTCAGAGCAAAAGTTGAAAACAGTGTTCCTGTGGTGCTTTTAATCTTTCTGCTAGCAGGTACTTCAACAGACGTATGGGTGGCCGTCGATCTTGCCTTCACAACAGCTGAGCAGATTAGATGCTCCCACATAATTCATTCCACAGAAAACCATTGTCACTCACTCCCTCACTCAATCATGCCCCCTCTCTTTCTCTTGCTCCCTCCCTCACACGCGTACATACTTGCACCTCACCCACTCGCCCAAAACGCTGATCATTAAACTTGGAGGAACTCAAGGACGATGCTTTATTTTCTTTCCAAAAGGAAAAGTAGAAAATGTTAATTAAATTGTGTCGGGAAAAAATAAATGAAACAAAGAGAGTACTGCAAAAACACAGTAACTGAAGGCCATGTGCATACCGACATTTCTTCAAACCCAAGCCGAATGTATTGCTGCACATGGGATAAAATGTGCCACAGTTAAACCTTGGCAAACTAAAATCAGATCTCTGTTGCCGGTATAAACCCAGTGTTTGCTATTAATGGCTAAATGTCTAAATGCACATGGGAGAAAATCAAACAAGTATATCTGTGTTGAAATGCACCAACTTCTCCTCATTTGCAGTGGTGCTGAGGTGTGTGTTAGTGTGCTGGCAGGGAATAAATTGCGCGTCGGTTATCCCTCACCATCTGTGACCTCCAGTTGAGCCTTGGCGAGGATACTGCCTGCAACGGTCAAGGCCTGGCAGATATAGTAACCGGCATCGGCCCGCTGCACAGATGAGATGGTGAGGTCTCCGCTGGGCGACACCGCGAAGCGACTGCTCGGCTGCTGGGGTTGGTTGGGAAAGAGCAAATTCTGCAAGGAGACGTACAAGCAGGCAATTAGTGAGAACATGGAACCAGTACAGCCTGGAAACACACACACACACACACACACACACACACACACACACACACACACACACACACACACACACACACACACACACACACACACACACACACACACGCACACACACACACAAACTACCCAACATGTATACAGTTTGATGACTTGGTTTCATACTTATTCTTCTGCCAAGCCAAAGGCTCCACTGTGTTATGGAGGCAAGTTTTGTCCTTGTTGGCTTCACGACTGCTTTCCTTTCCGCTTCAATTCCACAGCAGATTTGAGCTGCTCGTTCACCCACAAAGCCTATGCTGACAATGTATCTTTAGAACGGCTAAAGAGGAAGAGGTTATCAATCCCACATATCTCAGCGTAAATAACCAAGATCAGAGGACTGATGACACTAATAAATGATCACCTCTACTTCATTCATTTTTAGCTATGCAGCCACTTTATCCCAGCTCTCTTTTTTTGTACTTATGATCTGCAAAGACATTAACTGGATTTAATTACACCTAATCACTTTAATGCAACAGATTACGTTGGATTTGTTTTTTTTTTAATTGAGCTCTACGCATCTCTAGGAGATGAGGGATGTACACTCCATTATCCTCAAGCGTGAGGAATAAGGCCTTTCTGCCATTTAATTACTGAACTGAATTAGCTTTAATTTGTTCTCTAAACGAATACCTTTTCACCTTTCATACGTCAGTGTGGGTGGGGTACAGAAAGCCGCCATAAACACAAAGACAAGTGCAGAGATGTGGAGGGCGTGCAACTGCTTGTACAAAAGTGTTTGTAGTACATTCATTTGAAAAGGCTCATCTATAATGACAATGTGAGACACACGCCGGAGATAAATCTGATCTATCTCAACAAGTTCACAACATGACTTGGTGTTACTGAGTCATAAGCTTTAGGTCACACATAAGGGGTAAAGTGGGTGAGCATTACACCAAATGTTTGTGAGGACATGTAAGCATGTGTTTCACTTCGGTTCACTCTTTTAAAAGAACTTTGCTGTAATTGTTGGCCTGCAGGCTATGTGTGTGTGTGTGTGTGTGTGTGTGTGTTTGAACCTTAGCCAGAGCTGAATCATATCTCTGGCTCATCTACAAGCCCCAACAGGCTCCTAATTGGAACAGTTGTTGAGTGCTGTGAGGACACCCAGGTATTTGAATGGGTTATCTGCTTGAATGAGGGATAGGATCGTTCTTATCAGTGCAGGGTCACAGGAAAGCGATTCGCACTTTGCCAGGCACGCTGTCATTTGGCGGCTTCTGAGAACAAAGGTGTATCTGTGTCTGTAGTAAAGATACTGATGTCAGATAGTGTAGTTTGCAGGAGTGTGTGTGTGTTAGTGTGTGTGTATGCAAGAGATAACGAATGCTGCCGACTAAGATTGGAATATATTTCCACATGTATGAAACAATGTGAAAAAGTCATGAAAAAATGTGTTTTCAACAAACTGCTTTGTGTGAGATTCTTCGCTCTTACCTGACTTCCCTCCTTCTGCCAGAAGACAGCAGGCTGAGGGTTTCCTTTGGTTTCACACGGGAAGGTGGCAGTGCGGCCTTGAGCCACTATTTGGTCCCTTGGGCGGATGACAAACTGGGGAGCAGCTGAAGTGAAAGGGCAGACACACCAGTGTTAGTAGAGCAGCGGCACACAGTGAGGCCAAACACAAGGGCCGGAGATTATTCGGGCTTGGGGATTTCAAGCAAAAACAAGCAATATACCACCGGGTCAAATCAAAACGGGAGTGCCGTACAGAGCTTCCATGCAGCGTTTGTCAATCTTTCGCTCTCTAATGGCTCTGAACAGAGGAAGGACACAAATGACGATAATGACTATCATTGCCATGGTCACCAGGTTGGCCATTCATCCAGGTGAGGCTGAGGCTGAATGAATGACAGTCCCATTGGCATTCACACGGGGAGGCGCCTCAGTCACTTAGATCTGAGACAACACAAAGGCACACCCATGCCCTGGAAACATCCAACACTATGAACAGTTATAGACATGTATGGGTTAATCATGTCTGATCAGGATGCATCTCATAGAAAAGTCGAGATCTGAAGTGGCTCAGTACTTCTGATCAAAGTTGTATCAACAGGGAGTGAGAGACAGACAACACTATTTCTGTGTTTACCTCTCCATCAAACGGAGAAGAGGCTCGAGAAGCTATCAGACTTTGAATTCTTAGTGTGAAGCTTTCTCAGTCAATATTCATGACTCCATCAGGAGCCAGACCAGTTGTCACACACTCGCAGTCTGAACAGAGTGAGACATTTCTGGCTGACAACTGGGCAGACGCAGCTCAATAATAAAGAGAGGAGTTTCGAGATGAGATCAAAAGAAGTTCTTTTGGGGTGCAGTGTCGCCTCTCTGTGCTCCATTCAGGGAGGCAGGACTTCATATCACCTATCACATGTACCCCTCGCTCACATTTCCACATGTTCAAGACATGACTCGTCACAGGACAATTAACAAGCAAAATCCGAGAGCATAGCTGGGGTAATACCAGAATTTAATGTTTTCTTTCCTACTTTATTACTTAATTACAACAGATATCTTAATATTGATACTATTAGAAAAAATGCTAGAAGATTTCTGTTTTTATCTAAAATAATCAAAAACGTCAGTGCCCTGCATCTGGATGACAGCATAGAAGCAAAGAAGACTTTTCATCCTTCGTCCATAGTCTATGTTTATCAACTCACATTTCTCACACAGTGTCTATATGCTAATCCTAAACTGCAGAATATTACCAGAATTATTTCAGCTGCAAAACCAGATCTCTGAAAATATCTGAACTTGACCCGAGGTAATTTACTGCATGACCCAAGACCTCTACTTGTTTATTCACTGGGGGCTTTAGTCCCATGTTTGCCAAGATAAAACATCGACGACACGTTCCTTACAGGAGGGATCGTGGTTTCTGCAGAGATAACGAAAGTCAACAAATGAAAGACTCAGAGTAAGTCCAAACAAAGGATAGTAGAGGCCATTTTTAACAGATTGTTGTAAAATGTTAGAACAAAAGAAAATTCTGAATTGTTGCACTGCAACATGTTGCACCAGTTCTGTTTCTTTTGATTTCTTTCTAAGTCTTTTCACTGACAAGCCAGCTGGTTCCAGTAAGGCCGAACTCTTCCCATTTGGCTGGTTTCTCAATGTAATCCCGTTTTGGGGGTGTGTATTTGTCAAAGATACACACAGTTGGGAATGGTACAGATGGCTACAGATTTACTGCCTTCCCATTTGGCCTTCTGCAGCTTGGATATCTTGTGGCTCTCACACTGCTGGGCCTGATACAGAGCTCCTAAATCATGCTCTGGCAAGGACTCAGTTCCCTCCCTCCACTTCCTCTGCTCCATCCCACACACTGCATTACTAACTACTCGCTAGAAAATATGGTTTAACACCTTACAGACCGGTCCCTATCACTGCTGCGCCCGACCTTGTCCTTTCTCACACTCTCTCCGTCGGTATCTCCTTCTTTCCCATTCTCATAGACTGTTGATGCACACACAATCAACTGAATTTAAACAAAAGAGGTTACCAAACTACTTTCCATATCAATGATACTGTCAAACAGAATTAAGTTATGTGAATGTTTTGAGGTTAATAATTGGCTTTTGCTTTTATAGATGATTATTTTGCAGCTGGATGTCAAAAAGAAGAAGAAAACAAGTCAGATATAGCTAGATTTCACCAGACTGAACAGAAAACAGAAGTCTGTTTGTGAATCAGCAAAAACTTGGCATCATCCATCTTTTGGTCACTGATATACACTAATTAAGTATGTTTCCCACTGTACTTGACTGTTAGAACATCTGCTACCAGGTCAAAATACCCACCGTATCTATCAAAGCTGTAGTTTTGTCTCGTTAGCTTGTCCTTGTGGCTTGAGGTGAACCGTGGGGTCATTCTATACCTTACATCTACCTTTCTTTATTTAAAATTACTTTGGAAAATGAATAAAATACTTGTGGGAAATGCAAGGGGGATGAACCTGAAAAGGGAGAGGGAGGCCCACTGAGAAGAACAGATGAAAAACTCAGACAAATCAAGAGGAAGTCAGTGTGTGACAGATTCACAGCTCAGGGCTAACTCGCACTGGCCCTGTTTTTGATTCAGAGACCCTTAATGACACGTGACAGGCTCCTTCCTGTCGCCTCCCGAGGAAACACACGATCAGGTGCCCATATTTAATTCATGACAAGCCACATCTGCCTGGTTTGAAGAGGGCTCCGCATTAAAACAGCATTCAGGGTGAAAAGAAGAAATGGACAGAGAGAAAGACATATATTCAGTGCAGCCAGGCACACAAACTAAGAAGCATTTCTTCCTCCTTTAAAATCCCACGTTCAATCATATTTTATTCAGAAGTCAATGGCAATTACTGTCTCTTCCCACAGGCAGAGTGAATGTGTAATTTCCTCCATCGTCTTGAAATCGGACAGTTTGACAATCGCAGAACCGCCACTGCTGTTTTGGCAACCAGTCCTGCCGGCAGTGTCTGGTTTTTTTCTTCCCGCCAGTCAAGCCTGTCTCGACAAACACTTCTGCCATTCTTTTCCTCTCACTTCTTTGTCCCGACGCATGTTTCTTGTTCCTGCATTCCTCCTGTTTCTACTCTCAGAAAGCACACCTTCCTCTGCAGATGCCCATTTACACTCACTTCCTCCAACAATTCAACACCTTAAGTGTATCGTATTTGGTTCTGCCTTGACCATCCCCCAATCCACAGGGGAAATACAACGAGATCCCCAGCTCTGTGTCATGGGGCTCAGAAGGAGAGAAGCTCGTCCAAAACAAACAGATCTCAGCTTTGTGTTCCAAAAATCCACAGATGGCTTCAAGAATTGCAAGTTAAACACGTCCTGGACCATATGAGATGACAGCGTCTGAGACTTCAGACTGCCAGCCCACTCAGTCATTGTAAGGGGCACGGTCTAGTGCTACGCTGGTAGCGGAAACTTTGAGTTCATGCACTTGATAAGTCTGCGCTGTAGCGTGTAGTGTTGAACTCCAGCTGCCGGTCGAGATCAAGTGCAATTGATTTTTTTAAACACTCGAGTATATACGAAATAATGCTTTCTTTATCTAAAAAATGTTGCTTCATCATGTTGATGGTGATATAGATTGAGAAATACATTGAATTAAGTTCAAAACATATGGATACTCAGAAAACATAGAATCCATCTTAAAGTAAAGTGTTCCTTGGAGCTTTGACTCTATTTTCTGTCAAGTTGCTGCAAAGGAATAAGTGTAGTTGGCTACATTGATTAGGCTGGGTACGCATCACATCCAATTAACAAACAGAGCTGGTGTAAGAGGCCATTAGTGCTTTAGTAATCCAGCTGTACAATCTCCACAGACCACAAAACTATCTGCAAACAATAATTCTTAGGGTACACAATGCGATGTGACACCTGTGTTAGTTAAATGCAGTCATGGTAAAGCCAGGGTAATTGATTGCCAAGCAGTCTAATGCGTTAATGTGTATGGAGAGGGCATGCAGGATGGAATCAAATCAGAAGGATGGTACTTACCGACGGGGCGAGCTGGAGACACAACAATGAAGGAGTGGATACACAAAAGGACCAAATCAAGACACAGACGCACAAAACAAGAAAAGACGAACAAAAGAAACATATAATAAAATAAGACAAAAAGAAATCAAAGTCAGAATGAATGACATGTTGTGTTGGGGCCAACACATTTCTGGCACAGGGTAAGCATGGCAGAGAGGATCCAGTAGCTTTTGTCCACTGTCCACTCTACAGTTTTACTGAGAAGCTCAAAGCCTCGGTTTCTCTGACACAGAATGTTGAAGGCAGTCTGATCTGAGCGCCCCCTGGTGCTCAAACATCTTGTATTGCATTTAAATACCTGCGGGGGCAGCCAATTAACACTCTTCAGAGACAAACAAACTACTGGACCTTCCGCTGTCTGCATTAATGAAATCTACAATTCTACGGATGGTGTGTTTGTAATAGCAAGGCGAGGGTGTGTTTATCACGAGTGCGGATGGACAGAGAAGAAAAAAGACAGCAAGAGGAAGAGAGAGAGAGATCAAAAAGAGATTTCAAAGTGAAGACAGGAAGTGGGTTTTATTCAGAAACTGGAGCTTCTGGAACCCCGCTCTCTATCCAGAAGAGTTGGTGCAGTACCCAGGGATTATGTTGTGTTACTATATGTGTCAAGTAAAACACTAAGATGCTACTTTCACAAATCCACCTTCCAACCCAGACCTTGTTTCATCTCCCTCTGGCCCCTTGTGCCGCTTTTAAACTCTCCACGGAGGCCTTAAACACTTGGCTTTAATGGGAAGAACAGTGGTGAAAATAGGAGAATTGTGGTTGGAATGTTTTTATTAACCTTGCAAACCCCAGGTGTGGGACTGTCGTTGTGCGCCAGTAATCTGTGAAATGGCTTTGCTGGCTGGCTACAGCACGGAGGACGCCGTGGCTTGCAGGGGGGGGGGGGGGGGGGGGGGGTGGCAGAGTGTGTCAACGCTGCACTTGGAAATATAAACAATTAAACACATTCATAGACTGTCTACTTTCTCGCCTGTGAGAGTCAGCATTCTGGATTTCCATTAGTGTAAAGGGGACCCTGTGGAGTGAACTGCCATTCTAAACCTCATATTGGTGCACAAGCACGATAACTTCCGCGGCCCACGCCGTCTCTAAGTGTTGTCACATGCGAGCTGATGTGAAAGAAATTACAAAGAACAAAGGTGTTCCTTACCTCTGACAGTGAGAGTGGCGGAGGCCTCCAGCTTGCCCACGCGGTTTTCTGCCACACAGGTGAACGCGCCCTCGTCGTTAATGGAAGCCTTCTTCACTCTCAGCACATAGTCGTCCTTGTCATACTTGATCTCGTACCTGTCAACAAAGACGCAACATCATGAAATCAAAGTTGCCTGCACAGCATCGAACGCAAATACTGTCGATTTAGATAAAACATTGACGGCGGGACAAATAAGACTGCATAAGACCATGCCTGTTGAGCTGCAGCTGTGGAAAAAGTATATTTCCTCTTGGAGAGGAACACAGAAACGCAACTGTTCATTCTGACAAACGGAGATTGCAAGGGGTGGGGGGGGGGGGGGTGTCAATTATTCAACAATGACACACAGTACACAGAGAGATGTGCGTTCAGTTGAAACCCTCAAAACTCTTTCAATATTCATGAGAAGTATCTCTCTGTGTGTGTGTGTGTGTCTATCTTTCTATCTATATATATATATATATATATATATATATATCTATATATATATATATATATATATATATATATATAAATCGTATTCGGAGCTTTGTGTGTGCGTGTGTGTGAGTGTGTGAGTGTGTGAGTGCATTCTGTGCTGTTGTGCGTCCCCATCTTCTCATTGTAAAGCAACTGACTGAATCAATACAGCAACTATAGTTGGCCACAATTTCAATTCCACTGCAGCAATCGAATGTTTGCGTTTAGGCTTGTTTGCAGATGCTTGTGTGTGTGCCTTGACCTGTATGAATTAGATGTCAGTTGACAAGTAGTGTGCTGACGGGGTTGGTGTGGCTGTGTGATGGTGGTCTGTCAGCAAGACAAGCTTCTGCTGTCCACCGTCTGTCACTCGCAGACAATGAGAAGAGGGTTGAGATGAACAGATAAAAGGCCACTCGAGCTTGACACTGTGTTTGCCCCTTTAAAAGCCCTGCGTAGAATTTCAATATGATTATAGAACATTTCAGATTATTAGTTTCTAGAACATTTAAAGCATTAGGGTTGAGTTGTTGCAGTCCGTGCAGCCTTTAAATCCATGCTCTGCAGTCTGCTGCTGTATCTTTTTTTTTATTACCGCTCGGAGTCCCAAAAGTCAGAATGTATTAAATCCACATGGGGTCTTTAAAGGATAAGCCCGATATTATATTATCCTTTTATTATAGCGTACGCCTCTGTGCCATGAAACTCTAAACTTGTAGTCCAACAACTATTAAAAACACATAAAAGAATCAAGAGCAGTGATGTCTGGCCAACATGGAGCGACCCCTTCAGAGGTTGAAAATGCAGCCACAGAGCTGTTTCAGAACACACTGCGCTGGCCATGTTCATCGTAACGAAGACATATTCCACACAGTATGACTCTTTTGTGTGTTTTTAATAGCTTTTAGATGACAACAGAGCTCTATGGCACAGAAGAATATGTTGTATCAGGCTTTGGCTACACAGATGATACTTGTTAGAAGGATAAATTCATTTTTGTTTTTGGTCTCTTCAGAGGAATCGTTGAAAAAAGATTTGAGTTATACTTTAGACTGTGCGGCTTGTACACATGAAGGTGGGCAACCGTTTACTCTGGATAATACATTCGACAATTAGATATGGCAACAAACTGTGTTTTACAGCGATACTTTCTGAAATGACTTCAGAGTAACAGTGAGCTATGGTCCATTTCCCTCAGAGCGGGAAAGACCCCTCTGCTCGACCATCAGGTGTACTGATGGCTGCTGGCCATTGGCAGCTGCAAGACTAATCTGTCCTGTCTTTCTTTTTTTCACCTGCTGTTATGACATTTCCTGAGCAAGCATTCAAAGGCAGCTTTATTGAAGCACATTCCTCAATTCTGACTGCCAGTTCCTCCCATCCACACAGGTACTTAAAGAGCCATAATGATTATTTGACTGAGTCATGACTGGATGCTTTGTTCTACATAGAGGGTATGTACAGTTCAGGTAATAGTGGGGGGCATGAATAAAGCATTTATTGTTGAAACCGGGTGAGTGGCATCCAAAGGAATGAGACGGCACCTTTTGGGACATGCCTGTTGTCAGATGAAAAACAAACAAGGGAAAGAGCGTGCTCCCTTACCCTGCCTCCGGGTTCGAATGGGTATCTCAACATGAACTACTGACTTGAAAGGAGGCGGTAGAAATATGCAAAAGGTGGGCAGGGACAAGTTAGGGCTTAGTGAAGACACCACGACTCCCTAAAAACCATGATGACAGCAAGTGAACAGGCTCATTTTATTCCCAGCATTCTCAAATAACCAAACCTAACCAGCTCTGTGCCGACAAACAACAGCAGGCTCACAATGTCAACGCCAACATGTGGCTGTTGAGGGGGTCCACGGTTTGCCATTTCACCGTGTTAGTTTAGCGTGTTAGCATGTTAACATTAGCTAATTAGCAATTGCATAAAGTACAGTTGAGGCTGATGGGAAGTATCAGTTTTGGAAGTATTAAGTCATAAAGCAAATTATTGGATACATTGTAGACACATTTTAGACCTGATGTTTAGACTAGATGAAAAGTGTGGACTGACTGAATGACAAAGTGACATTGTCACCCAAAAAGCCATACTACCACCACGGCTAAAAAGGATGCTAGCTTGTCAGAGTACAGAGCTCTTGAGCTACATTTTTTTCAAACTATATGGAACAAAGCTAAAGGAGCAAATGCTAGCTAACTAACTTAAAAGTCACTGAATGGGTCATCACAAATCAATAAAACAACCCAGAGGAGAGAAAAAGCTTGAGAACTCCAGATCTCGTGACAAAACATAGAAACACAAACTGTTCACCTGTTCATACAGGCTCCTCCGACAGCCTGACATCCGCACGGCCGAGCCCTTGCCGTGCGGATGGCCCACATATGCGCACAAACTGGACAACATGCGTATTGTTCTTGGTCCCGTCTCCATCAATCTCTCAAAACAGAACCTCAGGCCGGCCCATGACTGTGGGGAAACATGAGCCCAATCAATCTGTAATCAACTTCCTATATGGAATCAGCCGAGATGACAAGATGAGTGGGAATACTCAGGGATAAGAGGTAGTTGTGGCCCCACACACACATGTAAGTACACACAGAAAGGGAACAGTAGCTCTTTATTGAGACTGAATTGGGGTAGAGCTCTGTTCTCTATTAGAAGAGGAATGTAATTGCACATGTACGAGGGCTGTGGAAAGGATAGGAGAGCCAAGTTCACTCTCCCTCCTTTTCAACGAGAAAAAAAAGGCTCGCTGTACACACACACACACACACACAAAGAACAAAGTATACAATCACCCAACACATATCCACACATGTGCAGAGTCATTCACTCATACAGGGAGATGAGGAGTGATGGGAATGTAAGCAAATGCCAAGACAAAGCAGAATTTTTTTCTGGGTTGTCAGCGTGATGTGTTTGCTGCACGGAGAAGGCTGTGCGGAGATGACAACTTTATTGGACAAACTTTAAAAGCATTACATCTCAAAAATGCCTTCAGATCATCTTTAGAGGATTTGCCTTGAAAGCGCCCGTCAGGAACACACTCACCCGTGTTCCACCTTCCGACTTGTGCCAATTCGCCCACATTAAGAGAACCGTATCTCGTGGTTGTGTGGACGACTGAATGCGCACGTACAGTTCGCTGCAAAATGACTCAACTTGAGGGGATCTTATCTGCCTCGCCTCTGTGTGTACATGAATGGGTGCCGGCGGTAGGCAGAAGGGTTGTGTGCCGACTCGGCGCACATGAGTCAGACTCAAGATACAGCAGCGGACCAATTCCAGCCAAGTCTGTGGCCTGGCTGCTCTGACACAAAGTCCCCTTGTCTGCTCCATTTCATTCTGACAGTCTGATCCACTTTCACGCCATCTTACTGCTACTTTACCACATCCTGATCAAAAGAGCTGGAGTCTCTTGAGTCTTGAGTCTCAAGTCCAGGCCTTGTCACCCATGGGGTGGGAATCAATTTACCGCTATCACTTCTCATCTTCCTTCTGTAAGGCCATTAGCCAGAGCTCCACTCCTTTTTGGCATCCCTCACATCTTAGCAGGGTCAGGGCCTTCCAATCAGTCTGGCTAACATTCATCACTTTATCCTACATTAATCAAAGATCAGATATCAATTGTGGTTAGGCAGGGGGGGGGACTGTGGGATGCAAATTGATCCTTGCCTTTAAAAACTGTGACTTCTCTCCAGTGCCACAGAAGAAATTTGCAGCAGTGCAGTTATCAAAGTGGTTTGGAGCAGACACATTGGTTATACTGGAAAATGTTGCAGATAGACAAAGAAACAGAAAAAGTGCAGCTCACCTGCCGATGCCTGGAAGCCACTCTCACTCTCTCTCCTTTTGAAGAACAAAGGATGCACAAGCACTAAAAGCACTGAGAAAGTCAGATGTATTTGCTGAAGTAGTCATTTGTACTTTCTTAGCAGTGGAGACGTGTTTTTTCTGCCGTTCCACGAAGATGAAAAGCACTGATACATAACGAATGATCGGCTGTGCATCTTCCTAATTAATGCAAAACCAACATTTCTTCCTTCTCTATTATGAATATTATATTACGATTATTATAACATTACTTTGTTGTTGACACAATCCGTGGCAACACAGCATAAAGATAAGATATACCGCCGATCATCCTACTGCCATTCCACTCGCCACAGCCCCCTTACGCCCGCGCTCTCATAAATACCAGATGTATCCACTTATATATCAGGGGAAGCAATGGAGACAGCAACCATAGCCTGCCGTCTTTTCATTCTGCTGAGCAGCGGAGGTGAGAAATCACTGAAACTGGATGGTCAGCAAAACACAGGCGCTCCCGTCACACTAGCTTTAACAGCTCTTTCTAATAGAATGACCCACACACACCTCTGTCGTACACCCTCACACTCACTCACTCACACTCACACACACACTCACACACGCGCACGCCACAAAGGGATTGAGTCAGAAAGAAAGGCTTTTCTGCTGAATGTTGCAGGGGCTGCGCTGTGGAGGTCAATGGGGCAGGGGGGCCTGAATACAGATGGACTGCAAGACCAAAGGGGCTCTGATAAGGCACAGGAGAGGGTACAGGGGTCCGGAGCAAATAAGGAGGGAGAGGGAAACCAAAGGGGGGGGGGGGGGAGATGTGGGCCACACACTGAGCCGGTAGCCAGTGGGAGATAACACACAGTGCCCGAGTCTTTTCACTGGGATTCATAGACTACGTCAAAAACTCTTCTATTTGGAGAGAGAGAGCTCTCTAGTGCTCCTCTGGTAGCAGCTATGGTGTGCTCTCCCCAAGATTCGGCAGAGAAGCTTGACAGACTGGTATTAATATGATACTGATGTTTTCACAATCTTACAAATAAGGAATTGTCCTGTTTACGCATAACATCGGTGATGTAAATGTAGCCACATCATGCACGGACATTGTAGTCCATGCACTAGATGAGTTACAGCTCTATCAGAGCTCTCATAGGGTTTTCAGACACATGCTACAATCCAGCTGCTTGACGACACATGCCAAAGATTTCCCCCTGGGAAGACACACTACTCTGCCATCTAAATCTAATCTTGTAAAAACGATGTGCCCCATTCAACCCAAATCCATTTCTCCAGGGGAGGTTGTGTGATTTTAATCTTGCATGAGCTGGTCAGTGATTTTAAACCTGCCCCCAGTGCATGTATGCTTTCCCCAATTAACTATTGTTTTTAGTTATTGGTCCTCTAATAATTTAAGTCCCCTCCTCAGAGACATCTTGTATTTTAAATATCCAGTAGCTCAGCACACAGTTTAAATTCTGTGGGACAATGGAAAAAGTAGAATTCTTTTTATTTTCAGATCTAATGGCAAAACACAGTCCTATTTGGGGGCCCAGATAATGAGGGGAAAAAAAGAAAAGCCATTATGAGAGTACGATACCACAATCGCAACAAATGGGCTGATCTAATTTCAGCTACAGGTAATTATTCTGTCTTGGCTACTCTGCCTTCATCGAATTCTATGTGTAGTGGACTTCATGTATTTAACACCATCACCTCACAGACTCCTCTCTACCTCCGTCTTAATGGAAATGTGTAATGGGAATTCAGAAAGAGCCCTTTCGTAATACTTTGAACAATAACAATGTAAAAAAAACATCTCTGTCTCTTAAAACCAGATCCTGTAATTTGGCATTAGACGGAACAAATACGATTTAAGGTGAAGCACTCATTAATTGGGCTGTGCTACAATTAAGCGTGCAAACAGAGACATGAACGACACAGTGCTTTAAGTAAACAACTTAACTTCAACATTTTCTCACTTAGATTAAGGTCAAGAGTTGATTGAAATGTCTAAATTCCCATTCATAATAAATGCACCTGTAGTAATGATGCACCTGTTGTTGCTTGACATTTCTAGCTATTTACTCTGACATGTGGCAGACTCTGACAATTAAAAGGTTTCACAGGGACATTTCTCAGAATTTTGCATTGTAACAGAAACAGAAAACTATTGAATTGAACTTTTTATTACACTGCAGTACAAAAGCCTGTTGACTAGTGCCCTAGAGTAGATAAGCTTGTTAGGTGATTTTAATCTGGTTTTTACAAACACAGTAAAACACCCACACAGAGGAAAACAACAGCATTATTGTCTTTGTCCTCTCATTGAAACTATTCTTTTGCTGTCTCTATCTCGTCCTCTATCCCCCAGAGACTGAAGCCGGTGCCATCCTGGTGTGCTTTATGTCTGTGTGCCAGTGTGTGCATGTGTTTGCCTTGGAGGCTGCTGGAGCCACTGAGCATATTAAAGACCTGTTTACTCAGCTGAGGCTCTATTTCGCTTCCCAGTACACAACCTGTGTAAAGGGACCAGCGAAGACCAGCAAAGACAAGTTAAAACAGTTTGATGGTTAAGAGGGAGCGGTCCAACTAAATGTCTCTTTTTACAGCTTACCATAATAATAATGACAGTGTGACCTTTTCGGATGAAATGCAAACAGAGACCCGCTCTTCCCTTTGGACATCGGAGAGCTTGATCTTTAGTCGTCTTTTATCCCGACGGCGAAGACCGCTGCTGATACAGCTACAGACGCCCACAGTGTAATGGCACAACGGCCGTGTGCTACAGTAGCTCTTTTATTTCTTCTTCTTCTTCCGAGCACTTGCCAGTTATCAAACTGGAAACTATTCTTGCGTGGGATTTGAAACAATTCCTCTGTCAGTCAGAGAGAAGCCCTGTTTGATGTTTATTCATTGAGGATACGCAGTGGAGAAAGCAGGAACAAGTTTGTCACTTAACTTCATGTGAGTTTTCTTTTTGGCAAGCCACAAAGGCAGCAGAAAATGCCAGATTTAGAATGTCGCAGTCTTCATGCTCGCTTTCTGCATCAAAGCAAAACTGGAGAATTAAACGTAGCGAGGAAAACAAAACACCTCACATTGTAATTAGAAACATTTTGAGATTTATCGCTTATTAATTTCAGCAGCGTTGCTTTTTTCCCATTTTCAGTTATTTTTTCCGTATCCAAATAAGGACAAACTTCAAAGGGAAGCGACAGTTAGGCACATGACACTCATCCTACTCCGTTACAGATCTGTTAATTAGTGTACAAAATGAGCTCGCCTCCACAGCCAACTCCCTCTCAGAGACATGAGTGAAATACTTCTATGTGTTTGCCTTGGCACAGCGCTCGTGTTCAACTGCCCAGTGAACCAAATCCTTATCAGACACAAACAACCCGCCCACGCTCAGCTCTGCAGCTAGCCTTGAGTGATGTCAGGTCCACTGAGTGTATGTTTTATGAGGTGATCCAAGCAGTGCGTGACTTGGCTGGGGACAGAAGGCTGGTATCTTTGAAGTCCACTCCTGACAACGACACCGCTATTGACTTTAAGTCCAGTGACTCACGGTGGAGCAACCGGCCAACGCACGGGACCCGGAAAGAAGAGTATCACTTCAGTGTATCATCAGTGGCTTTTTACAGGAAGTGAGACAGACTGCAGCTGGCAACTGTGCTCTCGGTAAATTACAGACTTGTACTCCTCTGTCTTTCATCAGTTTCTGTTTTTTTTGCAACTGTGAGTGCACGTGTCCTGTCAGCGAGGGTATAGAGACTGAATGAGGTTACATGTGTACAGGAGGGAGTGATGATCTTCTCGGTGTCTCAGGCTTCTGTGCCAAGATTTCACCTGCACAGCTGCACCTGTACACATACACTCGAGGGCCACATCAGCTCTTTGTATCTCCTGTCATTCTATCTGTCTCTGTCTGCTTTGCAATGTGCCATTGTTTTTTTCTGCTCCTCTAGATGTCTACCTTTCAGCCTACCTGCCCACTTAGCTGTCACTCAGTTTTAATTGTCAGTGTCTGTTTGTCTTCGTGCAGACCCCTGCCTTGACACGAGACACAGTCTTCCCCTGTCATGGCTGTGGGAGCTGTCTTCTGGGGCACCCAAGGGCGGAGTCATTTTATCCTCAATGTGTAACGTGCGTTGTGTGCAGCCTCATAGAGCTATTTAATGGCCCCTGGCAGCCAGGCCAGGTGAGAGCTGGCAGTGTGACTTATCAGTAGTTTGTCAGCCAGACTGACATCAGTGCCTCCACAGCACCTTTGCATTAAGTGCAGCCTGTCACATCAGTGCTACACACACACACACTCAGTTTTAAGAAACCTCTCTCTCTTAAAATAAAGCATTTCCTTGAGAATATTCTTGTAGATGTACATACCTCCCACGGGGAACATCAATGTCGTCTTTCCTCCAGCGTACGTTTGGCTGAGGGTCTCCTTGTACTTGGCAGCGGAACTCCACCGTCTCCTCCTCCAGGACAACCTGATTGATGGGCCTCCGGAGGAAGGTTGGTCGCTCTGCAGGATGGGCACAGAGGATAGAAAGAGATAAATGTTTAATGTAATACCGTGGGTTTATGTCAGTGTGTGAATATAAAGTGCATGCATTTGTCAACTCACTTTGTTTTCACTCGTAAAAATCTGTTTACATCAGGCATTCTGATCATTACCCTTGTGATCATCTGTGATCTCTTCCACAATCATTATATGGACAATATGAAGTATACAGTAACTGGGAATATACAGGGACAAATATGAAAGTCACATCATTGAGGAGAAACAACAGTTTCCGGAGAACTGGAGGAGTAAAGCTCACCAAACACTGTGACTTGTGCCGTCTCGCTGTCCCTCTCTCCGACCATGTTGGTACCCACGCAGATGTACATGGCAGCATCGTTCTTTCTTGTGTTGGAGATCATTAGCTTTCCTCCTCGAATCTATTGGGAAAAAAGTAAATACAGACATATAAAACATTTAGGTTTTTGTTCTACTGTCTTCAAATTCACTCCCATTATTCTCTCCCCTATGCACTGAAGCAACAAAGGAACGATCCTTTACTTGCCTCCAACACACCAAAACACTGTCAAATGTGTTCAATGGCAGACCATTCCAGAACCAAGAGCTTTTTTTTACCTTAAGTGCCCAGGGACTAAGAATAAAATAACAAATTGAGTCCAGGTATTAAAACAGATGGTAAAAGTACTCACGGTGATCCTGTCATCCTTGTCGTCAATTCGCACTTTGTCTTTCTTCCAGTAGATGGTGGGTTCAGGATGGCCTCTGGGAGGAACACACTCAAGGATGGCTGGCTCGCCTGCTGCCACCACCACGTCTGTCGGGTTCTGTCTGAAGTCATCTCGCAGCACTGAGGAAGAAAAAAAAGAAAAAGGAAATGGTTCAGGAGGAGTGCGGTTGTGTAGCATGACACTGAATTAAATGTTAAAGTCCACCATTTTTAAACTGTCTTCATATGTATTAAGTTGTTTGCACAACACAGCGTGAATGTATGCTGCTTTCATTGTGGTCATTTAAATGGGATGTGCAGCTTCATCTGACAAGGCAAGCACAAGTGAAAGATAATTGGAGCTAATGGAGGTCCCTGTGGAGGTAGCACAACAAACAGAAACAGAATGCCCTGAAGCCTGGTGTCACTCACATGTGAGAGCTCACAGGGGTGCAACCCTGCTTCACTTTGCTAGCCTGTACACACACACACACACACACACACAAATCAGATACGTGCTAATGCACAAAAAGAAAAGACAGAGGGTGGTCCGATGAACAACTGTGGCCTTGTATCCAACAACCCCCCCAGGTAGACCTTTTCATCACAGAGATAGCCTCTCACTCAGCATAGTGTTCAGCAAAACACACAACACCAGCTCTTTATCAAACAAGGAGAGCTGCTGTCACACACAAACACACTAAACTGCCAGGATACAACTTCCATACCAATGAGTAAACAACATAATACCTAATGTAGTAAAGAGGGACAAACTGGGGGTCACGCTGGCTCTCTCCTGCTGTGTGTACTCAGACAGATCTCTCTCCATTTGATCTACAATAAATCTAATCTGTGGAGTAGCACTTTAGGAATTTCAGCTTCAGCAGCGTCCACATGATTCCTCTGAAGGATAAAAGGACTGAGCGTATGGGGGGGGGGGGTGTTTGAAGATACTTGAGGAGGGCTAAATTAAGGGCAGCGCCACAGGTCCTTATGTAAATTACACGTAGCACTGGGGACAATGGTGGGGAGGGCCAGGATTATAAGAGCGGATAACTGGTCCCTGCGCTCCAGGCCTCTCTCATCCTTTCATTCAATCGCTTCACCCTCTCTACAGAAAGCCGCACAGCCATTGTCTTCTTATTTATTTATTTAGACCACGGGGAGGCAGGGCGGAGGAAGAGAGGATGCTTTCAACCCAATTATCCAGGGGATGCACTGGGGTACAGAGTGGGACTTTTGTGTGACATGAATTCAAATGAAACCTTTACACAGGGGTAATCGGGGAGAATACAGAAGCGGCAGAGATTTTCTCTCTCTAATGCAAGGCTGTCCTATAAGAGCTATACGGTAATTAGCCAGATCCAGCGTGGCGGACCTGGGCATAACCGGCACCACCAGTGGGCTCTGTATTTGCATTAAAAACCCTTTAAAGTCCTGCAGTGTAAAATCATCGTCAGGTTTGGACCATACACAGCCTGTTGTTTCCAAGATGGAGTTGGATTTAATTGCTCCTTTCCATTCATTGCTGATAGCACCCATGGGATTTTGTCAGAATCAATTTCCTTTGAAACGGAACAGTGACAAAAGAAAAACACGTTAGGTGCATCATTAAGGCGCGTGTGCCATGCAGTCTAATCTGATCTGAAACTGCACGGTACGTCACAGTAAATGCGTCCCTACCCGGCAATCTAAATAAATACACAAAATGTGCAAACAGAAAAAAAAGGGAGCTATCCACACGATCCAGCAAATAAAATACAAAACACACACACACACACACACACACACACACACACACACACACACACACACACACACTTGTTGGGATTAAACACTGGGTTGCAAACAGCTACAAGCAAGCAAACACATGACACACCACTGGTGAAGGGATTATGCCCTGTGTGTTGGTTCGGGGCTTGCTAATACCAAGACAACACTCTGAACATATATTTACTAAGTGAATGATGGGAGGGGCCAACCCAAATACACTTTAGTACACTATCTAATCCTAACACAAGGCCATCAAGGGCAACCTCCTACGGTTAAAGTAAACACACACACACACATTAAATATTCATTCCCCCTTGCTTCATTACAGTATGAGCATGTATCTCTAGTTGCCTGCAGACACATCCGTGGGCTGAACCGCCCTTTGTCCGGGATCATGAGGCAAGTGAATGCTTTTATCTTAGAATCACAACATGGCTGTTTCCTCTGTTAATCTATGTGCGGTACATCTGATATGTGTGTATCATCAAGTGGGTCTGGCGTATTTGCTGTCAGAAAGTGAACTCCGGCTCCAACTCTGAGGCCCTGTAGGCATTCAGACCCGAATCATCCGACAGACGTAAGGTAATTGCCTTTCTATCCCCCTGAAACACTCAGCTCTTCTTCCACTGAAAACATCTCACCTCCCATGGAGTTTCAGCGGGCCCCAAACTCTGCCGTTTACTTGCTCATTAATATGTATATATTTCTACATTTACACCCCTCTGTTGGCAATTGCTACATCTGTCAATCCGGCTGCAGGCTAAAAAGAACCCATATCTGAATAATATGAATCTGCCTTTGCCTCTCGTACTTTATTTATTTGTCATTTAAATATCAGAGGAGTGGGCTGAATGAATGAAGGAGCATCAGGCAGGGGGCAAAGCATGGTGAATTTGCAGCTCTTTCAGCTGGCACTGGTTCAACACCTTGAAGTTATGGGGAAGGGAGTCAGCTTGCAATGTGCAACCGTGAAACAGCCAAGGGGTTGAGAGTGGAGGTCTTTGCCAAAATAGAAACACAAAGGGAGACACCCACACAGTTACTTTGTAAACCAGGTCGTCCTACATTGGCAGGGGGGGCCGATGCCAGCAACCATTAGGGAGGTCCGCCTGTGTGCGTGTGTTTTCTGACCTAAGATAGACTCTACACACAAAAAAAACTCCTACTGATGCAGATACATGACAGCACACACACCCAGCATCATAGCACAGAGGTGGCAGGGCAAGGACAGGTGAGGAGAGATATTTTGTACAGTGCACCCTTTTCTCCCACCCAAGACATTACTCACTGGAGGGTGACACCGCTTGTCGGCAAGATTAGTGGGGAGCCTTGACTGGAGCGTCCAGCCTGCATCCTGAGATAAGTGCTGACAAATGCATTCACCTACAGGAGCGTACCAAGCTTTGGTTGACAAAGGTTGCGCTCACGCCACAACACCACAGACTGATGTCCTCCGTTTTGACATTCACATCACTTTGATAGACATTCACTGCACAAAAAACGTATACAGAAACCCGACAAACTGTGAAATGTTTCTTAAAAGCTGCAGGGCTTGGTATCTTTTTGTAATACTGCAAATGCGGATGTTTGTGTGGTTGTTATTACATTCCCCTCCCTATTTACTGCCGCGAAAGACCCTCCGTGCTTTCACAGATATACTCCTGGGTCAGGGGCTAAGAAACACAGAGAGAGATTACAACAGCTAGAAGCCCGGGGCCATACCCCGGCACCCAGGACCACCACCTTCTACCCACACTCTGATTAGAAAATAAACCATGCGCACACACACACACACACACACACACGCAACCTCGGAGAGCTGTAGAGAGGTTGCTCCGAGCTATAATATCATTTCGTTCGAGTGCTTTTTTTGCGCTTCATCCGGCAGAGTGCTATTACAATACCGCCATTTTCAATTCCACCCTTAGAGAAAAGAGACAATATATATGTCACTTGACAAAACATACCAAATCCACTCTATGTGCTGTCAATGGTGTTTTGTATTACTGTTGACGCTGAAGGCAGGAGAAGGATAATGCCACACTATATATTACTGAACTGTGAAAGGAGATGCGCCCCATTTGTCTGGATGCAAGCTTCTCCGGGTCTGAATCGCTGATTTGCCCTCCCACCGGCCAGCGCTAACCTTTGCCCCCCCCATCCAGATGCAGAAATTACCCCCTCAGCAGGCAGGCAAGCAGCAGGTTCACACATATCCCAGATATTCCTCCACTGAGGGGTTGCAGGTCAGACCAGAGAAACAGCTGCACAAATATGGCTGGCTGGCGGTACTGACTCTCATCATTAGCACAACTCATCACCATCTCTCTCTGTCTGTCTTATTCTCTCATAACACCATCAGAGGTCATTCTCTGTCTTTCCTTTTCTTCCATCTTCTCAGTTCATTTTCTCCCCCCCGATCCCACAGCGTTGTCCAACGCGTTGCTTCCTGCCCCCTCCACTCGCTTTCACGTGCCTGTCAGGGCTTTCTCTGCACAGACTGCAGATGAGGTTTTTGCAGATCAAGCCATATACATGCACACCTAATCATTCCCCACAGACCATGGCCAAGCCCGATATGATCTCCACCACCATTCTCCCTATCTGCAAATCCTGAGCCAAGGGATTGTAAATAACACCGTCACTTTCACAGATAAGATGCAGGAAATATGGAAAAGAGTGAAGGTAAAGAGAATCATATGGTCGGCGGCGATACCATAGTGGGGGGAAATGGCAGGTGGCGATACCGTATGAAATGTGCAACTTTAATAGAGCCCTGGATGGAAGAAAAGAGACAGAGCGCGTGTGCTCTGGCGAGAACGCTGAGAGAAAAGAGGCGAGGCATAACACAACGCAACAGGGGAAGAGGAGAGGGTGCCTGATCAAGGTCAGACCAGAGAGGTGGTGAGGAGTACAAAGGTGCTGAATGAAGGGGGCTGACTGTAAACGAATGGAGTGCATTCCATCAAACGCATACCACATATTGTGCCTTCACCTCTGAAGAGGAGACAAGCCTTTACAAACATCCTTATTTAAGCAGCAGCCCTGTTCAAAGCTTGTTTTTTTTTCAAGCAGCACCTCTAATTTGGCCTAACAAGCCTCTGGGCAGCACAATAATGACAGTGAGACCACAGTGGGCGGTTCTTCTGGCCGATCCAGGAAAAATGTGAGGTGTCGCTCCTTAGAAACAATATAATTAACTCTTCATGAACCTCTTTCCTTCAACAATACCAACACAGACATACATACACATTATCTCTCTAACACACACACACACACACACACACACACACACACACACACACACACACACACAATTCAATTTAGCCTAATCCATGCTTTATGGTAATGTATAGCTCATTAAAATGTTAGTTAAAAACTCATTAAAATTCACTTGAAGAAGTAATGGCTTCATTTCAGTAATATGCTGAAAAGCAAAGAAAAAGACAAGGACAAGGAGAAGAAAGAGAGCAGAGAGCGACAGCTTTCTAATCACTTAATTGTCTCCAAAACGGATACATTAGCATAATAAATAACGATGTGCTGTATCCTCCATTCTATCTCCCCCCCCCCCCCTTCTCATAGCACTGTAATTAACCGCAACAATTAAAGATGCATTTTGCCCCAAAAATGATTTTGGTGGCCACTCCACTTTTCATTCTGTTGTCTTGTTTATGGTCATGAATGTGTTTGCGGGGCTTGGCAGAGGCAGACAGTGCGACGAAACTGGAGCTGGCTGATACTGACGAACAATGTGCCCATGGGTCTTTGTGCCTGCTCTGATAAGGCATGATGTTGTGCTGATGCGTGTGCTCGGTCCAGAATGGACGCTTTACAGCCGGAAGGGGGAGTAAGATGTGAAGGGAGGAGAAGAAGGGGAGGGGGGGGGGGGGGGGGGTTGTAGATGAGAGTGGGATTGATTTCCTGCCAATTCCAGCACAGAAACAGCACAGACAGGGGGTAGTGAGGCATCATGATGGAGCAGGTGGGTCTGCTTCCTGCGTCGGGTAAAGGAGGAGCGGGGAGGAAGTAAAGTGAGAGAAAGAAGAGGAGAGGAAGAAGTGCACTCAGGCAGACAAGCAAATGTCTCCTGTTAATGTCTTCTCTCTTAGTCTCCTATTGCATCAGTGCCATCTAAACATGACGGATAATATGGTATGCGAGCTGCTGGGCTTTTGTGAGTGGGAGTGTAATAGTGGCTGAGTAGGCATATTGAGAGTTGAACAGTGAACCATATTTTGGGACATCTGAACATACAGACAGCAGCTGGAAAAGCTGCTCACGCTACGTCTTGTAGGATGTAGGATCTTGTGGATTGTCTATCTGTGGACGGATTTTGTCACAGCAATAGGGTCGCAAATGAGCAAGATGCAGCAACGACAATGTACAGGTGTGTACTTGAGATCAAAATGATATCCCCATACAGTGTGTATTATGTCCAGGGGAACCCACAGGTCTTGGAAAATGAAAGACATGCAAGTCTTCATTTTTTACCTTCTGTACAAATGAATACAAAATACCAACCGTCCATCTGTCATCTTAATCACCTCCTACACCGCCTCAAATAGTGTCTCAATATGTCATTATGGGGGGAAACCTCTGGCCAACCCGGTAGTCGTAGTGTGTCGATTCCGACCCACAGTCCTTTGCTGCGGGTCATCTCCTCTCTCTAGTCCTCTCTCATCCCCCTTTTCTGTCATTCTCCAGCTGCACTAATAAAGCCAATAAAAAGCCCGAAAGAACCATCTAAAAATAAAATAAAAAATCTCATTATTTTCCATCCTCACCATGTATAACACCCCCCCCCCCCCACACACAGTTCCCTCATGTAACTGTCCAAGTGTAACAGATGTCAAAAGTCCAGCTGTGACACACTGTCGCACTAGAGGAGTTACTCTGAAAATAGGTAATTACCTAGATCTGAAATACAATTAGAAAATACTGTTTGTTTGACTATGTGTGTCTTCAGCATATTGGTGTGAGCTGTGGCCTAATGACATTGAGGTAGCAACCTTCCACAGGGAAAGATAATCCCCAGGATGCTGCTGAACTGTGTCCAGGCTGGGAGAGCAGGGCTGGAATCCCTCAGAGACTGCACAGAGCACACACACACACACACACACACACACACACACACACACACACACACACACACACACAGACAGAAGCTAAGTCGTCAATCTGGTGTGGCACACTTACACCGGCATCTCTGGTGAAAATGAAACTCCTGCAGTCAAGTTCTGCAGTCCACTGCGAATCTTCATGTCATCTTCAATAGCTTCCCCCTCTTTGTCTTTATGCAAGCCTATTTGCTGCAGCTCCTTCTGTGTGTCTTTTTTTATTGTTTTGGTCTATAATTGGATTGGCAGTAACGGTGAGCAGAGAGCCGTTAAGATCTTGTAAAAGGCGTCACTCTGCTGTGGCGGCCCTGTTTTAATTAAGCTCTCGGCTGGAGTTGAGCAGCTTTTATCTCGCTCGGTGTGATGAGCCCACAGTGTCGTGCAGGACAGACAGGAAGAGGAAAGTGTTCACAACAGCTGTACTTAGCCCAGTTTCCTGGACGCAGCCTCCCTCCCTAGACACCAATATACACGCCTGGACCAAGAAGATACTGGGAGACGACATCAAATTTCGTTTGTGAGTTTGTGCGTTTGTGAGCCATTACATGAGCCGTCACTGTGTCTCCTTGTGCTCATTGTGACAGAGCCCCACCCATCAGCACTGTGCAGTCATGTGTGGCTTGGTGCAGATGCAGAGCCAGCCCCACAACATGGCAGCATCAAATGGTAAATGGACTGTACTTGTCCTGTCTTTGTACTTGTATCGCGCTTTTCTCGTCTTCCGACCACTCAAAGCGCTTTAACGCTACATGTCATCATTCGCTCATTTACACCCAGTCATACACTGATGGCAGCGGCTACCATGCAAGGTGCCACCTGCCCATCAGGACTATCTAATCATTCATACCCATTCATTTTCCACAGGTTAGGTGTCTTGCCCAAGGACACATCGACATGGACTAGCAGAGCTGGGGATCGAACCGCCGACCCTCCTCCGATTGAAGGACGACCCAGCTCTAATGGGCATAAACAAGACTCTAAACGGACACAACACTGCTGTAAATTCAAAACTAATCCTACTTTACAGCTGCCTATGTGCGCGTGTGTGTGTGTGAATCTGAATGTCAGGCTGAAGCTGTAGGCAGTGCTGTACGTGGCATAATGATTAGAGAGATGTTCATCACAGTCCTTGCCTGTTCCCCCCTCCTCAATCCTCCTAATGGCCTCCTCAGATCACCTTTCCTTCAATCAATACCGCCTGAAAGGAAGAATCCCACACCGAAGGACACTTTGTTCGCCACTGTAGATCACAGGCGACACCTTTTCCATACCGGGAATCATCCGCTGGTTCTGGATCAGAACCTCACAGAAGACTTTGAAACCAATGCTGATATCCATCAAATGTAAAGGTCTGGCCATTTCCTCGGTGGGTGGTTCGGGCGGGGGTTGATACAGTGAATATTTGTGAGCAGAGGAAGGCTGAGGTCTGTCAGTGTGACGAACAGAAACCAGGCAGCAGATGAGGCGGGGTGTTAAATCACATGCAGCCCAGATGCAGAGACATTCAAAGAGATTTATTGATCACTTTATAGACCTCCACTGTTGAGGAGGAGCAAAAATTGTACTGGTTACGGAGATGACCTTTACAACAGCCTCAAACATGGCTCGGGATTCTTTTCCTCCCCGTCTCCATCACCCAGTGTGTATACGTGTGAGCTGTTTATGATTGAGGACGAAGCAATTCCCCATTTAGTCAGAGTGTGCGTCTGAAAAACCCCCCCTCTGAACAACCAGCACCACTATCACCCTGAAGATGTGCCGTATACTTTACGTGTGTCTGCTGGAGCTTGATTGAATGCTGCACATAACATCTAAATACTTGGAATACCTTTGTAGCAGTGCTGCTGCCTGCTCAGCAAATGACTGCTACATTAGGCCCACCTCAGTAGCACACGCTCAGACACACACACATTTACAATTTAAAGTTTTCTGTGCTGCAGAGTATGCCCGTTTGCATGGAAAGCAGTTGCCCCGGCACACGGCAGAGAAACGCACCAACAGCACTAATAACGCAGTGATCAATCTATGCTGCACTGAAACATCAGGAGTCCATGGCTCGGATGAAAACTAATTAAACCCTAGGAGACAACAAACATGGATGCACAGATGGAAGATTTACCTTATAGCTGTTGGCATGCGGAACACTTGAGTATGTGTGCTGAAGTGCTGTGACATTAAACTATCTAAGCAGAGCGTTTAAATGCTTCGTCGGAGCTATACATGCTCTGGCGCCATTCCGTGCGCATGACAGTCCGGTTGCTTCTCATAATTTCACAATCCAATTCGTGTTAACTGCATTACAGAGGAGTAATTGGGTTAGTTCCATCTGTAATCAGCTTACCGCCTCGGTGCAGCTGGATATACCTGAACACCAGGCTTATGTAACCTGCGTGCTAATGAGGGGAATTGCATTCATTTCAGGCCATGGAGTAAAAACCCGGGCTACTCGCTCAGGTAATCTGGGCTGCTGGAACCGTCAGTCTGTATGTAACAACCCCGGTGGGTGTGTGTGTGTGTGTGTGTGCGCGCGCGCGCATGTGTCTGTGTGTGCGAGTCAATCCGTGCTCATACTATCATGCAAATGGAAAAAAACTATCTGAAACACACCACTGGCTGCCATGCTCAGGATCTGTGCAGAGTGCTGTGTCTAAACCATGACTGCTCTGCCCTCCTTTTTTTTAATTCTCCATTTCTTTCCTCCTGCTTTATCCCATTCCCCCTTAAATCGTACAAGGCATCACATCACACATGCAGATTGTGTTGTTTTCATACTGTGTTGCTGCTACAAACGTGTCCAACACATCTCTGTAGGCTGAGGTTAATCATTTAGGCAAAGGAACAAAGTTAATGAGGCAACTTCTAATCCGAGGCTATTTGGAGTTCTGTCAACAGTATTGACTGCACTGCAGATGGGATAAGATATCGTTGGAGGGCACCGGTGACCTACATAGCAAGGACAAGACAGTGGCTCAACAGCAGCACAGCACAGTGATCCCACAGCTCTCCAGGGCACCGATTCTGCAGCAAAGACCCATCGCTAAAAAGACACTCTGTCTGTGTGTGTGTGTGTGTGTGTATGTGTGTGTGCAAGCATTTCCACCTCCACCCACGCAGTGTCCTTTATCTTTACAGTCGCCATCTTTTATATCACCCAGTAGAAGAATCTAGTGTGCGACCAGCTTCATACTGCTATTACCACTAGCTGCTGTGCAACACTCAATCAATACTGATTTCACCTGGCAATTAGCTAATAATTCAAAGAGCCAGAACTACTGAGCCAGAACTCCTGAGGATAGACAGTGTGGGGGGGGGGGGGGGGGGGGGGGGGGATAGCTGTGGTCTAACACATGTCTGCTGTGAATGATGCTCATGTGAGAAGATAAAACCAAGTGTGTTTCAACCACACAGAACATTAAGGGACATTACGGACATTACGGGACATTTGCTGATAACAGGCTTTATTACTCTACTATGATTAGGATGCAGACAAACGTGATGTAGACCCGAGGTGGTCATTGGGAATCTATAATTGAGGAAAGCTTTATTTTTAAGAATTCCCAATATTAGTATTGATTACTAAGTACCGATACTTATTCCATTGCCAATAAGACATTTGGTACAAATTACAAAGAAAATAGGGACACTGTAACTGATTCAATTGATTACCAGTATTCAACATATATGGACATTTAAGTTTACAATAATAAATGAACAATTAACTAATATAGACTTGGATTCATAGTCGTGATTTCCCTGTAATTACATATTTCTTCCTAAGAAATTACAGACACATCAGATAGATCATCACCAGAATGCCTTATTTACTTCATTTTAAAACAAACAATACATAGTTTGAATCAGAAACCATGTCTACTACTCCGAAGGGTAATACCTTTCACAGTAGACGTAGCCTTTGAACCGTCCTTAAATCAGTTAAATTCTGAAGACAACTCCATCTAAGGCTTGGATCAAAGGTGACTATCTTGCCATTTAAGACACAAGGCTCTTTTCTTTTGTCTGATTCATTCCAGGTCCTTGAAAGGTCACCGTGATACACTGACATTTGAAATCGGCATGTCTAACCCCAGAAAGCTTTGTGGTTGGGGAGCCATTGGGAGGGACTGCAGTTGGGGTGGACATTTAGTGCGGCTGCATACAACACGTGAGCTGTTTTTCTTGCCTCTGCTGGAATCCCCAATTGCACACAGTCACTACACTCCCCGATCAGTGGGGGTGGTTGACACACATATCTATGATACAGGCACACGCATACAGACCCTAAACACACACACACACTGATGCTATAAACCCTATGTATGTCTGAACACAGAAACAACCAGACACACTGTCCCCTGGGTAATGAGAGCGCATTGTGAGACTGTGGTTGCTGTACAACCCAATTAGCGTGTGTGGTTTTATCAGTTCTCTCAGTTAGAGCCACACATACAGATAACAGCTTCCACAAGATTAGGTTTTGCATGCCCGGTGATCTGCCCCCTGCTGGACGCAGACAGCCAAACAGTTAGATGTTGAGAATTACATATGAGGGGATGCGTTACCGTGATCATGCATTCTGGGTTAATGTGTTCTCCATAGGAGGCTTCATCAAGATAAATGAGTGTAAAATCTCTGCGTGTCTGTTTCGGCAAAAGGCTAATTCATTACACTATACATGAAAACAGAGGCAAAGCCTTCCCTAATCATCGACAAGCCACTACGCACCAGGAACCACATGTTGTACGTGTCTGTATTTCAACATACATGCATTTAGATCTCTGGTGATGCAAGGAAACCGCCTCCCTCTGTCTCCATCGCGAGTAATTAAACAAAGATTATGTCTTGTTTCCGCTTTCTGCTCGGCACGTCTCAGAGCTGGATTGCTTGCTTTGAAATGACTGTAGCAGAAGAATGAAGCGGCGGCTGACACGGCATCACAACACCAGCCTTATGCCTGTTTTCAAACACCTCCATCTCCCACAGCCACATTAAAAGAGCAGAACAGAGTGGTGGCAGTCGCAGTCGCTGCGCTGCGCTGTGCTGTGCAAGCCTCTGCTACACCGCAGCCGTCAAAAGAGCTACTTCTGCATTCGTGTGCGCATCACTCTGGGCTCGCTACTTCTGCATTCGTGTGCGCATCACTCTGGGCTCTTTGATGGCACAGATCACTGCCAAGATGCTGAGGATCTCACCAGACATACTGTAAGGCTGGAAAATATTGTAAAAAAAAAACATGTAGGATTCTGCATTGTGTGGGAGTGCACATAGAGAAGGCGTGTCCTGGACAATTTAATTACCGGTAGTATAGACTAGCTAATTATTTTCAAATGGCATTAGCATTATTGAATATCAAATGTCATTTCAGTGACTTTTCTCCCAATATTATCGACTTCACTGACGGCAGAGATGGCCCTGCTCAATAGGAGTCAGGAGCTAAGTAGCGATCCAGCCAAGAGACAGAGGAAGAGACAAAGAGGGGCAAACAGAGAAACAGAGTGAAGTGTGTTTTCACCATCTTTCATTATTCAGCCTCAAGCCATGAATAACTGAATAACTGAATCCATGATAGCAGGGATGGAGGGGCTGTATTTTCAGAAAGCATGTCTGAATGTGGGGGAAGCGTAACAAGCCACAGGAAAGGATCCTCCTCCACCAAAAGAGGTCTTTAAATGAAGAGCTAGGAGCTCCACTCATGCATGACTGCCTCCTCTACGTCCATTTCAGCATGGACCTGTGCGGCCCGACCCTTTTAACTGGATGCGCTCGGGAATAAATAAACAATGATGCTGAAAATGTCTGCTACTTCTAAGAAGTGAATTGGATTTTGGTCAACGGGAGAACCATTATCCGTTATCATAGCTACTATTAAGAGTATAAAGGTGACAAGTGAGCATTCTGCCGAAGACAGGGACCCCTGAACTCACCATGCCTCGGTGACAACCAGCACTTAGCATTCTCCACGGGAGTTGAGACCTCTCCAGGTAATTGTTGCATGTTTTACATCAACACGACCCTGCAGCACTGTGCTACCGACGAAACAAACAAGGCCTGCAAACGCCCTTGCTCGGCTAAAAACCTATCATTAACACAGATAATCCATGGCCACTCTTCAATAGAGCACTCGCATGATTGAAGTCGGTAAACTCATTTGTGTGAGAAAAAAAAAGCAGTTTAAAATTGCCTTTTCCCATTCATCTGCTGATTACCATAATCACTTCATGGCTGACAATACTTTGTAAATGTGCGTGCTATTAATTCCAGCAATTATGGGAGCTAAATGCCCAAATGGACTGCGAGTGTGTGGACGGACCCATCGATCGAGCTGATAAAGCACAAACAAACCCAATCTTACGCTCGCCACTGTCGAGTGACCCTCCCGCTTCGCTTCATCGTTATCCTCTGTGAGTTTTGGCCAAGCAATTGAGGAGAACTTTGCTTGCGTTTCTACTCTACATGCCGAAAATGAGTCCCAGACCAATTGATAGAGGTCGTTTTACTGTGAAAATGGAGTTCACAGTGAATGCCTTCTTGAAATGCAATGGCTGCTCTACTCTACACCACTCCAGCATCCGCCTCTGGACAGTGCCTCAAGCTGTAGATCACTCTCCTGTGAGCCCTCACTGCACTGTCAGACCAGCAAACCCCGCCTTCATTAATAGCAGCCACTCATGTCTGACTTAAATTAACGTACAGGCTATCAATTATCTTGGGGAAGGCCAGGCCTAGTGTACTCAAGGGGAATGGAGAGAAGCATCCAGAATGGACTCTGGACAGTGGAGACAGATGATACTGCATCATTACGCCTTTCTTATTTTATTTTCTGCTTTATTTTCCACTCATTATCGAACATGTTCACCTGTTTTCATTACTCTCGACCTTCATTTTGACAGAATGCATTCCTCAGCCTTACTTTGAATCCCTCAAAACAGAGACGCAGGCACATGGTTACCACATACAAAAGCAGTGTGCAGGACACAATGTCCACACACTGCATCCTCTAATTTGCACAAGTGTTTGTTGTCCCACACCATTATGGAAGATGTCAAGAGTGGCATGAATATTTCGCCCAATCATGCATCCATACACAATGAAGAACCCTCTAACCTCATGATACCTTGACAGATTATTTTCTACATAACCCCTTGCTTTTCCTTGACGGGTTAATTTCTCTCCCATTGCCTGTTGTGCGAGTGACCCTGACGACCCAGGAGAATCTCCTAACAGGCTCCCGTTGCCCATCAGAATTGATCGGTCCACAGCACCCTGTCAGACGCGATCAATACATCATTCCTTCAGTAACGAGCCCTGCTCGCTTGCCGCCTCTTCCTTCCCTGCATCGCTATACTTCCATTTTATGATTATTCCTCGCAGCGGATCGATGCAGGCAAACAGGCTCACTGTAAACCACACCACAATTAGAGCCGTGTCTAATCTTCTTGTTGACTCCATCTCCTTCACAACAGCCAGCGAATAAAACACAAATGATAATGAAATCTAATGGGATTCTGTGGAATTAAATCACTTAAACAATGAAGAGGGCCCAGCAACAGCTCTGAACCAATAAAGATCCCGATAGAGGTATATACAAGTCAATATCTTATATGGAAATAGGCTTAACAAGGCGGAAGAGCAGCTTCTCTTCACTGTGGTGCAGTATTTGGCCCAGGCGCTTTCAACAGGAACAAGTGAAAAGTTTGCAAGTGTTTGCAAAAGTAATAGACAAAAATACAATAAAATAGCAAAAAAACAATGTGTTTTAAAAAAACACACACACACATATGCAAGCACATTTATACTCCACATACTAACACACACACACACACACATATTTTACATGTGCGTACCAACCCACATCAGAGAGATGACACGCGAGTGAGCACAGTTGGAGGTGTAGATCTATTTTCATCCCATTAGGTGAATCTCTGCAGAATAAAAATTATAATATTGAGCACAGAAAATGTCATGCTTTGTAGTAATAATCTAATAATAAATTCAAGCCTTAATTAGGTTCATTTTATTAGGGGAAGCACTAATGACATGGGACGTCAGCCTTTTTCTCCCCAAGAACTTTAATAACATCCCAATTTCTTTGTCTCTCTCTTGAACATGCAGGGGTTTCCAAAATTGAGGTTAAAACGGTCAGTGACGATGAGAGAGCTGCCTTCTGCAATGTCATCGAATTAGCAGCTGGTTTACGGAGAGACTAAAATAGTACAGTAGAGCTAATTTGATCATTGAATGATATATTTAACACGCCTGTGTAGTTTGGCCTGGGTGTGAGGGTAGGCCTGTCTGAGAGCAGCGCTGGCGATGCGGGAAAAGCCGTCTGCTCGGTGCAGGCGGCGTACAGGGCAGCAGTGTGGAACTGCAGGAGTAATTAGCGAATCGGGCCCCAAGCACCCTGTGAAGTCCAGCCTTTGAAGGAGGGAGCTCAGAACGATCAGTGCCCCCCCCCCCGATGTATGTTTGTGCATCTTTCAAGGGAGTGAGAGCTGCTAACGAGGCCTCATCTATTACCATTTGAGATGTAATTAGCAATGTTGGAAGAATGGAGCGGGGCCAAGCCAGGAGTGGCTCAATCTGGGCGCAGGTTGCCTCGTGTCCCACACGCCGGCAACAGCAGGAGGATGAAGTGAGCGGGTGGAAGGAGGCTCCCTGGAGACGAGACAGGGCCTCAGCAGCCCTGACACATAGGCCAACCAGACACATAGCCACCGTACTGGAGCACAGGGGTGCATCAAGGCTGGCAGCACCAGGCTCTTTGTTGAAGAAAGGGGGCCTCTAAAAGAAACATATGCACATGTTGCACAGCCCCAATTAATCAGCTGGAGTGTCTGCTGTTGTGCTTACGGGTCAAAGTTATTGCTTTTCAATAGGCAAACCAGCAATATCATCCCAAAAATATATATTTTCAATAAAATATTATTTGATTGTTGACCTTTTTTGGGTGTCTTTACAGTTGTGTAAAGTTAGTATGGCACATCAAATGTGTGATTAAGTTGCTTCCACAGCAGTGAAAGAGTCTGATGACACCTCAGAGGCACACTGAGATGTATTTGCTCCGTCTCTATCCAGAACCAACCCTGCACCTCATGCTATTCACAGCAGCGATTCACTGTTAGCCTCCTCTTCTCTCTTCAGGACCTTCTATATGTGTGTGTGTGTGCGTGCTGTGGCAAAAACGGGAGGTCTGAAGTGACAGATTAGCAGGGATCCTAAGTGAGGGCCAATCTTTTCCTCTAAGGTTACAGCGGGGTGAGGTCAGGTGTGCCTCTTGCTCTGTTGGCCGCTTTAGTCGACCTTTAACCCCTTAGGTTGCCAGCCCCTGGGTGTCTGGGAGGGCCGTAAAGGGTCGCGACTGTTTTCACCGGACATCAACAGTGATTTAGTGGAAGCTAATGAGCCATTAGTCTTCATCAGGTCTCACTCTACACACGCACCACCAACATATCACACAATAAAGGGATTAAACGTTACATGGTGGAGACACCGGCGAAACACATCTCTTTGTTCTCAAGCCCTCCGTCTAAACACATAACTCTGAGAGGGCTAAGACTCACTGACAGCTGGTGAAAACTTAAGAGACCAAAACATGGACCTTGCATGGTGCAGCCACCTCTCTGGAGAGGGGTGGTGTAACAGGAGTGGGAAGCGGGAAGGCTATTCAGTAGAGACCGTAATCTGTCAGGTCAAGACATATTTTTTTCTCTCTCTCTCTCTCTCTCACCCTCCCTCTACCCACTACGGTTGTTGAACTAGGACATGAGGCAGGGCTGCTAGCATCAGTATGCAGCATGGAGACGGTGAATCAATGGGGCCTTGAAGACTCTCCACTCTCTCTCTCTCTGTCGCAGCCCCACTATTAATGAGCAGCAACCAGGGCCCGTCCACTCCCCTCGTGGCCACGCGCTAAATTACCAGCCGTGAATCAACACAGCATTTATGGGCAACCGCAAATTAAAGTGGCTAAATCTGCAAGGACGACCAGACCTTGTATAAACAAGAGGATCACAGGGTAGGCTGCGAATGGGACCTGAGAAATCCGATAAGTGTATAAATTAACAGAGAGAAAAAATATAAGGAAAAGTGGCTTCCCCCTGATCTCAGTGGACATATTCTGTCTGGTGTGAGTGAGCGGATCAATGGTAGACTCGTATAGATGCCAGGACAAGCACCTGGCTATAGGCACTTATTTTCATTAGAGCACACAAACACAGTAAAAAAAAAAAGAAGAAAAAGCCGGATATAAAAAAAGGATAAAGGAGAGATAGAATCATATTATACTACACCATATAAATAAGAAGCATGGTAACATAATAAATAGAGAAACAAACAGTAAAGCTGAAGGGGGAAAGGCTTTTAAACATTTAAGCTCAGCGGCGGAAGATGCCGCAGGATGACCTGTAATGGGAGAGGGGGGGTAAAGCAGTGGTAAAAGCCTGATAAAATAAAAGACTGTAACCTCACTCCACTTAGCCATCAGACTGAGACATGCTTTTGGGAGTGCGTGAGCAATATCACCATAAAGTCACAACATGCTGTGTGTCTGCAGCTGTTTCACCGCCCGCTGTCTGCTTCTCTACAAGCTGAAATTCATAAAAAACTGAAAAACTTTCATCAAGAATGTTGACAGAAATAAATGTTGGTTTGGAAGAGGAAAGAAAAGTAAAAAGAAAAAAACGAGTTGTACTGTATATTAGATGTCTAAAACATTAAAACAAATGATGGGGAATGCCAACAGTGAGATAAACAGTAAAGTATGAAAATGATCTGTACAGTAATTACCAAACCTTCTAATCACAAGCTTGAGAAGAGAGAGGGCGGTCTTGAGATTAACCTTTGTGCAAACACATGCATGCATAACCCTTCTTGATTACATCGCCGAAACCTAAGGATGTAGCAATGTAAAGCCTTGCTGGCAGGAACAGATGTTTATCCAAAGCTTTATCTAAAATGACAGCAAAACCAAAATCAGCCAGTTTCCCCTAAATACTGTACATACTTTGAGTGGATGGAGTCTGCCCCTGGCTCAAGAATATGCCTCGCTCCAAAAATCATTGTATCTTAGTAACAAAAGGTATTGTCCTCACTGTGCCAGGCAATCAAATGGATTGGCTTACTGGAATTCGAGCAGCTAGTCTTTGAGTTGGTGCCAAATAGAGGCGTTTAGATAAAATAGAGAGCCACTGCTTGCTTGATTTAATGGGCGTATGACTTTGAGTCCGTGGTCCTATGCTGAGGCTTTACCTTTCTGATGGAGAGCATGGCCGCTTGTAGGTCATTGTGCTTTTGACAGTGTGTCAGTAGGTGTCAAACTTTAAACGCCTCAAAATGGGCCTCCACTCAAAGTGCCTTGGGACTAGACCGCTCACCCTCCTTCCATCTCAGTGGTGACAGTCCACCACTGAGGGAGAAACAGTCTAATTTCACTGCTGGCTGACGTCCATTCAACGTGAGTGATGAGGGAGCAGGCCCCTGTGCACTTGTGTACCCGCATGGCCAGAAATACACACCATAGCAAGCGCACACACACACACACACACACACACACACACACACACACACAAACAGACAGGCAGAAAATGATACTAAAACAGTAAACTCAAAGCAAGGTTGGCCGTCTTGACAGGCCCATTAACTGGCCCCTGCCTGCAAAATATACTGGCCTGCAAAGCCTTACTGTACGCTCCAGTGCACCACGGCCCCTCCGAAAGCATCGCTATCCAGTGGTCTGTCCTCCGCTTGCACCCCATTCGCCCCCCCCCCCCCTCTTCATTATCATGCTGAAAACACAACTGCTTCAACGTAATCGGCTGCCATTGCACCTGCCATCAGTTGCTTCTGAAGGTGAGGGTTGATGAGAATACGGACGGACCTCTCAGGGAAAGTTAGAGGCAGTGAGTGAGACATGATCAGAGATGGGGGGGGGGGGCCCTCTGGGGCTAGGGAGGCCTCCACCGTGATAGACCCTGATGAAGATAAATGAACAGGACCAATATGGCCTCCTGTGCGGCGGGGTATCATCTATAGGAAAAGGGGGGTTTTGGGTGGCTGGTTGGATGACGGACACGCAGCCTAATTGGCGACCTGCAGGGTTAGAGGTGGGGTGGGGAGGCCTCTCCATTGACTGAGTGCCGTGAGTGTCAATCCACCCTGAGCAGCGGTCAGAGATCAAGTGATCTGCAGGGGGAGAGTTCAAGGGATAGGGACGCATGTCTGAGACACAGCCTGTTTGCGGCCTTCAGAAACGCTGACGGTTCATCCCAGATTCTACGATTCAAACTAAACATTACAGACGTCCTTTGATGAACGAACACAACGAATCGTTATGTACAAGTACGATTTTGTAACACTTCTGGCAACTGTTTGAGGCTTGTGTTTGGAGAGGGAGTATAAAGTGATGATGACATGAGAGAGGACAATTATTTGTGTGTGTGGTCCGTCTGGTCGCTTCAGCAGTGAATATTGTACATTGCGCCCAGAGTAAAACAGAAAAGAAAAAAAAGATCTCTTGTTGAGCACTAATCCGAGTCAGGGTTTGAACATTGCCCTCTGTGTTCACTTCTTTTGCAGCAGCTGGAGGGAAATCGATCCCACGCCTGAATTAATACTTAATCATAGCACCCCAGATGCTCTTAGCCGAGGTCCGTGTCCACTGCTGAGCAAACACGGCGGCACAAAGGAAGAGGTTAGAGTTCGGGCAAAAGGCTAAAACAAAGTGCATCACAGAGTAGACTTTGTGCTTCTGTACTGTCAACATGAACAAATACACAGGCACACATTAACATGCATGAATGGACATATGCACGCATACTCAGTTAACCATCACTAGCTGTCAACATTACATGCATGTACAGTAGCTGGCTAACTGCATTTACCAGTGAGCTGACCAGACTGTCGGACATTTCATCTCCTTGTCAGTTAAAGCCCATTTCCATCCAAGATAATCATGTAGCAAGCCTTTGTGTACTGTTATTATTTGCGGAGAATGTGTGAAAATGGGCTGCTCGGCCCGAATGGACAGCACAAAGAGTGACAATAAGCCTGTGGAGAGGAATGTCAACATGTTTCCCCATGTTACAACATTGAAGTGACACTCCAAAAAAAAGGATGTGAATATGAAAGGCTCCAGTGTGCAGGCTGCCATCGGAGAGCCCCCCCCCCCCCCCCCGGCTCAAGTCTATTCAGACAGAAAACCGCAGTGCCACTGTGTATGAGGGGCTTTCACCAGTGACTGACATGGCTCATCACACCGGCCTCTGATTGGAGAAGAATGAGACAGAGATAGCCATTACGGTAATCCATGTGAGAAATGGTTTTAAACCCTGTTATTTGCTACCAAGGCAACAGATGGAAACACATTTATAGTTGCGTCTCACCATAGATGAAAAATAATAATGGTTGGCCAAGGACGGTCTATGTCAACGAATGAATCTTTTTTTTTCCTTTTTGGAAAACTCTGCTTTTAGAAAGCCACTAAAAACCAAAACAAAAAGTGATATTTTTGTTTGATAAATGACAAATGTCTGGATCATCAAATAATACCACTTTTCGAAAACACCATTGGTTTATTCTCTGCTGAGCAACTAATTGATAAGCATTTCCACATGACTAATCCATGCAGCAACTTGGAGTGTAAAGTGCTATTGTTTCATTCATTGCTATTTTAACTGACTGCGTAATAAAAATGATTTATGAGGAAGTTACAAATAGGGCCGCGCTGTGCTCCAGGAGGAGGTATAAAGTAGTGATGCGCTGACTGAGAAAACAAAGAAACAAAGGAAAAATGAGGCGGGCAACAAACCCATGTGAATCAAAAAGGCTTTGGGGGCTTTATCTGGCGGCACCATGTGGGAATGATAATGACCATCTTGGATCCAAAAGGACAACCATTCATCTTAACCCTGGTCCGCCTGGCAAAACTCATAATCCCCTCGAACGCCCACGACCCACCACTAGACAGACAGCAGGAAAAGAAATGGCACTTTGAAGGCACGGGATAAGACAAAGCAAAACCCATTCCTCCCCACTCTCTTTAGAGTCAGCGTGATTATTTAACATTCCCTGGAAAACGCTCCATCTGCTAGCTGGCATTAATTCCTTCTTTTACCAAATCTTCACCTTTACACCTCTGAGATTATGTCACTCCCTAATGCTCCCCCCCCTCTCCTTTACTCTCTTTACTGGTCCTTCAATCAGACTAACACCTTTTCCCTGGTGATGATTCATTTTATTCAGTCTTCCTTCTTTTATTCCCTTGCTCTGCAGCCACACTTGCATTAACTGCTCTTTTCTCTTTAAACATCCTCTATCCATCATAGCAGGAAGCCCCCCCCCCCCTGCACCAACTGTCCTCCTCTCCAATCCAGCTTTTTTCCCTCCTTCCTCCCTTAAACCAGCCATCAGGATGAACGATGGTGAAGGTTAGATAGCTCCATTTTCACCCCTGTGGCTCCTGACCCCGTCTCCGCTTGCCCCTGGTGACATTACTAAATACTGCTGTCTCAGGGGGAGTGAATGGTCTCTCCATTTATTGCGAGAAAGACTAACCCTCCCTTGTTTGCCTGTTTCAGTGTGAAAGATCCTCATGTGTTCGCATTTAAACATGTGTCAAGGTTTGTGTTTTTCTGCATTTGCAACACAAAACACAAACTGGATTTTCTTTTTTCATCCTAAATGGTTTGTGGGCTTTTATTTGGTATGTGTCATAACCCTGAAGTGAAATACATCCAAAGCCACCGCATAATTTCCAAAGTACACTGTAGTTCCTCTCATTTTAATCCTTAAAAAGCCATGTGATGACATTGGCAGAGTTGTATAAATATCTGCTACTAATATGTGTGAGCCCGTGCCAGTCAGAAACAGGATTTCAGTTTCTGTGTTTCTAAGAGGACTGTCAGCCCCCAGGGTCCCTGTTTGTCAGCCTCAAAGAATACAGCGAATTTGCCGAAAAAAAGATTCTCAAGTAATGGATCAAAGAGGTCTGAAGTCATGACCCAAACTGCACCACTGTCGTAAGAGCGTCACTAAGAGGAAAATTGTAAACAAAACTTACGACCACAAGAAAGGAGAAACAGGCAAGCCGAGAGTGATTGACAGTTCTAAATTTAAAAAAAAGCAGTAAAGCCACAGAGAACAAAATGAAGACCGAGACGGTCCAAACCGCGTGGTAAATCAGATTAAGCGTCGGAGCGACGATGGCAAGCAAGGCTAAGTGACTGAGTAAGTGAATAAATGAAGGAGAGGAGACTGTGGTGGCCGCCTGCCACAGCACCGCGTTATTTGAGCGGCCCCGTGTGTACACAAGCCAGGTTGCTACAGGCTGACTTTTCATACACAGCGCAATTACTCCGGCTGCGTTCTGTGTCGGTGAGCTAATTAGACCTTGGCGAGCTCGGGAGCGGTGAGTCACTTGGTGAGTCACTTGGGATGGGGATGGAGGTGATGGCCTTTATTTTTTTACCTGAAGCTCCCTCGCGCCGCGGTAATCAGTGTTCCCTGTTTAGACCGCAGACTATAAACGAAGAATGGCTACAAAAGGAGAGCGAGTAAATGTGAAAGCGGTTGAGCCACGGCTGTTAAAGCAGCTGTGCGCGCTCCCTACTTCTCTTTCTTCCTCTCTCTTCTTCTGTGCCTCCCTCTCGAGCAGACACATAAACGCATGCCTAGCCCCATCCTGTGCCACCCAGCTGTCCGCTCTCTGCCCCCATGCTAATTTGGGCCCACCGACCCTACTCCCACCGGAGTAACCCAATAACACTGTGTGTACTTAAACAGCAGTGTTGGCAGGCCCCCTCCCGTCCCAATGTCCTCTCCTTGCCAACAAACACACAGAGCTCTGTTATAACAGTCCTCTGCCGAACTCAACTCCTTCGGAGAGCTGCTGTTAAAACAAACACTCCCCTCAATGCAGCTGATGTGTCTCTAAAGGAAGAACAAGAAGATGAAAAAAACTAAAAGGAAATAAGAACTGATGATTGCCCTGCTCTCTCAAGGCATTATTAGGCAATATGTTATAATTAATTGAATTGTGGTCTTGTTGGTACATGAGGGTTCTTGGCTGCTGATCTTTCTCATTAGCTACGCAGATTCTGGTCCTAACCTAATGAACAATAATAATACTTGCCGGTTGAAATGTGTAATGGAGATGAAACCTGATGGCCTCTGCTGGTAATTGGGCTCCCTTCCACTCATTAAGGGAGGAAAGCAATGAAAAGCAATAACACTCTTGAAGTGCCATTAGAGGAGGAATGTGGCACTTTCTTTTTGACAATTCATCAAGAGTGAAGCCCTGCCTATTAGCTGGATGGGAGCCCAGGGCCAAATAAACATCTCCCACTCTGCACAGACTGTTTGATGGGTAAACAGTCTTTGATGTGTTCGCTGCCACACACTGACAATCTGTGTGGACATGACCATCGGGGCAAAGACAAGACCATGGGAGAACTTCGAGTGTAGTTAACGATTACACAACTATGGCAATTCAAGGTCTGCGGTGTTTATTCGGACTACTCTGCTGATTGCACTTTGTGTGTTCTACTTACCCTGCAGGTTAAACTTGGTAAACAAAACGTGGAAGTGTGTAAAGTCAGTAAGAAGATCAGGTTAAGGTCGGGGCGTGCTTGCGTTTCCCTATAGAGAGAGCGACAAATCCAGTCTGTGTGTACAAGTGGGTTCTGTGAACTGCAGGATTGTCTGCATGAGGACTGTCCGCTCCATTCATCTCACAATTTCTCTCAACAGTGCTGCTCATCGTAATTTACTTTCCGAGCAATCGCCAGGGGGAAGCGGTCTTGCTCCGGAATATTCAAATAAACAATTAGCTCTGACTGGCTCAGGCCACAACGTCAGCAATGTAACTCCCTGCATTGTGTGTTTCGGCTTGCCTCCTCACTAAGCCAGTGGCTTTCAAGCAGTGAATGGAGAGGATGTAAGCCAAGAGTGACACAGAAGTCATCCTCAGGTCTCATTCCACCACAGTCTTCTGTCTGGTCTTGACAGAGTAGCGAGCAGGCAGTTCAGAGTTCCACTGCAGCTTGGCCGGGGAGATAAACCTGCACAAATCCTGCATCCGTTGAGTCAGAGTGGGATGAGGAATCAAAGCTGGAGAAACACAGGCGGTGTTTGCTCGGGAATTCAAAACTACTTTTTGGAAAGTTTTCAGGTTTTATACCAGCAGTGAAATCTGGCGTGGGACGGCGGAGGCGAAACAAGTGTATTGTTGAGCTGTCGTATGTCGTCTGCGGAGGAACATTTTCGAGCATTAAGTGAGCAGAGTGTAACACGCACAGCAATGAAATAGAGGGTCTCTCTCTGAACTACTTCTGTGTGCTGCAAAAACATAATGCATGATAATTAATACACAGACAGACATACTGAATGCACATCAACGGCAGACTGATACATTGGTTTGGTCGGCCAGTTGCTGCCATTTCTTCGGCTCCTAATGCACTGTATCACAAACATGCAAATCAAGTCAGGGTCAATTTTCCAATTGGAATACCTGCAGTGTAATATAAGTGGGCATGTCTACCAGACGAAACACGCTGGAACTGTTGTGTGTGATATCACACCGTAGCTGTCGGTTCAGTTTGTGTTGGTACAGCATGACTCCTGATCATCCAAGGTTTCAATTAAAGATTTACGGGTAAATAACCACAGAGCTAAGACTCGGGGCCAATACGTGTCGCTGACATCATACACAATATACACTTGTGGTTTGAATGCAGTAAAAGTATCTTGGCGAAGAATGTAGCCCAATTCTACATGCAAAGCACAAACGCAAAATGCCACACACATCCACACGTCCACGGTAACACACAGACACACACAGCAGAGCTAAATCTTTCAGAGATTCAGGCTGGGGGAATCCCTGCTGGCAGACTTGGACAGCTTCACTGAGATATGGGGTGTCAGCCTCTCCAGAAAGTCACAGCAAAATAGGAGATGGCCATTCAAGATGTTCTAAAGGCAACCGCCTCTGACTCTAATAATCACAACAGAGCAGATTAAACATGCCGTGTTTATGGATGGTCATTTCCTGTCTATTATTCTCTGGTTATGTCATTAAGTGCATCATGGGAGAAATAAAAGACCAGTCTCTGTAAATCCCCTTTAACATTGGGCACGGCAACAGACACAATTGTTTGACTTTTATTTTATGTTGCCGTTTTGTCGTACACATTTCTTTGGACACTTTCCGGTGTATAGTCAATGTTCAGGTTCAACCAGCATTCTTGGAACTGACAGTGATTTACTGTCTTGTTCAAATACACCTGAGGTGAGCTCTCGCTGTGGTTTGAACTTGAACTTTGCTAAAGAAGAAATGTTTCCGGACTCATAAACAACACTGACATGCTGCTGCCTTCCTATCAGTAAACTGAACCACCTGCTCTGGACAACCTGCTAAGTTGAGTTTGTTTGTACAAGGCATGGCAATGATGACATTTATGTCAGGTAACTCAGTGAATCAGAAAGAAAGAGTTCTCCATATGGAGCTGCATGTCTTAATGTCTCTACTGCTGTTCTAGTCCACAGAGATACACAATACACAACACTACTCTCATATTTAGTTTTTGTCTGAGGCTGTGTCTGCGCTCTGTGTCTCTGCCTCTACGATGCAGAAGGTCACTGGAACAAAGGAGGCCCTCAAAAGCTGCTATCTGACCGTGGTCCAACAAGATGGAGTCTGTCTGGATCGCCTCCCTTTCTCCCTGACAGGAACCCTGGGGAGATAACACCAGACTAGGAGGACTGTTGTTTGCTGGTAAGACATGAAGACACCGCGGCAGCGAGGAGTGTGATGCTCAACATGTGGACCAGACTGGACAGAAACTGGGAGTGAAATCGCAGTCTGAGTGAAATGTAGGTGGAAGAAAGCCAAACGAGGAGCAGTACATTTAAGGGGGAGCCGCATGTTTTTGGAGTTTTCCCAAATAATTGGGTGAAGAAAGAGAATATGTTAAAATTGCGTCAAGAATAATGGCAGATGAGGAAGGAGTGGAGGAACTTCCTCCTCTGTGGGAGCGAAGCATGTTTATGGCTAGAGAGGGGTTGGTGACCCTGCCCTTGGCCTCTTTGGGACCACAGATATGGGCTGAACCAGCTGTGGAGGGTGGGAGGACGCCTGTAGATGGAAGTTTAATAGCCCTCCCAAGGCCTGTATACCTCTAACCCCGTGATGGAGCTACAAGTATGGAGGGCAGGGCCTCTTTCACATCTCCGCACAGGGTCTCGCTGGTGCTTATCAAACCCCTTTAGCTGCTCCTCACTCAGGGAGCCCATCTGGTGCCAAGCAAACCGCAGGAAGGAACCGTGGCAACATTTGCAACTTGCTGCGGTGCCCTCCCACACATAACACGCATATTTGTACAAGGGCACCGTTGCAGATAACCTCACTCCACATCCGCTCCAATTTCTCCTGTGCTGTTTTAATTTAAGCCAATTAAGCTGATTTTCTGGATTTTATTTTCTCTTCAGTGTCTCGCTCCCTCTGCACTCACCAGGATCCCAGCTGGGTTTAAACACACACAGACGGGTCCTCAGAACAAATATTAACTGCTCAGCCTGGGAGGATTGGGTAGGATCCTTGTTTAAGTGTGTAATTTGGGGGGCATGTGAACATATGTTGGAAATCCTGTGAACGGCACGAGTTCTAAACCAAGTGATTGCTCTACTTATCCTTTTGCTAGCTGTCATGATCTATGCATCTCTATCAACGAGGTGCTGTCTGTGTTGTACAGTGACTAACATACTATGAATGACTATGTTTATCGATATAGTATTGATGTTTCACTTACCTATGGAAGGCCAGGCCGTTGTTGGGAAGAATACAGGAGAAGACAAAATGATTGTCAAGAGCAGACATGAAAAAAAAAGAAAACATCTGATATTAGTTTGAAGCAAACAGAAAGCAACAACAATCTTCAGGAATAAAGACAACAACACAAACCTCACATTTCATGTAGGTCTGAGAGGAACTAAGCGTGACCTGGGGTCACTGATAGAACCCAGCCTAAGACCACTATCATATTCCCGACCCCACGTCTACATGCCCTCTACCGCTCCCCCCACCCCGGCATCACCCCATCCTCCCAGCTTTCCTTCTGACATCTGCTAATCCCTAGACCTCTGACCCCAGGAAATTTACTCTCTCAACCTTGACCATTTTCTTTCTCTGTTCCCTCTTTATGCCTGGCGGATCACCATTATCCATTATCATTCCATTGTCTGAGGCCAAGAAAAACAATTAAAATTCCCGTGAACTGACATCCACTTGCAGGCTAAAGGCAGTGTGGGTATGTGACAGGATGTGGAGCGAAACAGCGGTATGCGTCTGTGGTGTGATCGTCTGGCTGTGTGACGTTTACCAAACAAATGATAAGCTATGTAAAGTGCTTGTGGCCTACAAGGAAAAAAAGCTATTGAATACATATTTTATTGTAGTCAACACTCCCAGCATTCATGTGTGGCAATTACATTTAATTTGATCGGAATTTTCATATGAACACTGTATGTTAGTTTTGGCTGGGTGCTAGTAACGTGTAGAATTTGGTCAGACAAATGCCAAATGTCATTTTCCATCAATCAACATGTGGATTCTTTACAACATAATCATCTACATGTCCAACTGATGGTTTTTATCTTTAATTGGGTGAGAAGTTGAACATGCAATGGAAACGCCACATTGAAATAAAATGCAGGAGAGATTTGTATCAGGGTTCTTCAATGTAAAACTGAGACAGCTGTCGGTGGCCAAAATAGATCACAGGCATTCAGATATTTCTCAAGTGAAAGCATTACACCTGCACCCCCCAGGCAAAATTGCAGCTGGAGATACGATTACCTATTGTACTTAATTCTTCCCCATTGCATTGAAATCCGTACTAAAACTAACACTGATTGCTACATAAAAGCTGGGCCTGTAAAATGTGAGGAACACAATCAGAAGTAGTTCTCCGTGTCAAAAAATGAATGCAAGGACAGACACCAAGTCACTTGCAAAATCACTGGACTGTGTCTAGAACAGATGGCTTCAACATTAAACTGCACACCTCAATGCAGTATGCTTTTAAGGGCGTAAGCCTGTGCACAGATCTTACACAAAATGTGACAAAACCTGATTTGAAAGAGCAGATTGTGTCCACAAAGGCTGGACATTAATGAGAAAAGCGACAACTCACTGAACATGTAAATATAATGTTACGCTGCACATGTGTGTGGAAAGTCTTGCTGGTTTAGTCGACCAGATAAAAAAGTCAATAAGCTAAAGTGATCCCCACAGGATATCACTAAAAACAAAAGAGATAGCAGAAGGGGAGGAGAATGCAGCGTGACATACGCATGAGACTAAACATCACTCCATTGAGTAGATCCCCACTAAGGCCTAATCAGCGCAGATCAGAGGAACATCAGGATGCTCCTGTTGTTGATCTGGCAGCATTGGCACCCATCCAACAGTGTGGACTCTGACCCCGGAGGCGGAGAGGCCCACATGCATCCTACTGTTCCCACCCGCCCCAGGATCCTGGCACCACACGGCACACTCCCACATTTAATATTCATCTACTTCATTAACCTCCGTCGCTATTTACCTTCACACTGCGGCCCTTATGCTGAGACCCTGGGATGGGCATTATGCTGCTCTCCAACAGAAAGACGGGTAAGAAAGACGAAGAGGGAGAGGCACCAACGAAATCTCATTTCATTCACCTCCTCTTGAAGCACAGAGGAGCTGCGGACTGAAGTGGAGTGCTGCAAAGAAGTGGATTTGTGTGGAAATTGCCAAGAGGACACTGGCCTCATCGTTCTTAGGTCAGCATGCTAAGCGCTTAGAGAAGCTCTGTCATTCCCAAGTAAGGATGGCCAATCAATTCCGACAGCCCCCAGGGCAGTCCCCATCCCAGGACCCCATACAAGTGCTGTCTTTCTGCCTGCAAACGCCTGAGAGCAGGCGGCTTATGTGTTGGGCTGAGCTCCGTTAATTGCTTGAGATATGACCCTGTGTGGTTTGTGGGAGCGTTTTTAAGGGTTACTTGTTGTGGTTGGGGAGATATTCTCCGGTCCATAAACTAGAGATTAGCCTCACAATGGGAAGGTATACAGCACAACTTTCCTGTGGGACTAAGAAGATATGAGTCCCCCATTAGCACAGTAGGGGAAGCCGCGGATTTAGAGTCTCTGCTACTGACGTGCAGCTGTGTGTGTGTGTGTGTGTGTGTGTGTCTGTGTGTGTGTGTGTGTGTGTGTGTGTGTGTGTGTGTGTGTGTGTGTGACTGGAGTTCTGAATAGTAAGAGGTAGAGCTGGACTATGTGTTACTGGACAACTGGACAATACTACTTTGGGGTCATGTGCATACATTCCTACACTGATGTCCTCGCCAATCCATTCAGTAAATGTCCTTAAATACAACTATTCCACACTTCCCTTGTCTATATTCAACCTAGTCATTAAGGGACCTACTGCCAGCAGAATTAGAACTAAATTAGAAAAATGACAGACTTCAAAGGAAATACGATGCTACTTTTCATAATTACATTTATTTCCCCCCCCCCCCTTTTCTCATAAACCAACAAACTGTGGTGAGCATGTTTATTTTGGACAGCATCATAATCATTCAAAGAGAGCACTAACTCAGTCCCAGAATGACTTCCCTTTTCTCTGCTCTTATTTCTGTGCCGCTGGCCTGTGCCAGGACACTACAAGGCTGGGGTGACCACAGAGCAGTAACTCTGGGCTGGTTGTGGTTCTTGGACCGAGCCCTGGGTCCCAGGATGGGAGTCCAATTCAAATCCAGCCTTTTATTCCCTCCCTTCCACCCTTCATCTCACTTGGGCAACAAAACGGCACCACTGTGCGGTGGAGAGACTCTGGGATTGTGGAGACCAGGCCACATTGTACTCCAAACTAACAGTATAATTTTCACAACGAAGAAACATGCCAACAAGCACACAAATGTATACATACACACGCACTCTGTATAATTCATTCTGCTCTTTTCTTCCCTCTTCTTTGTAATGTATATAGGCCGGTGTGTTGATCATTAGCACACACTTGAAATACATGTCCTAAAATAAGCAAAGTCCATCTCTAAATGATCAAAGCCTCTCTGCTGTGGTTAAAACAAAGCACACATCCAAGTGGAGCCCACAGAAAGACACAAATGGAATGTTTATCCTGAAGTGAAAGACACAGGGGGAGAGAGAGAGAGGCAGAGAGAGAGGAAAAAGCAGCTTAGAGTGAAAAAAAAATACTTTTGATAGCTGATAAAACCAAAAAAGCAAAGAATATATGTCCTGAGTAGTGCCTTACGCAGCAAAACATTTGAGGGTACTTATTACTGATTTGTAGGGTGCGGATACCCAGACGTGCCGGCTTCAAACTGGTATTTACAAATGATCTTCAAGCTCAGGTCGGGTTCGGCCTACATGACATGAAAACTAAAATAAAAAACGATGTTCAGTTTGTTCTTTACGGGTCTGTAAATAATCACTGTAACCATGGTAACAGCAATTGCAGGAGGAGAAACACAAACTCAGACTTTCACTCACGGTCCCTATATGCGGTCCCTGCCGAACCCGAATTAATACCCACCGATTTATATTTACCTTTCTGAAATATTTCATGATAGCCTGAACACTGTCAAAGTCTGCAAGCAGCTCTCTCTTCTTACAACAGCAGAATGTGTTTATCATAATAACATGGCCTAAATGCCTGCGGCTGTGAAAAGGTCATAGTTGAGGAAATGCATAAGGATGAGAGTCGGCCCCCAATAATTGCTGGAACACACATTACTACGCAGTCAATACGTACACATTATTAATAGATCGATGTACGCTCGGACTGTCATTGACTGTGCCGAGGCAGCCAAATTAAGAGTGGGGGCATAAAAATGGCCAATAGTTGCATACATCTCTCCTCGACAGTCAAGCTGTAACCTCTGGAACATGTATTAGATGTCACTAACACACAAGACTGCAGATTTAACAGTACACTAGCAATATAGAACAAATATTTTGTGTAATAATCCTTCTTCCCGTGAGGCAGTGAGGTTTGGTTACTCAGACGTTCCACGCGCCATCCCAAAAAGGTCTTATGTATTGTGCTCCTGCAGTGATGAACCTGAACGTGTCAATGGCAGTCCTTGCTAAAACACTTCAATTACCTCCCCAGCCCCCAACAGGACGTACGGCTTCGGCAGACCATCTAGTGGAGATGGGCCGATTGACACCCTCAACGTGCAGTCACACTGGGTACAATTATAGACCACCGACCGCTCGTCTGCCCTCTCGTCCCCACCCACACGTGCACATGGGGTCATTTCCTCCACCCTCACCATCAGGCTGCTGGCATCCAGTTGGCCATGCAGCGTGAGCTGCGGTGCCTACATGCGCTGCAACGGAGGGAGAAGCCATGTGGACTTTGTGAAACTAAAGCGGCGTCATGTCACGCCACAGCAAAATGTTCCAGCAGCTCTGTAGGCTGGAGAGACAATTCGATTAGAGGAGGGCAGTATACTGTGGTTACATGATGGGATGTCCCAATTCACTCAACATCTGCTGAAAGAATATGAAGCTGTACGTGGTAAATGCCACCAGCGACCGATGCCTTACCCATAACAATGCCACTGAAGTCAGACTATAGTTGATAAACGGAATGGGGATGAACCCTACTCGGAGCACAACCAGAAATGAACCATCTCAAAACAGTGAGAAAACAGGATGCAACACCCGCCATTCTCCGTGTTTTTGGCTTTTCCCACAGCTGAAGCTTTTCCCTCGGCTCCAGAAAGAACCTCCAGCTGCGTCTTATGCCACCATATGCATGAAAAAGGGGCCATCAAAGAACATATTTCTTTCATTCCAGGCAATTTCCCTAATCCCTGATGAGCTGCAGGGGAGATGAAAACATTATGGATGTGGGTTAGCAGGTGGCGGAGAAGGGCTTTTGTGGGTAGTGCATGTTTCAGTGTGTGCATGTGTGTGAACACAAGTTTATCTGAATACATTTGCATGATTGCGCAGCCTTGTGTAATGACTGAACCTCTCTTATTTTGTATTGCTGTTTATACTAGCCTGTTTGTGTGTATATCTGGATATCAGCGTGACACACACAGGCCTCTGTCCCCAGGAGAAGGGACTGAGGAGCCTTGAAGTAGCCAAGGATTAGTTTATCCAATCTTCTACTAATCGCTGATAAATTCTTTCCACTGGTGAGTCCTGCTCAAGAGCCCCCTCTCTTAAGACTCCTCTCACTTCAACTGAAAGAGAGAGGGCAGAGGAAAAAAAGCAAAGACACATGCTTCCTTTCTTAAACAAACTTTGAAATCTAAATACTGCCCACTGCTGACTCTCGTTAGGATACTATTGCCATTCTTTCTCCAAATGCCAGAGCAGGTGATGGTCCAGTGACTAGTGGCCTTTCTCTCATATTTCAGGTCAGAGCACAGCAGGGGGGGGGATGCCCTCCAGAAAGCAGTCAGTCCAATTTCTCCACATCACTACCAGCTATAGCTCCTGACAGCCATGAGATGTGGGCTGCAATAACGAGGAACAGCAGCAGCCCACAATGTCAGCATTTTCTTCTTGGTGCTCTGATAAAACCTCTGGGCTCTGGAGGGCTGCGGGGGTGCCAAGGGCGGGCTTGTTACGATTTAATACGTGTCATTGTGGGGCATGTGGGATGTTTGGGAAGCAGGTTGCACCTTTTTTTCCCCCAATCATTTATATATGCAGGGAAGTTCAACTGAGTAGGCTGTTTTTCAGCACCTGATATTCACACATGGAAGCTGCCCAGTCTGCCACTGTTTGCCACCAACAAGCTGCACAGCTGGGACTTAAAGTCTCCATCTCAGTGGTTTTGGCTGAATACCGCTCAGTTATTTTCCCCACTCGTATTTCAAGAAATACACGGGAGTCGAATTGGGGACCTTCCAGTCCCAAGCTGACTTCCCTCGGGTACCGGTTTTCTATTAGAGATTTGTAATGACTTCATGTGTAGAATAACAAAGCAACCATGTCTGCATTTCCACTGGGTCAAATCAAGGAGTGTTGGGTTGAGAGGTGATGGTACAGTAGACAGGTAAAGTACAGCTGATGCATTGAACACAAAGTGGTATTTTTAAAAAGGGTATCAGATTCACGGACAAATTCTATCGCAGCAAACCATACTGTACTGAAAAGCGGCCTTTCAACATACTCGCTCTTCTACTCTTCCATGGCAACGCTTGCTACAAGGGAGTTTCCATTACTTTCTGGCAAAAGATCTTGGCACTGACAATAAACCGGGGGGGAGGAGAAACGGGAGTAAAACAAAAAACTGTGAAATCTGTCTGGCTGACTTCCAAGTCTCCGATTCTTCTTTTTATCTGAACCATGCCCTCACACTTTGCCTGGCTGCTTGCCAGAGAGACTGTTTTAATATTCCTACTCTGCATTCTCTTTGGTTCCTGTCTCACCCTCTCTGCTCCTGGATTTGTCTCTGCAGCACACTTCCATTCCCTTCAACACGCCTCCCACAACAAACTGTACTCCATTAGTCACTCAAGTCTGTGCTTATACACAACATGCGTCTTCCTCCCTGTACTCATATATATAACTAGAATAGTTACAACAGTATATGTGGCATTTCCCTGCATGTAATAACAGAGCCATTAAATATCTGACAGGGGGAAAGTTAAACAAATTGTACCCCATTTGATGGATCGGTTCAATTTGCACTCCCTCAGTCTTCACATTTGTATGAGGAGGATCCCAAGTGTAGGACAGCTGAGCAGCTGGGGGTGCTTAAAGAGCGCTTTTTCACTCCCTGCCAGTTTCCTCTCTTCGTTTACTGCAAAGAAAGCCAATGATTTATGGAGCAAACTAATTCGGAAATGAGCATGCGCAACTTCCACATGCCACACCACAAACCTGCTGATGAGAGACAAAAAAAGTAGAATGTGCAGTGCACTGCCTGCCGGCCAAACTCATAGACACACACACACACACACACACACACACACACACACACACACACTTCTATCTCCGGGGGTCCAATGCTGCTATGATACCATGTAATCATCAATTAAGAAGATGTAGTTCATTCAAGCTTGAAACAAAGACTCAGTCTGGCACAGGTGACAATACACAACAAATGCAGGTGTTCAAAAATAAAGAGTGGTTCAGGTAGTCACACTAGCATCTTCTCAGAAAAAAAAAGTTAATTTACTGAAAGTTGAATGTCTGCCGCATATATCGTCCCAGTTCAGCATTTTGGAACATCGTGAATGTTTCTTTCTTTTTTTTCCCGATATCTTTGTGTTGTGTCAAACACGTCATAGCATGCTGGCAGTCCAGCAGGAGGGGAATGAGTGAGGAGCATGAGATTGACAAGTGAGATGGCAAGCGGTGGATATCAGGAATCTGAGTGGAGGCAAACTGCAGACTTTCTGACCCCAGCCTAGGCTTGGCAAATCCAGCCGGTCTCGCTCTCTAGCCTAAGGTTTCCCCGAGACCAACATCAAGGTGCAGGCCACCCCAGTCCTCCTGAGTCGTCCCCAGTCAACACTGGAACTAATGTGCTTGAACACGACATCTAATGGTTCCTGCGAGTATCAAAGGCCTGCCCCTGGACAGGCCTGTTCCAGGCCCCCCCCCCCCCCCCCCAGCAACTACATGGGGGAGACAACAGGATTGGGGCCTCCCTGTGTGTTTAGATCATAGCACAATCACTCAGTGAACACAATAGGCTCCGATCACGACAAGAGCCAAAATGAGGATACGCAGACCCCACATTGAGATCAATGCACGATATTGTGTCGTTAGACAGAGTGTAGTTTTCCCGAGATTTCCAATTTGAAAGACTTTTGGAGCGCAACAGCTGACACATTGGTTTCTATAAGACAAGTGTAATATGTTTCTGGTATTTTTCTCCCGGATCACTTCTCTCAGAAACTCCACTGTCGGTACTGTCACATTCTAGACAGGATGGCTGAAGCCGAGAAATGTATTATAAAAATCAAGCAGCTGAAAAAGGATGACTGAAAAAGAGAAGGAGATCGTGCGTCTTCTTCCTCGCTAGGCAGTTTAATAACCTTTTAAATCATGTTTGACATTTTTAAGTTGCCGCTGCAGATATCCTGGCAATAACCGAGCTCTGATATTAAAACCGGTTACTGGCAGTAATTTTTGTTTGATGATTTGCAATACGACACCCATCCCCCTCGTTCTCAGCCTCCTGCTCTCCCCCCAGAGACCATCCATTCCCGCCCAGATTTGCCCTTGCCTTGACACCGGTTGCTAATGGCGCCACCGTCAAGGGAAGGCCAGTGGCAACAACCAAACGTGGAGACCCTTCTGTTGAGCTTCTTTTGGATATCCACATGCTTTATGGTCTGAATAGACCAAATGAGGCCTCTTTTTCTGTACATAACAGTGCAGTGATTAGAGGGCTGTCCCTTCCCAACAGCTGCTAGACATGACTGTTGGGAGTGAGTGAGTGACTGTCTAGTCATGTGTCCTGATTGGTCACAGTGCCATACAAACAGCCACAGTCTGGGATGAAAGCATACAGATGAATATCTGATCAAAACAGTGTCAAACATCCACGCGGCCGTGTTTGACACACTGCCAGTCCGCACTGATTGAGTGTCACAGCATTTCTGATTTATTGTTGCTCTTGATGAAGGTGAAAGTCGAATCAACCGTCAACACTTGGTTGGGGGAGTGTAACCACAGTGTGAAGTCTGCTGCAGTGCAAGGGCAAACGTCAGGCTGTGGAGCAGGTGAGACGCCACAGCCTGGACTCAAGCAGGGACACGAGAGGGACGTAGAGAAGAGGTTTGGAGGCAACACAAGAGGCCGGTTAATTAGTGGAGCACAAGTGTCTTCATAATGAGGCCTAATCACCTGAGCATGGCAGCGACCATACGGCAACCGCCGTGTAGCCATACTGCATGGAGCAGGTACCACAGGGGACGGACGCCGAGACGGAGGGGTGGTGGATAAAGATGCAAAAATGGAAAAAGCAGGACAGCTTTCTGTGACTGAAATGTGTATAGCAGCAGCCAGGCGGTGTTGTGTATGCGTCTACTCTCCAGTGGCATAGTTAGGTGTTGCACCTTGCATTAGAGGCTGGTCTAATTGGCCCACTGGGCGCCAGGGAAAGGGCTGAGAGCAGGCAGGGATGCTGCGACAGCGATTTCCTCTGCAAATAAATCATCCCGTCTCTTCCGTAAGCAAACTGTTACGTCTCGACATCTTCCGTCATTAATGCCATGCCTGCTCAGCTCAAGAGACATATTTACTGCCATTGATCTGATTATGGTTGTTATAGATGGAACCACTCTGCAGCATCACCCCACACAAATCTCACACAAATCTCCCAAGGTAGATGTTACCGCGTTCAGAGCACGATGTGGTTTGGTTGGTGTTTCATAGTGACAAGAGCAGAGAATAAATTAGGCTTTATAAATAATATATATATATATCTGGTATGAAATGGCGGAGACTTTGGAATAAGAAGCTTGTCTTGCATCCTGGTAAACACACTAACAGCAGTCAGACAGGCAGTTGCCACTTCTCCCACAGGTGTGCGCGTTGCCATAGAGAGTCACTCGTGACGTACTGCTGTGAAACAGGGACATGAGGAGGCTTGTCCTCCTCTGCCAGCATCGATTCTGTCTGTCCCTGAAAAGTGGCTGTGGCAAGAGTAAGACCACAGGGATGTGCTGAGCTTCTCTCATCACTGCTTGGCAGATCGCTAAGCTTTAAAGAGAACATCCCTACTCCCTGCCACTTACTCATTTCCGGATTATGTGACTGTACCACCAGCAGCCCGGCGCATTGAGCACCAGAAGGAGGGTCAACGCATTATGCATCTGAGAAGAGCTGCCACGCACAGACGGAAACTGCAGTCTACCTACCACTATGCGCAGAGGCGAGCTGAGAATTAGATTGGATGGGTTCAAATTATACCCAAGAGCTGGCAGCTTAGTTAGAGGGCGGATTAACATCTACTTCACGTCAAGAGCTTTCTGGTTGTAACATCCACAAGAACATACAAACACACACACACACACACATGCAATTACTTTAGTTATCCTCAACAGAATCAGTGCGGGACCAATGGCGCGCTTCAAACCATATAAAACCCATTTCGTAAAACCCACTAAAAACATTTGGAATCACGGCCAAAACATCCCAGGATTCCTCAGGAGCCTAGCGGATGGTATGGAGGGCAGACGAGGCTGCAGCCATTGGTTAGGAATTTAGATTCAATAGTTATCAAATTAATAATTGCAACAATAGGCTATAAAATAAAGTTTGATTGTTTCCTAGCAGATCAGGAATCAGTGAAGGTGATGAAAGCTGAGCTAAAATACGCTGCATATGATCTGGTGGAGTCTAAATGAAAGCCTAATCACCATGGAGTGCCCGATGGGGGTTAAAAACAGTGAGCAGTAAAGCCTGGTAAACATCTTTGGCTTCTTCGCTAATCAGCCCCTGCCCTCCCCCCCACCTCCTCCCCCGCCTCTCTCTCTCGCTCTCTCTCAGAGGAGCTGCCACTGCCCGGGCCACCATATTGTCATTAAAGACCATGGCACAGCAAGGGAGAACAGGAAACCCCAGAGCCACATCTCAGGAGGCCCCGCATGCGCCGCTGAGGACGGCCCTCAGTCCCAGCCACGGCACTGCTCATCCAAAGGCACAAACAAACAAGCAGACAGACATATGTGTGCACATTCATGATATGCATCTTCAAAAGTAAAGGGGGAAAAAAAGGTTTTCTTTGTATCTCTCTAGACAGACCGTGGAGTGGATCAGTATTCTATTTAGCTCTTCACAACACCTAAAACCGAATTCTGAGCAATAAAACCCCAAAATGCTGTTTTCAACTGAAATCCCACCTGCAGGCCTTTTACCAGGCAGGCTCGAGATTAATTGATTCCAAGCTGAATAGTCGGCTAAAGAGAAGGGTTTAAGCAGCAGCCTTGTATGCCTTGAACTATCAGTCGGATCTGTCTCCAGTGGATACTAAAAAAACTGGAGGCAGGGCTGTAAGACAGGGAGGACTATAATCATCTCCTGCATATGTGTGATGTGCGAGAGTGGGGAGATGGGGCGGCGGCAGTGTCTGGGTGGTCGAAAGGGAGGAGAGAGAAAGATACTAGGAGGCTGAATCCAAACGAGGGGGCTTTTTTTGCAGACTGAAAGCGCCTGTGTGTCTCCAGCAGATGGGCTATTGTCTGCCGAGTCCTGGGGAGTGGGTGCTGAGAGCTCTCCTTGTGCCCAGGGTGGCCCATTCTTCATCCCATACTTCACCTCTCTGTCTCTCCTCAGCCTTGGGCTTTTGTTACACGTTGTTTTGTTTGCTGTTGTTTTGTGCCTCAACATGTATCTCACTTTTGTTAACCTTTTCACAAAAGAGATAGATTTTTTTACTTTTTCTTTTTTTTTGGAGGGAGGGGGTCATTTTTCTCTGTAGGGGTTGTTTTGTGTTGTCTGAGGAACAAGTTGGAAGGCCGGTCGTGACAGGAGAAGAATGCTGAGTCGAGCTGTTCCAGCCTGTTCGGTGGCTGTCCCTCCCTAGGGACTGGATGTAAAGACCACCACATACATCACCAGCCACCCAAACAGGCAGGGAGGAAAACACCCGTCAGACAATGCGGCTGATTACAGCAGGAACCATCATCCATATGTTCCATCATCTCCCTTGCATATCTGACTCCCTCAACTATCGTGGAAATATCTGCTACTGCGCGGTAGAAAACATCTAAAACAAAAAAAGGTGGGGAGAGGCAGCAGGGGATTCACAGAGACCAGACTATACTGCAGCTAACAACAAATATAGCCTCTTAACTGTTACCCTGAAAACTGTGTGTGTCTGTGTGTGTTGTGTCCTGTATTTTTCACAGGGCATTATAGAGAAATCTGTCTTTACTTCAGCCATATGGTAACATTTTCCTGGCCTTCTGTGGTTTTCTGTCTACTCTGTTAGTCATTAATTACATCACTGTTCTAAAGACGTGTACATCAGGACCGTTCAGAGGGATCTCTTACCGCACTTAGAAACATTTCCAAGAACACCAAAGACATATTAATTAAGCCAGCGTCCTTCAACCCCCCTCCGCCATACCCCTGAGTCAAACATCCCAAAACTGGCAGGACTTGACAAGATGTTCTGATGTAATGTTGTTGGGTAACCCCACAAAATCCCCTACACCAGTCAGAAAAACTCAAAAAGCTCTTTAAAGTTGTCCACATGAGCAGGATGTTATGGGGTTGGATGAGGTGGGTGGCTTGAATAAGAATCCCAGGTCTCCCCCTGTTACCTCGAAACCAACCCAGAGCAGGCGAGGAGAGAGCAGAGCAGAACAGTTCGCTGTATAAAAAGGGCCTGGCATTATTTATGACCGTCTATAAAAGCCGTAGTTAATTACAGTGTTTTAGACTTATAAATTACAGATTGTGGAGCTCCTGTTATAATTAGAGCGGTGGAGGCAGTGCCTGGCCTCGGTCTCTGGGTTAGGAGATGGAGAAGGAGCTAGGAGGCAGGGCTGCTGGATGGGGCTTCCTCTACTGATGTGGTGAAGCCAGGCCCAGAACAAGTCCCCGAACAGGGCCCTGCCTGCTGCATGTGGCAACACTGGGCTGCTCTCTGCAAAAGGCTCTCTAATGACTATCCCCTCTGCCTTTCGGGACCACCACGGGGGCCACTATATGCTGCATGACACTGGCAAAGCACAAATAGTTGTTTTGCTTTCTTGTGGTGGACCAAATTCAGTAGCTCTGTGTGACACATCCCGGGCTGTTGATTGTCTTTTTGCCGCGGCTCAGTGAGGCAGAGCCAGACAGGCAGACAGACGGTGGGACGCTAAAGAGGGTTAATCCTGGTCATCCCCTCACACTCATTAGCTGAATTATCAATGGCCTTTAGCAAAGCCATGCTGCAACATGTGTGGACAGAGAGCAGTATCTGTGTATCCCTGAGGATGCTCCGGATGTCAGAGGTCAAGTCATTGGTCCGCCGTAATGCAATACCTATTGTCAACTAGGCCATTAAAAGTATCATGGATATTTTGATGACCCTGCAGCGCTCATCCCTGATAAAAACATAGTCTGTGGTAATAATCGGATTCAAATCTCTGCGTGTTGCGTTTATTGTGCACTGTGCATGGAGGCAAGCAGAGTGAGCGTGTGTGCACGATGTTTGTGGGTAGTGGAGTCCAAGTGAGGCCATCTGGGGCACAGGAGCCAGCGGGGGAGGTCAGCCTTGCCATTTCTGGGTCTGCACACATTTGGCCTGAGTGCCTGAGGTAGAGAAATAGGTGTGATGTTACACCAGCGCCTCACGCTAATGCAGAGCTGAGAAGGAAGTCCCTCCGGTGGAGGTGAGTGTAGAGAAACTACCGTACTCAGGTCTACAGGGCATCTTTAGAGGCTTAGTGTAAGACTCAACTAATCCCTGGGATTCTGCCTTGTTCGGAGCAAACATAAAAAAAATACCTTCGCATAGTCGACAGTTGATTGTCTGCATCTGCTTGGAATCAATAAACAACTACTGGTCTGGTAAGTGGCAATACATTACAAACATTAGAAATCACTCCAGATGCTTGATTTTATTCATTTATATTATTTTAGAAACTCAAACCCAGTTATCCAGCACGGGGCTGTTGCAGCTGAATTCTGAATCAATAAGCAGCATAAATTTCGCGGATCAGAGAGCGGGCTGACATGGTGTATATGAGTGAAAAGGCTTCAACCCTCGCAGCCCTCATCGGTAGTCCTCTTCCAACGGAGGGGAGGCACCTCTTTCTTCCGTGCACATCATTTCTGCACAGAAGAATTCAGGACGGGCGCTGTGAATTAGCGATGAGGGCAGTGTCACCAAAGACAGATGCCAGCCTCTGTCGCCTAGGACCCCCCCTACTGCTTAGTGCGACCCCCCCCCCCAACCCCCATCCATATTCCTCTCTAATTCTTTACCCTGGCCGCGGGCTACAGGCCTTCTCTCATTAGGGGCGCTGACAGGCCCTGTCCTCACCCTGATCCCTCATCATTAGAGCATGTAAATCTCCCTGTCACACATACAGGTACACACACACACACACACACACACACACACATCTGACAGGTGGGGGGTGGGGGGGGTCAATCAAGTTCACCTGAGAAATAGGGGCCACTAACCCCACGACCCAGAAGAAAGGTTGGGTTCATGCATATGACAAACATGAGGGAAATACTGCGACGGGAAATACAATTATATGCAACCTTGACTCAGCTCAGTGTTGATTGCAATGCAAACAAAGGCGGGATTTCTAATCAGGGCCGAGAAATACTGTAACCGCTCTAGAATAATCAAATAGGGCCACACAGAAGAACACACACACAGACAATAGAAGAAACACGGAAACAACAAGTGCATGTTGAGAGAGGCAACCCGAGACAAAAGCAGTGAATCTGGAGGGCAAGCATCTGTCCTGACTGGGTTGGTGCACTGCTGCTGCTGCTGCATGTATAATTTAGACTCGCCCTCTCCTTTCCTCCAGCCATGTAAACGAGCCCAGACACGGCATATGGAGACAAGGAGTGAGGGGAGGAGGGGAGGAGGAGAGTAGAAAGAGGGAGCAAGGGAGAGGTGTGATGGGGGGAAATATGGAAACAAGGATGGAGGAGGAATGGGATGCTACAGGCAGGAGGAAAGAGGTACCAGATGTATGGATAAGCAAAAAACAAGAAAGTGATGTGGGTGTGTGTGTGTGTGTGTGTGGTCTTCATTTCACTGCACAACAATTTCACAGCACAGAATGCCGGCTCCATGCTGAAAGTGTTCATTACTTTGTGCTCTAATGGGGCCTTCAAAGGAATATCACAGTTATTTCAGCCAGATCCCTTGGGACAATTCTAGTACCCATCAGCTTATTCAGAGATGAGTGCCGGTGTGATTGAGGTGTGCATGTCTGCATGGTCACATACTGTACGCGTTTATAGGCATGTGTGTCAGCTACAAGTGTGGTGAAAACTGAGGAAGTGCATTTACAGCTGGCTAGTGTGATTTGTAATGAACACAGAAGAAAGCAAACCGCAATCACATGTCATCACATTGTAGAGAAACTATAGCAGGAGCCAACTTGAAACACAATCACTTCTGAGAGCTTTTTCTTCCAGAATAAAGATGGAATGACTGAGTAGGAGTAAAACATGACTCACCTGAATGATGGGATTTGAAAAAGGATGGTGTTACCAGGCGAGAGTGGCGCGATGGAGCGAGAGAGAAGAGACAAGAGGGAAACATTAGGCAGAGTACGAGGGTTCATAAATATGAAGAGACAGTGTGTGAGTAAGCATTTTATGTTCACTCTAAAATGTATGCTGTCTCTTAACCACTGCCGTGGAACAGACTGGATTTACACGTACAGTACATAATATTGTTTACGACTGGACTTTCCTGGCACAAAACTGAGATGGGGGAACAATAAAGACATCTCTTCCCGATAAGAACTTTCATCGGTGCAGTTTGTAGCTACATTACAGCCATCGATCTAAAGCCATAATTGTCTGAAACACATTTAAAAGAGGACATACTGTAGATTGGCCAAGATACAGAGTGCATGTGAAAAAAATGAGAGAGAAAGAGAGAGAGAGAGAGAATGAGGAGGGCAGAGAAATCATTAATGCAAATGCGCCCCAGAAGCCAGATAGACTGGAGGTATCGGAGGTTACTGCTGTTTTTGGAGGGTGTTAATTGTTATTCATGACGCTGTTGGCGTGAGCAAGGAGCTGGCTGTTTTTGAAGTGCTGGATCAGGCAGGGATTTATTGACCATCGCTGCTGGGGGTACAGGCCCATAGAGGGATGTCAGTCGGGATGGAGGAGGACTTGAGGGGGGGTGGAGCTGTTGGAGCTGGTGGTGCTTAGGTCGAACCTCCAACTTCGCATCTACTGTGTCTTCCTGTATGCCTGTAGCTGTCCAGGAGAACCACAGCAGACAAAAGGGGTCCGCATATATCATCACCTCCCCGTCTTGACTAGTACACTTGTAACCACAGAGAAAAAAGCAGAAGAAAACAACAAAATAACAACATCTTGGAAGGAATGTTGCTTGGTGAAAATGAACCACTGATCTATGGCACATTAAAAGAGACGGACTGCTGAGAGCTAGTAAGAATTCAACAACCGCTGCCTGACCAAAGAAGATCGACCAACATAAAACGTATCAAAGAGAACATTTTCACAAACGTTTCATATTCATGAGCGCAATTTATTAAAACCACAGGCTCTTTTGAGCTACGAGGGACAGTCACGTCTGCTATTTAGGCTCCAAGTTTGCGTATGCATGTCTGATTCATGCACACAAAGCCATGTGCAAGTGGTTTGCATGCCTGTAAAAATGTGTGTGTGTGTGTGTGTGTGTGTGTGTACACGCCATGCAGAGGATGAAAATACTTTTGTGTCTCTGTATGCTGCTAATTGCAGGCATGCGGCCACGTGTCCAATCTATAATGCCAGGTAATGAGAGAGTTACATAACTGAGCCCCCCCCCCCCTCCTTGAAAACACACACACACACACACACACACACACACACACACACACATATACATGTGGACAGAGTCTGTCAACAGGCCTGTCAGAGCAGAGGACTCCTGACAGCCACTCATTCACCACCGGTGCCACTGCACAGCGGTAACAGCATTATCTGCATATTAGCATTGATTTCCAATAATATTTCCTGTCTACGTCTCCCCCTCCGCCACTGACTCCTAACAGTTATTTTACTACAGTGAAGGGCGAGAGAGAGAGAGAGATAGATATATAGATATATAGATAGATAGAGATATGAGAGTGGGGTCATTGGCGAGATAGAATGAGACACTGAACAAGGGAGTAAGAGGGAATGACCCTTCCCTGTCCATAAGATGACCTACTTCAAAGGAAACAGAGTCAGGGACAGAGGGAAGACATGAGCGGAATCAGAAAGGATAGACGGGTAAATAAATAAAAAGCCTTGCTGGATGATAACATAACAGTGACCTCAGTGACTTTTTAACCACTGAGCAAATATACACAAGGACAGGCAATGTGGGCTGGCAGGTAAGGCCGGGAAAAGTCCAGATAAGGAAGCTATTGGCTCTGTGCCTCTGCCTTGTATTATCTCTGCGATCCTGTGATCCACTAGTCTTGACGGGGAATTTGGGCTTGTTCAGTGCTTGTAAAGATCTTTTTTTGTATGTATGTACTTAACAGCATAATGTTCTTGTGAAAAAAAGCAGACAATTCGTGTCCCCGTACACAAAACCAATGGATTGCTATTTGTGTTGTAAAATCACAGGTGAAACTTTCTGCGGTTTCTTTCTTTTCTTTTCTTATGGCCAGCCTCCCTCTGTCTCGTCCCTCTCTATTCTTGTCTCCTACCCTCGCTGCGTCCCTCTCCCCGCATGACCTTGCTTAACCCACCATTGGGCTTTCCTCTGACGGAGGGGCAGCGAGGCAGAATGCATCCGTCTGAGATCAAAGAAGGGGAAAGGGAAAAAAAGCCAATGGGGGCCAGCTGAGGAAAGATTGCATATCCAGGCGTGAACCCCAGGACAGGCGCACAGGTCAACAGACTCCCAGCACTGACACTAGTCAGCTTCCACTCTCGCTCACCAACACCACAGACAGAGGTTAGTCGTCTCTTTTTTAGGAGTAAAAAAATTAAAAAACGTAATCACTGCTGCGTAACAAGGAAAATCTACATCTCATCTACATGTGCCTGTTTTTCAGCCACATTGATCTGCATCCCGTCCTCTTGTCACTTTTGCCACACAAACAGTGCCGACTCTCATGCAAATAAACACACACACACACACACACACACACACACACACAGCTCTCACTCCTATGTGTACGACACTGGTCTCGGGGGAATGCCAGCGAGGTGTGAAGAGTGTGATGGGATCATAGGGAGCCGTGGCCTCTCTCTACCAATTACTCAACAATCTGGCCTTGTCCTAATCTTCCTCTGAAAACATCCGGGTTGGAAATGATGCAGAAAACAGCAGGTTCCCCACCAGGCAACACAAGCTAATCCTGGTGCACTGGAGTGTGCTTACTCTCTTGCTTTTATAAATACTAAACACACGTCCACGTCTCGCGGGCACACTGGAAGACAGCTCTGGTCTTCTCAAAGGAGGCGTAGATTCCATCAGTCGGTCCCAAGCTAGAGTGCTGCGTCCTCAGGCCACCTCTTAATAGGTCAGAGTCAGACACAGCATTTGACCTTTTAAAAGCACGGCACACAATACCGAGAACATTATGTGTGAAATGAGAACGCTTTCACAAAGTTGTTGTGTATGCGGGAGCGTGCCACGACTGGAGATATCTCATGAGTCGCTGAGCAACTAAACATTAAACCACATGGGCCTACAGTATGTGAAGTTGACCTCGTTGGAGAGTTTTAATGACTGTAAAAAAAAAAGTATAACACGGCATGAAGTATATGTAGAAATAAAATCAATGGAGGATCCAATTGAATTTCAGTCAACATCACCATGCTTATGCATCAGTCATCGTCTGCCCATCAGTAATCTAATGTGAATTAACACCTCAAAAATAGCGTGCGATTTCCATAAGTTAATCAGGATTGAAAATGACTGATGGCTCTAAAGGCAGCACTAAAAATACTGAGCAGCCCAGAGGCCTGCCTTTGATCCCAAAGCTCAAATTAAATTGATTCTAACAGCTTCCTCTGTGTCCTTCAGATTCAAAGAATGATTTCATCAGGCTCTCATCACACGGCGTTGCCTAAAGCTATCTGGATGGAACCCCTGTTTCTTGATCCTGCGTCTGCCAGAAGGAGAGGAACGTCTCTGTCTCTCTGTGTAAATAAGTGAAGAGTAAGGTTAGTCCATCTAAGAGCAGAGCAAATATATGAATAATAAAAGGAAAAGGGAATGTCAGTCGGCGTAAGTGTGTTGTATGTCAGCTATGTGTGATGGAGTGTTGCTTGCTGTTTGTGTTTGTCCTGTATATCCGGGATACAAAAAAAATCGAACTCAGATCCTAGTGTGTCCCGGCCAAGCCGAGCCCAACCAGCCACTGCACGCTACCCCCGTGGCCACTGAACTTTACAGGCAGACATATTTTTACCCAGGCCACACCATTCCAAACCCCACCGCAGCTGTTCTTCATCCTGTGGCTGACACTCACATCTGGTGTCAAGGCCCTGAACCGGCCGACAACAAAGGCCGTTCCCTTTTGAGCTGACACTACACAGAGAGGGATAGGCAGCGTTCGGCATGCAGTCATTTCAATATAGCCCGGGGCTGCAGTGACCTCCATCATTCTCTCTGCTGAGCACCTGTCCTACCATGCATCGAAGGTGCTCCCCCACACTAAGGTGAAGCGGTATATCTCTTTTTTAATGGTGGGGATTAAGAACTCGTTCTCCCCCCTGCCTGTCTCGCATCCACCACACCTCCTGCACTAAATTACTCCACACAGCATCACCCCGGCTCCCATTAGCCCTTTCAATCTGCCTGACTTCAGCATGACAAGCCCTGGAGCTATCGGGGATTGTGATGATCTGTGTACCCTCTACATTGTACACCCCCCCCCCCCCCCTACCTTCTCCATCAACCCTCTCTCACAAGATTTGTCCCACCTCAGAACCTTAGCGACGCATTCAAGATCTGTCTCGGTATCTTTGGTAACCCGTTGCGTGGACTTGACGCTCACCAAATTGAAGTGGGCTTTCTTTATCTGCGATGGTGGTGGAGGGGGGTCTTCAAGAGGCAGTCCTCCAGCCTATCTCAAAGACCCCCACCCCACCCTCAGTCTCCAAGCAGACACCCCCATCCATTAGCGATGGAGAGGGGTGGAGACCCTGTAAATTATAGACGAGCTCCACACAGTGAACAATGGTGCATCCACTCTGCATGCACCACCACATCTGCATTCCTCTACAGACACAAACCCAAACCTATATATCAGAAGCCAGCAGGGGATATAAATAAAAGATACATGGTTAAGATTGTGTTCTCTCTTTGCTCACAAAGTGGAACGATATACTTCACGACTATTGATTGACTACCAGGCATAAAAAGCTATATTTAAGTCTGTCCTGCACTAAAAATAAGAGCTGGATGCATCCACGTGTTATGAGCAGCCAATTGTGGGCGACATTAACATGCAACAAGCCAGATCGGCTGTGACGGCACCCACGCGCAGGTTATGAGGACAACAAGTCTGAATCATCTTTGTTCCGGTGGAATCCTCCTCGGCTTCTCTGCACGGTGAAAAATGAATGCCGATAATTAACATTCCCCTCTCAGCATCCTTTCCATTAAACTTGCATTAATGAAAGCTCAAGATAAAGACTTGAAATATTCTCCGTCACCCTCATTCTCATTTCCAGAATGAGGCCACTCTAAAGCCACCATTAGCAATCATTCTTCGTGTCTTCGGCATAGTATTTTGTCTTGTATAATCCTCAAAATGATTTAAATCTGCTGAATGAGAGTGTTGGTATTTGTATACTGACTTACAATGTGTCCAGTTTGGGATGGAGCTCATCCTCTGTGGTCTAAAGCTGTGCTGCTTTTCTCCCAGACTGTGACCAATAGATTGTCTCCCAGAGAAAAGTGAATTCAGGATGAGAGAAAGTGAGAGAGATTCAAAGGTAAACACAGCATGAAGCCACTGCTACAGAGGGCTGCAACATGCCTCCACTGCGGTCTACTTCACTTTCAGCTCTCTGCCTCTGTTTGTCCATATGATTAAACACAGACACGCCATTTTAATCGGCCCCCATTCTCTTTGAGCTTTTAAAAAAACACTGTGTTTATTTCTGTAAACATCACAAGAGTCTTGATCATGCATTGTGAACTAAATGACCACTAGCTAAGGGTAGAAATGAGATACCTTTACACTGCACAACCCCCTTTCTGCTATCCCGGGCTATATTCCCCCTAGATGGGCTTTCGTCTAATCCTCAAACACTGTGTACGTGTGTATCCATTAGCAGTGTGGCCCGGAGGCCTTTCTACCGCCCCCGACCCCGGGGAGGTAACCCCCACACTCTCCGTGGGGGGAGATCGGGTTAATATTGCATTGGTGAGGGAGGCAACATTTCTTATTTATTGAAACGCAGTCTAGCATGAAAGAGAGTTTGCAAGCAGGCCAGTGGATTACCTGACCCCCATCTCCCCTTCTATCAGATCACAGCGGACCCCGATAACTTCACGTACTGTTGCAGTGTGAGGAGGACAAAGGAGAGGACGGACGGCAGCTTTCTTAACCCCTCGTCCGCTTCATTGACCACTGCATTGTTGTGACCAAGAAACAGTCGCTAAGATGATTATTTGCAGGTTTGAAACATTTGAAATGAGCACTGGGTAAACACTCCGATATTTGAATACAAAAACACTGGCTTGCTTAAAAGCTGCTACAATTTCAGTTCTCTACACATTTTAACATGTTTTATCAAATTATATCATCATTCTATCTCTTCTCATGTTTGACACTACTTCTCTTTTGACATTGAAAGAGAGAGGGCAGTGGCCTCTCTGTCCACAATGCAGCTTTTAAGAGTCGAGCAAACATTTCATCTATTTCTTCTTGGCAGCTTCAAGGGCCATTGTGAATGACATACCGGAGACGCACAAAGACAAGGACTACTTAGTCTGACTATCCACTCATGATGGAGAGGAGCGAAATGATGAAGCGAATGAGGAAGGACACAGGGGGCATCAAGATAGATAACGATGGAGGGGTTGAGCAGGGGGAGAAGGGAGAAGGAGAAGGTGGAAAAAGTAATCAGGAAGTCGGGTGACCTTGTTAAAATGAGCAAAATCAGTTTGGAGCAAAACAGACTGAACAGGATCAGGAAGAGGTTGTGTGTGAATCATTGCTGAGTTGAATTTATGATGGTGTAAAACACGACATTAAGTCCTTGGAAAGTACAGCATGGAAAACCCATAGAAGCCTGATCCCTGGGAGGAATAAACCACTCCAGAGGGCAGACACTTAATTTTATTAAAAGAGCTAATCACGGCCGGATTTAACAAACTCCAGGCACAAACAACCCAATGAGTCAATGTTGATGTACTGCTGCTTCAAATACTAGAGTAAAAAATCCTTCCCAATCAAGCTATCACAGCCAAGTGGTGCCAACACAGGGACTCTCCGAATGAGTGTGTTGTGGTGCTCCGTCCACTATAGATGACCCACAGAGGTTGAAACAGCACAAGTGAGAGATCCCAATGATATTACAGTGGGCGTTGAGCAAAGGGGTGGAGGGCTCTGCTGGCTCTCGTGTAACTATGTATTATGTAAAGCGCTCTATCCTTTCCACTTATGTCCCAAGCACTGCTGGTTCCCCCTTCCCGAGAGTCCCCAGTTTCACAGCGGACCTGACTTCTGTTTGACCCGTTTCTGCTCGACACGACTCTTTACCCATACGGTAGATCCATGCTCATAGTGTCTTTGTTCAACAGAGCCACTCAGCGGTGAATCGATGCTGAGCAGAGCGTCTACAAAGAAATGGCTCCAGGAACACTTTGCTATTAAACACCCCCTGCCAATTAGGTACCGTTGCAAATTAGCATTTTGAATTTCAATGTGCAAGAGCAGGACCGTAGGATACCAAGCTATCAAAGAGAAACGCCTGTAATGCTGACGACCGCAGAGCTACACGCCCTGGCTATATTTCAGCTGTTTGCAAGAATTCAATTTTGATGTTGATAGGAGCAAGGGCATTATCCACTTAAGAGTTATTAATTTGGCTGTTCTCGGGAGGAGCTGGGGGGGTGTTGGTGCGTTCACACTGCAGATCCATGGATATTCACAGGCTCTAATTGATTTGGCCAGTGTGGATTCTCAGCTGATAAGATATTGTGTTGCAGACGGGGCTTGTGTAGGATAAGCAGCTGTGTGGTGTTTGTTGTAATGGCTGACAGAGCAGAGACGGTGGTGACCCAACACTTCTCACTCCTGACCCATATATTTACACCTCTTCTGACACAGCCTCAGGCAGAATTCAATAACATCCACTACAATATTCAGATTAAAGGAATTGGAACATTACTCGAACAATTATTCGTATGAATATATCGTATAAATGATGCCTGTTGAATTGCCCGATCAAAAATATAACATAAAAACACATGATCATAAATAAACTATTTGCTGTTAAAAAACAAACTACTGTGTTGAATGCAGAGTCGTTTTTGGCTCTGCAGTAAAGCAAAAGTCAAACCAAGCATCTCAGGGTGAAGATAGAACAAAGGCATCATGAACGGACTCTGCCTCTTCTGTCGCTGCATCTCTGTACGAAAATAAGGAAGGGGCCCTCTCTCCAATTAGGCTTTTGTGTGCACTGTGGCGGGATGATTAGCATGTATTTTTCATGTGCCCCCTCAGTCTTTACGCTTGGCCTGCAGGTCTAACATACAACAACATCAGCATCCACAGGGCCTCACTATAGCATGTGCACACACAACCACTTGCACTCACTCATTCACAGACACCGCATGCATGCAGGTACACAAAACCACTCTTACACACTGTGTGCATATAGTGTACACACACATCCTTAAACGAAATAAATAAATGAATTAGGCTGACTTCATTTTGACAGGGAGGTAGTAGGAGCAAAGAAGCAAGAGGCACTCCTAAATATTTCAACAGAAAACAAAAAGGATGAGTGTCGGAAACGTGCTGGCAAACAGCATGCCAGATGTCTGAGGATTTAATGGGGGGTAAATGGAAATCAATCCCTTTCACTGCTCAAGACGCCCAATCATAACACATTGTTTTTATGGTCCCACTGGATGACATCCACATTATATGTGGAGGCAAGTCGGCTCCACTGCTGACTATTATTGTACCCAGTGGTTACAGGCAGAGAGAGACAAATGAGAAACACTAACGAACACACTTAGTGGATGACAATAAGACAGACTGTTGAAAGGTTTAATGCCGGCCCCTTATTTATTCATTGTTTCTTAAAAGAGGTCTATCGTGTATCGTTCTCAGACGAGACTTAATTATATATTTCACTGATTTAGTGTTGTTCGTATTTTATCTTGTCTCTGTAATCATCATCAAGTTGATCCAATTCACTCTGAGAGGAAAATAAAAAAAACGACAATGAATGTTAAACACTTGACACACAGACGACAACTCAAATTCCATGTTGCTTTGGATCAGATCTGAACATGATGTCAAGTTGAGACTTTTAATGGTATGCAGAGTTGCTAACATACCAACATATGGCGTGTTGCCACGTTGGCGCTACACAGAGCGAACACGCTCATAATTTCATTGTGCCTACCTGTGTTCTTTACTCCCTGTGTCTGAATAAAGTGAATAAAGGAGTCAGAGCAGAGCTTTTAATGGGAGCCGACACTATGGGGAACTTCATGTCACCAGAGACAACACAGCAAATTAGCTGATAATTAAATTTTTCTCCATTAGGGAAAGAGCAGAGTAATAACTCACACAGTAGGACTGCCAGCTCCATTAATGTCTCCATTCTCCTCGTGTGGGAGGATGAAGGAGCGGGACGGGGATGTCAACAGCTCAAAAACACACAGGAAGACGAGGGGAGAAGGAGGAGGTCACGTTCTCATGAAACCTTAATGACTGTATGGACAGTGTGACAGAGAGAGGATGTGTATGTTCATTGTTTTGTTCACCGAATACACAGCACTGCAAAAAAAAAAGTAAAGCAGTTGACTGGCTGTGCCATTGATTATCACAGCACTGGCCACTTGTCCCTTTTCAGTACAGGTGAAGATAATTATTGTGGACCATGTGCATGAGTGTGTGTGTGTGTGTGTGTGTGTGTGTGTGTGTGTGTGTGTGTGTGTGTGTGTGTGTGTGTGTGTGTGTGCTTGTGTGAGTGTGTGTATGTCATCAGCCAACTGTTGTAGGGGCTTTAGCCTCCAGCTGTTAGCCCGGAGATGACAGCGGTCCATGGCCCCACCTTCATGCTCACTGATCCAGATAATTACCTCGTCCATCTGACCCCATCCCCTCTAGCAGCAACTCCGCCACCACCACACCACTCTGACCGGGCTGGCTGTCACCACACCAATGAGGACTGGTCCGAGACTGAGCTATCTGGATGATGTGGTTACAGCTCTATTACACAACCAACCGTAAGGTCATCACCTCTACATGTTTAGGTTGCAATGTAAAGGCAAAGGCTGGTGGATAAAAGCAGTGATTGGCAAACACCAATGATGGCGCTCATAAAGCCATCTTCTGTGTAACAAACTGAAAGAGAGACATTTAAAGTGGAGTGACCCTCAGCAGACCCCGCTGTTAGCCTGGAGGTAAAGTTCACTTCCTCCATGTGGTCCAATGACAATCTCTACGCCTGACTTCATCAAAGGAGGAGGACAAAGAAAGACTGTCCTCGACAACTGATGAGCGGGGAAGAGGAAGATGGGAGACAGGGAACACATGCTGAGCCAAATGCCTTCTCCTCTCTAACAGTCGCTCTCTCTCTCTGTCAGTGAGCAGAAACAAGAAAGACCCGAATGATCAGTAATTTCACAGCTGACCGACCTTCCTTTCCCTGATTTGATATCATTTGTAAAAAAGAAGGTAAATCTCCCTGCTCTACGTCTCTCCCCAGTGGGATATAATGCATTCTGTTCATCTCATTTTCTGGAATCCTGGGAGTGCGCAACAGAAGGCCAATCTCAATTGAGCCAGCCAGGAGGGGTAAAGGAGAGCAAAGCGAGGAAAAGTGGGGAATGAAATTAAGACAATAGCTGTGCATCTGGCCCCCTGGGCTCACTGGTGTGTGCATGTACAATATAGTATGTGTGTGTTTGTATAAAAGCCCATGTGAGTATAATTAAGCCTTTACTATCAGCAAACACCTGGACATCTGGCCCCGATTCTTAACATCCTATTCCTCACAGAATCCGGCTTCATCCAATACAGCATCTTGTGTTTACATTTGTGTATGATTGTGTTTATAGCTGTGTTTATATATGTGTATGTTTAAACATGCAGTATTGGCTGTTTTGTATGCACAGGCCACTTCACTTCAGCCTGGACTTGACTGGGGAGCCTGGCTATGTACCAGTTCCTCCAGTCACCGCGCCCACCTCCCCCCCCCCCCCTTCCATCCACCCTGGAGGGGCTGTGTCAGCTGGACTGGACACAGGGAATCAATGCCTGGGAAACAGCCTCATAATGGCCTGGATTAATGATGAAAAATTTGGTGTCATCCAGCGAGATCCTGGATATTTATCACAGGGGAAGGGTGGGTTGCCAATAGGAGGCTCTTAGCACCCTCCTGACCTGGGAGGCTGGTGGCAGAACAAGAGTGTAACCGCGGTTGCTACTGTCTCCAGCTGGAGCCCTAATGGAGGTACTCTCTGGGGCATATTCTCAGAGGCGGATGGATACTCTTAAATGGATACGAGAGCTGTTGCTGCTGCTTTTTATAGGCCAGAGCTGCAGCCGCTGCAGCCACTGTTTCTATTTAACAATGATGCTCGCTTGACAGAACTGTTTGCAATCAATCTCACCCACAGGGACGCTTTGCATGTCTCAGGTATGATCCACCTTCCCTGTGTAATAACCCTTAGAGGACGAAATAAGAGAAATGCTAAGAGAGCACACGAATATTCATTTCTCTCAACTGTGACATTGGCACCTTCAGAGAGAAGACAATCTGAAGGAGAACAAATGCATTCAAGTGAATTTATCATGAAAGAGAAATGTCCACCCTAGCCTATAACCCCATTGTGGTTCCACATTATTTGAAAGACAGATGATACACAGACACTATCTCTTGAGGTACAATCATGGTCTCCCGAGAGAGGTCTCTCACAAGGCCTTTAGGATGGATTGAGCTAAGTCTACTGGTCTCCTGGTGGCTGAGAGACAAGGCTATTACAGGCCTGTCAAAGGACGAGTGAGTCTGAGGAATCTACAACCACAGGACTTCAAGTGGTCCTCCAATTACCTTTCAACAGCCAAACAAAATGTTGCCTTGAAAGTAGAGATCTCAACAAAAGCCGACATGAAGTTCCTGCTTGTTGGTACTGCAACTTCCACGTAAAGAGACATACAGAATCTGCTGGGGTCTCTGTTATCTAGTCAATGACTGTCCTTTGCAAATATACAATATAATAACATACATGTCTGGTGCACCTAAACCATGTTTCCATCCAGCAGTCAAGTTCAGTTCATTGCACATTAGATGCACATTAGATGCCTATACTGAGCGGGTACTGTTCCAAGCTAGATTCTGGATTCTCTTGCACAAGGTAGAGAAAAAAAGTGTTCTGTGCTTCATTCCGTTGGACGACATTCTTTCAAATCTTACCGAAGTCCATAAAGTTCCAATGATTAACATAGGTCCGTCTGCGTGGATGTTCTATTTGCGGCCACCTTGCTGTGCCCCTGTCTGGTTCTGTATGGACATCACATCAATGCTCCACAATGCCTCCTGTTGTTGTTTGTTTTATGCTTCCCCTGCCTCATTGTTTTCCTCAGAGGTATGCCAGCCTTGACCCTGAGCACTGAGGATTTGTCAGTCCTTAAAAGCACATGGCAAATGTCACCACTGCAAAGAAGGATAACACCGCCCCCTGTCCCAGGCTCAGAAAACAAGACCCTCCTCACCGATTTACACGACAGCATCCCCTGCGCCACCATGCCAGAAATGTTGATTCTTCATTTTCTGGCCATAGCAAAGCTATAAATCCCATGCAACCAAAGCACTAATGGACATAAGGCCTCTATCCAGGAATGTGGAGCATAAGCAGATATCAGGGCGTGAAGCAGGGGTGGGGGTGCTTGGGGCAATTAAGTGTGTGGCGCAGGGAGGAGTGCAGGTGTGTGGACTGGTGATAAGGACAGTGGTGCTGCCATTACTCATCCCCCACCAACAGCAGCAAATAGACTGCCAGCAGATGATGGGTCTGCTCTGGCAGCCTCCGAAAGCTTTTCCTCAGCCGGGGAGAAGAGTGTGTGGCGGAACAGAGTGGATAAGGAATAGATAGCAACGGAAAGCGCATTTCATCACGCCAGGAAAGACAGGGGGAAAAATGGTTGCATGCAATATTGTTGAGGGAAGAGTCGTTTAGAAAAAGGAGGCTATTCTGCAGGCTGGCTTGTTTCAAAGCAATTAAGATTAATTAAGTGTTGCTGGTGGCACTTCATATGCGAGATACCGGGTTTTATTATCACTAAAGTGCAGCATTAAAGAACCACACAGAAGCATAATTCAAAAATAATGCATTTATAAAATTTGAGAATATAAAACGGATTACACAATTAGTCAATAAATCTACCTTTTCAAGATGGTACCTACAGAAAAGACACCAGTCCAAGCTGTGACAGATGATTCTGGTTATAATTAAACTAAGGCCAAATGGTGGAAGGCATATTATCTGTGGAATTAAAAATGGAAAGCAACATAATTGCAAAGTAAGAACAAAAACAAGCCCATTAAGTTCAGATGATTATTAAAAATACAAAGGGATATATTGCAAGAGGTTATTGCAAAACTTCTTGCAGACCTCTAACCCCAATACATGCTTAATTAAGCAGGTAGAGCTGAATCTATCTCCAGTGGTTATGCATTATCTGTTTGACTAACTATCATGAGAGCATTAAGACATGCTCTGTGCCTTCTAAAAGAATATAATTAGTAAATACGTAGGATGCCTTTCAGCATGCTCACCTTAAGAACAAACACAACACGCCTCCACAATTGCCATAAGAGAGAGAATGAGTGACTTGCCAAAAGAGGTCAGTTTGAATATAGTTCTGCTGATTTGCTGACAGTCTACTTTGTTAACTACATGCAGGAGTTCACCCACAGTCCCGGCAGTGCATCAGTCTGCCCCCGAGGATCTCGGCGGCCCCTTTCTCCCGGTCAGCAGATACTGTGTTGTCTCACTGGCCTTGGGGCTAAGGACATCCTGTCTGCCTGTCTTCTAGAGCAGCCGCGGAGCACGACAAGCAGATGCACGCCGCTTCACGTGTAGCAGCATGCATATGGATGTGCAGGTTCAACCACTTGACAAGGGATTGAGACCCGGGAAGGGAGCATCTCTGCTGAGGGACTGGGGAAAAGGGCATCTCTTGACTGTGACAAACTCATTGTCATCTGTGACATTTACCACTGTCCCCTCCATATCTGTGTGCCATAATGTCACTCCTGTGTTTAAGCACCCTCGTGGGTGGCAAGGTGTCACACCAAAAGAAAGATTTGTACCTGCTGCTAAAAAGTAAAAAGAAAAACTGAAAACGGGGAAAAGATTGCAGCCAATTTCGGCTTTTACAGAAATAAATCTACAAGCAGTTTTTTCTTTTTTAAACTGCGCTGCTTTCCTTCTCACTAATATGGCTTTTGGATGCCGATGTCAGCAGTTCCTTATTCCCAGCCGCAGAGCCTTGAAGCCCAGCACTCCTCCCTCTTGCTGGCCTCCGGCAGTACAGCAGCGAGGGTGAAGCAAAACAAAAAAACAACATGGCGTAGTCGACAAATCTGAACATATACTGCACTTCACTGTCTAAAATAAAAATTCATACATGTACGGCTATAATCAGCAAATAAAGCACACTCAAACTATTGGTGCAGACTGTGGCAAGAAGAGCAGAGGACCAGAACGAAGGCTTCCAGACAGGGACTGATGCCACATCACTCTTCCAGCCCTCTGTCACCTGCTTGGCATCCTCTCTGTTTAATTAGGTGGTTGTAATCAAATGGTAGGAGATTAAGACCCCTAAAACACTGTAGGCAGATGATCAATCCTCAAGAGACACAAAGGCCTTGCTGGAGGAAAACAAAACACTGAAACTGTTTATTATGTTGAGTTAGAGGGAAGATTGGGCGAGACAGAGGGCACGCGAGAGAGAGAGAGAGAGAGAGAGAGAGAGAGAGAGAGAGAGAGAGAGATAGAGAGAGAGAGAGAGAGAGAGAGAGAGAGAGCTTATCTCAAATTTACCAAAAAACCCAGCGGAGAAAAACAATGTGTAAATCACCTCGCCAAGCAGAGGGCCGCAGTAATTAGACTAAACACACACTGCACAAACACACAAAACAAAAGCACACACAATGCATGCATTACCATTACTCCTTCTACGACAGACAACATTGAACTTAAAGTACATTTTCTTTGTTATATGGCACACTGTATGTTTCTCATGTGTAGGAGCTCATCATTTATTTCTCACTCTGCAGATGTCAAGTTCCATGAAGGGGAATCCCGCTGGTGATGAATGCATCTAAAATGTGTCTACTGGTGGCTTTCGCGCCATGCTTGTCAGAAGTGTGACTTCTGAGAGGCACACTTATCTGAAAGGGTGCAACAGGGACATGCCCACAGTTGTTAGCCACATCTGTCCTTCTTACGAGCTGCTCTGTACTGCGGCTGGTAGTCATTATCATGATAAAGTTGCTCATGTGTGTGTCAATGACACCAAACGTGCAAAAGACGCCTCCATTAATAAAGAAAAAAATTGTAGTACTAAATGAATATCATTAGAAAATTGCAAAAACACATTTATGTGTGTGTGTGTGTGTGCGTGTCTGTCTGTGTGAATAAATTTGGACCCAGCAGTGTCTGATCCTCTGTATCCCGGTCTTAGTGCTATAGGCGGTGCATTGCGCTCTCTAGCCTCGTCGCCAAAGCTAGAACAGGTGTAGCTGCGTGGGTTTGTCTCTGTATGTTAACCACACACGCTCCTCGTGTGCCGAGACACACAACCAAGTGCTTACGCACAGCCTTGACCTTTTCCCACCGATATTGGAGGTGAAGGGGGAGGGATGACGGGGAGACAAGGGGGGTGGACAGCGATGGCAAGAGGAACGTGGGGTTGAATTTGAGAAGAGAATCAAAGAGTTACGTCGGGAGCCAGGCACGTTGTATAGAGCAGAACATGTGAACTTTGATCAAGTAATAGAGGGGGCGATGGGGATGCTGGGGGGGGACAGACGGATGAGGACCTTAAGGAAAGACTTTCAGCACTGTTGAAATTGGTTGAACTGAACTCTGGAGTATTTATGCCCTCTGACCAGAAAATTGTTTCTACACAGAAAAGTCAGTTTTACAGTCTGCTCTCTGGCTAAAGACAGAACATCACATAAGAAATGGTATTGTGGTTTGTAGTGGTAACCTGGTATGGTAATGTGGAAAGAGACTCAAGCCGCGGTGCTTTTTGCTCTGCCTTTGTTTTAGCTAAGAGTCAGCGGGCGAGACGGGCCTTCCTGGCTTTGATGAGTGTAATTACGCTGTAAAGAGTGCCGCAGGAGTAAATTCATTACCCAGCCAGCAAGCTCTGGTTGCCCGCTCTCTCCGTCTCTGTCTCCCCCAGCTCTATGCACACAGACAGGGCCTGCAGACACGCACACACAGTCAGCTCCCCGCAGACCAGCCACCGCTATAGGGCTACAGCTCTGCAGCCACAGCCCCCCTCCTCATCGGGGCTCTGGAACTCTCCATGCAACCCCAATATATTGGATGAATATGTGGAAAGAAAAGACGAGCGCTCTCACGCACACACACAGGTGGAGAAGATGCACACTAATACAATTCGAGTAAACGCACACACCCTCCGAAAAACATCCACCCATGTTGCTTTGGGCTGTAATCTCTGCTTCTTCCTGCAGGTTCTCTGTGAAAACAGTGGAATAACAATGAATTCCTCCCACACAACACACACACACACACACACGCACGCACACAGCGCACACAGTGGTGGTGCTCATGACCTCAGCAAAGGAAAAGCTCCATGCCATACATAAACTACTGGCATGTAAATATCTAAATAAGCCCTGGCATTTACAATCTAAGCCTATGTGCTCAAGTCTTGACAGACTGCCTAGCTGCGGTCAATCCCAAAATGAATGGGATTGATTCTCTGGACCAAACTGTCGATCACAATTGGAAAAGTAGATGTGGAATCGAGTGGAGGGTCTTAGCAGATGAGGGCCAGAGGGAATTGACCAGAACGGTCCTGGATTGCTGCGAGCGTGAAGGACCCTCTGCAAAGACAAAACAATGCATGGCCACGGTAGAGATTTGGGAAGTCTAGCTTGCGTTCGGGTGTGCGTGCGCATGTTTGTTTATGCTTACGCTCTGAATCATGCCTTAACGCTCTTGACTCAAGACTTTTGGATGAGATGGTGTTACCCCTCCTCTGCCTGTTGCTTTTTTTCTTCCAATTTAAGACCTCACAGCGGGGGCATATTGGGTATTAACAGTCCATCTATACGGGGTCCTAGCTGCTTCCATATTCATTATGTATGTGTAAGAGGGGAAGAAAGGGACGGAGGCATGTTTTCGAACAAATCTGCCATGAACTATGCTTCCTGCAGTCATGCAAATCTTGCACTTTGCAATTATTCCGTTTCAATCTCCGATGCATTTTATCACGATGTCAGATTGTGTGTGTCCATGAGACGCCGCAGCCATTTTATGAGACCTCGATTATGTCTGTCAGTCAGTCTGTCTGTCTTCGGGAGAAATGTCTGCAGCCTCTCATCTCCTCCCCTTTTCACAGCATGTCGGCCCGTGTGTCTGTGAGGATTCATCATGCATCCTTAGGAGTCGATCAAGGGGAAAACACCTCCCTCTCTCTACCCGCTCTCCCTCCTCCAGCTCCTCTTGCCCTCATCTAACATTAATGGCTGTTGGTTTTTTAATGAGGAAGTGGGTGTCCCTGTGCAGCCTGCCCATAGAGGGCTTGCGGAGGGGGGGGGGGGGGGGGGGGGGGGAAGAGATGCACTGGTGCAAAACACATCCCCCGGCTGTGAGGCTCAAACGCCGGCCTAGCAGGGTTGGACTGCGGGTGGTGTGGGGGGGGGGGGGTAGTCTCTTAGTAAATATTGCCATGCCCTCCTTCTGCCTTCAAAGAGCTAAACAAGCCAACCGCAGCATTCTGCCTCTCTTGCACACTGAATGCACACTGTGAACGGGCAGTGTGCATTATGATAATAGACATCGCTGTGTAAAGCTGCTACCAAGGGTTCTGAGAATCAACAAGGCTTTTGTAAGAAGTACATAATTGCGTACTCTCTCTTTTTGCATCCCTTGTTGTTGCAATGCGGGAGCAGTCTTGTCTAATTAGGAGCAACACAAAAGACTGCGTGGAGAGAATCATTTTGGGAAAATAGCATAAACAACAACAAAAACGATGATAAAGAACTTTTTGACTCTGCATTTTGCTCTACTAACAGCCTTATCTGTCACTCCTCTTTTGAGGCAATGTGATCCGTGACAGTCGCTGTGACATTTCTTGTTAATGTCTTGACTTTCTGCACGTCTCTGCCTTCCTGACGAAATAATTGTGGCCTAAAAATAAAACTTTTACGATGTTGTTTGCGATCAATATGCTGGATGTGCAGTGAAGAGAACAGAGTATGAAACTATTTACTAATTAACAATTTACTACTCTTTCACCGTTAAAATCATGAATTATACTCATCATGCCAACACAGTTTTCAGGCTGCCAATTCTGACTGTACGCCGTTATGTTCTCTGAAGTGCTGGAACTGTACTGCCAACGCACTACTTGTGAATATCTATTGAAAACAGGCACATGCTATTGCTGCGTAAGTCTTGCCCCGGCGTTGATGTCAGAGTGGGCTTTTTTTAACGGGGCGGGGCCTTTACTCCTCAGTCACCCATTCCACTGCCTATTTGTGAGCTCAGCTAAGCGTTCACTGCTACACGTTTCTTAATAACGCTTACATATTCATCGTCTAATAGGAACCCAGCCAGCTGTGGACACACAATGGAGCCTTTTCCCATTTGCACAACTACCCTTTTGTTATTAATTGACAATAAAAACTACTGCTAGAACTGCAGTGAAATTAAAGAATAGGATGAAAAGAAAAAAGCAACCGGAGCACTGGACAGACACATGGAGGAAAGAGGGAGATCTTCCCAGACCGAACATTTTCTTCGAGAGCTTCTTAAATCTGTCTACGTGCTCAATGAAACGTTTAATATTCCAGCATTTCAACAACTGTAAATAATCATTATTCATTCATTCATAAAACCAAGAGTCAGAATGCTGGTGCATTCTGTTGAAACACTGCGTGACAGAAATACAGGTTTGTTTTACTGATATTGTTCGGTCTTTTTAGCAATATGCTACCAACAGATACAAAAGACACTTGTTTGATGTGTCTCTAGAGCTCTCAGCCGTACCCTCATACTGCACTCTGCTAGCTAAAAGAGTGCAGCACACACGCACGCATTGCCAGTGAGAGTCTGAAATGACATGCAACAAAGACACTGAGATACTGGCAGCCAATTAAATAAAAGGAAATGGCCTTCATCATTGTATGATTAATGGAAAACACCATTAGTGCATGATGTTGCCCCCCCTCCCTCTCTAATCTCTACCTGTGTGAGTGTGTGGTACATTCATATGTGTGTGTGAGTGTGGGTGCAGAAGAGAAAGCACCAGGGAGGGGCGGGGGTAGTTTCCCCAGGGTGTAGTAGCTGGAGGTATTCATCGCTCTCCCCTCCCTCTGAGTGATAATTCTGCTGTTATTCAGGAAGGAGTGGGACGGGCATTGCCGGGCCCGTGATGAAGCACCATGGCCTTTAGAAATTCATTTCCACCCGGCATTCATCTCATTCCCATTCAGCGCTGGTCTACACCCTGCACTCACATCCATGTGCACAGAGAGAATCATGACACAGCCATGATCCACACTCAAAGATCTGTCTCTATCCACCAATTATAAAAGAAACCCAAAAAAGCTCCACTAAACATGAAAAAAAGAGCTCCAATCTAATGCCTCTCGCCACCAGGCACAAGTAGTTCAACCAACCCAACAGCGACATTAACATAGTCCTAAAACGGCGTTAACGAGGCACACGTTTCAAGTCCCCTGATAGGAAGGAAGTTTAACAAAGGGAAGTTGCTCTCAGACCCTGACCATTGATAGAGGGCAACGCTCCCCCCCACACACACACCAAGTCTCCACCCTCACTTTCATGAGTTGCTTCAGAGGAGCGGGAGGCTCAACAACTAATGTCCTCCCTATAGTCCCCTGACTGCCCTTCACTGACCATGTCACACCCCCAAGACAAACATACACCCCTAAAACATCTGCTCGGCAAGCCAACGCTCCATCCCCCCATCTGGACAGACTGCCCCTTAAACCACTCTCACTTAGCAGCCACACCCCGACACCATCCTCTCAACTTCCACTTAGCAGTCGATCCACATCGAACCCTGCCCCCCCCCCCCCCAAACATACATTTGCACACACAGAACGCGAGCCCGGCCCCGCCTGTCCGTCTGTGTGCTCACCCCCCCACGAGCTAGCGCATCAGGATAGCCTTTCCCCGTGGAAGGGGAGGAGGGGCTGCTGTTTGGGCTCTACCGCAGTACCACAGAAGTTCCATAGTGCCTCCATTGGCAGGCAGGCTGATGGGTCCCCAACCGCTGGCGCCTGCCAATTGGAGTGTCCCACTCCTACAACGACTGGGCCCACGACCACCAGTCAGCAAACTCTGGGAGACGTCATTGATATGTAAGCGTTAATAGGTGGAGCCGCGCGCTAATTGCACACTGGAACGGGATCATGTTTAATATTAGAATCCATTACGCACCGGCTGTTGCAAGCGGAGGCAAATGAATTAAGACAACACATTATTTGCCCGTGCACAGGGCAAATGGAGACTGACAGCACCGAGAAGGTTGACACTCAACATGGCAGCTGTTACGCACATCTGTTGGCTCCCGTATCTGCAGCGCTCAGCGGCCCTTTGATACGAGCTGCTCCCGTAATTAGTTGACTTTCCTCTGTTTATCTGCTCAGCCACATCTAGCTGCAGTGGGCAACACAAAGACGCGACTGCACTGTGGGGTCCAAGGTTGATAGCGGCTTCTTTTCAGTGGGAGAAGGAATTAAGCTCTTAGCTGTGGCCTTTAAACAAGGTCAGCAATATGGTGAACATAAAGGGAAGATATGGAGGGTGGAAGTATGCAAACGCATTTAATTTGTCAAACTCTTAGAGGCCTATTGTGAGTATATGTGCTCAGGTTCAGTATTCCTACATAGTGAATGTTTGATACGTGCAAAAATAAAACTGTAGCTGCTAATGAATGACATCTACATTCTACTAAAGTCTGGAAATTTGAATTAGAAATAAATTAAAAATAAGAAAATGAATAAGATATAGCAGTGACACATTTTCTCTCCCCCTCCTTTCACCAAGTCCCTAATGAGCATGTCGCTGGCAGAATTCATTTCTTATTGTTTAATTGATCCCCAAACAGCTCTCATCCATCATAGGGCCATTCAATATCTTACTCTGTTAATCTCTGTCTGCCCCTCATCATAATTCTTTAGCACAGGCCATTACACACAGAGAGAGGGCCCACACTGTGCTGTGGGCATCTTTAACACTGCCCACACACAAACGCTGACACGCCAACACACACACACACAAATCTATATTCATATTAGAAACAATTCTGTTTCTATTAAATATGCATCCAAACAGGCAGAGCAGTGGATGCTGCAGCGGTACAGACTCCAGCGATGAGAGCTGGTGCGCAAGGGGGGATGCGTCTAACATCTGTTTTACATTAATGATTCCTGGTGCAGCTCACAAGCTACTGTAATATTCACAAGGGCCGTGAGAAACTCAGAGTAATTGGGAAATGTTTAGATTTAGTTCAAGATAACAGCCGACAGCAGGGCTGCTCGCACTTTCAAATCTCGAGAATCCCCAAATATGTACTGCAGGAAGCAAATAAACAGCCATGTCGAGAAGAACTTTGAAAAATAAATCAGCTGAAATGGTTTTAACAATACAGTGTAATGAATATTTAGTTGTGTGGGAGCAGTAAATAATATTTACTTAGCTGTGCACCTTGAATGAATAATGCTCACTTGGCTGGCAGCGTAACAACAAAGTAATGATGATTTGGCCACGCAGAGTAATGCTTGCTTGGCTGTGCAACAGAGTAATGGCGGCGTCCTCTTTGGATGCAAGCGCGATTGTGAGAGCCTCGTCATGTATCAGCACCCACTGACGTGCCCATCCCAGGGGCGGCCACTGCACCATGTCCCATCCCTGACACGCCAACATAATGAATGGCCCAGTTAATGAAGGCTTACTAATTGATTATGGAGAAAACAGAGTATTACTCACCCAATGATGGCGGCTTCAAGGGGTGCTGAGACACTTTGTCAATGCTCGGTTTTTTTTTTCTCCGCCTGTCCAGTCCAGAGGGTCTTTATATCGACCTTCTGACCAGCATGGACACCTCGCGTGGGATGAAGTGTATTACTTTTGTAATATTTCATTGTCCTCTTACATGTTTTATGACACAAATCATTGCATATTTTGTCTTTTGTCCATGCACCCATGAACATCAATTCAGCAAATGAATGTGTTGTACATCTTGCTGCAGGCATACACCGAACCCAACCAGGTGCGTCCGCTTGTGATGCCAGTGAATGGGGATTTTCGAGGCTTTACACTCTAAAGCTGTGGCTCAATGGAGCAGAGAGAAGCTGCTAAGGTGGGAGGTGTATGTAGTGGACCATTGTCTTTGATTAACTAATTAGTAGACATTATCAAGACTAAACAGAAGTCATTACCAGTGGGCTTTGGCGAGCAGGCAATCATTTCCCCACGGACCTGCAACCACTGTGTCCCGAGCTCTGCCCAGTGCACCACAGCCCAAGCTCAATTATTAAATCTATAAGGACTAATTTTGCTTTTTAAATGAAGCTCTAATTGACTTTCGTGTGAAGAAAGCAATGTGGCTGATCCAACTTGTATTATCTGAATCACTGATTGAATTGCTGATTGAATGTGAATCGGTGGTCTGTTATTGGGTTTCCAGACAATGGAAGCCAGGATATGGAGATCGCTGACCCGACTGCTGATGCTTCCCTCTGTCTCACACACACACACACACACACACTCATAATCATGCATTAAAGCATGCACCCGTAATATCGGCCGAGCTATTTCTGAGTCCCGCTTCTCATCTTTCATCCGACCTCCTTCACGTCACTCTTTGTAGATCGCTGACTCACACAAGTCTGAGGATGGAGCGCAGGTGAAGAGTTAAACATTTGAAGTTGAAGACAAACATGCAGCACCAAGTACAGCTTGTGTTTATAGCACCTCAAAAGGAAGTGTTTGACACCGTTGATGCAGTGGGATGCACATGATCCCCATTGCCATCTTCTGCCGAGCTCAGACAAGAAGTGCGTCCTCATGCTCACAGGCCGAACCATAATCAAGAAATTATCATCATTCACTCTAATCATAAGTGAAGGAGGGCAAAATGACTGAAATTAAATTCTGGATTACTGCCTCCCACTGCAGGGATGTTTCGGTAAATGCTATTTTCTGCCAGTGTTTTAAATATCTGTTTACCGTACACCGCCAATTAAAAACACTAAGTCAACGGGAGTGCCACAGGTTTACAACGCATGCATACACACATCCTAGGGTGGAGAGATGCTGTTGGTGTGTAATAAGAGGGGCAGAGGCTGAGCGAAGCCATTGCTCAGAGTGCTGTGTGGCCGGGCTTCTAGTCTGGGGCATTAGACAGCTCCACTGCAGTGGTAGCAGCATGCTGGGAGACGGAAGGAGGCAAAATAAAGGCCTGGTCAGAAAGGGCTGTTCTCGTCTAATTGAGTCCTTTGGGCCGGGGCTCAGTGATCAGAGACTTGTTACAGGAATCCGGTTTCATGGTTTCCAAACAAAGAAGGGATTTGTAGTCCTTTGGGATTCCATCCGAACCTTTTTCGTGATTTTCGTGGTTTTCTCTTGGTTGTCTGCCCCTGTGTTACTCTGTTATAAATCCGACTACTATAACAATATGGAAACACTGCGGTTGAGCTCAGCAAGTGGTATTCATGTATAAAACATTGCAGTGAGACCTACGGTGTGGACCCTTTGTTCGAGCTGGTGTCTCCTTCCACATGACTGGAGCATGCCTGGCTTCAATACGGACATTCAGCTCAGAATGCTGACTCACCAGAGCAATCACAGCTTATCTGGCCATTAAAGGGAGACTGTAACTCAGGCTGAGGGATCAAAGATTGTAGTCGTTGTTAAGAAGAACAATACATCATGCAACTTCACTCAGACCTGCTGTACAAATCATTATGGTGGCGATTTACAAGGCTGGACACATATATTGTATGGTGTCAGACACGTTTGATTTACTACACTAAAGGACGCTAAAAGGTGAGCAATTTTAAGATATTAAATGCATCAATGCTGAAGGTGTTTGGACTGCGAGGATGAAATAATGCACAGCTGTTGTTTGAGAGAAACTGGGTGAAGAGGAAACTTTTATACAGATGGAAAAGCTCATTAGAGGCCCCTGAACACGATCTAGAAAAGAGATTCCGGAGAGAGAAGCATGTTCTCTAGCTTGCGCTTACTCCCTTTCAGTCTTTATCTCTCTAAACAATCCCTGGGAGACAGAAAACAACAAAGACAAATGACTTTGGCCTTTTAAAAGAAGCGTCAAATGTCTCCCTCCAGTGAGCAGGGGATCCACAGAGGTGTCCGTGTTGCTTGCTCACCCCCTGCCGTGCCATTAACTAGTGGGGGCTCTGAATGAGCTTCCTGTGGAGCAGGAAAGGCCAGGACAAACACAGGCGCTGTGCTGGTTTTAATAGGCATGATGCCCACTCAAGTGTAGCAGTTCATAAATTAGAGAGGAGAGCAAAGACATGGAAGATGGGGGACTGAGCAAATACAAGCAGCAAACAGATGACAGAGAACTGACTGCCCTGTGGGTCATCACTCGCTTCGGCATAATGCGACAGGACAGGAGAGAAAGGCAGGATGGAACAAGAAAAGAGGATGGGGTATCTAATAAAATGATAGATATTTGCCAAGGCTCCAGTGAAGACAGCGCAGGAGCCGACCAACTGCATGAAACGCAAATTCAAAGGCATCCAAGGATTGAGTGTGTGTATTATTGTGTGATCTAGAGAGGAGACGGATGGGGAGGGGGGAATCGGGGGACAGGCCCAGCGCCTCGTCCACCTGATGCCACAACGTGGCCTCGCACAGCTTCCTTTTGTTGCCCAAAGTGCTGGGCAGAGGAGAAAGGCAGACACAAAGACAGACAGGACTCTCTGCAGGACACTGTTCGTGCCATCGCCTCTCACAGGCGGCAAGACAAAGCCCTCAGCTGCCTGGACTCCTCGTTAGCCCGCTCCCTGCAGCTCTCACATGGCACGGGGTTGACTGTGGCCCTCCTGCTGGGGCCGACTCACCGCTACAGCGAAGCTTCAGCCGCTTAGAAATACACACACACACACACACACACACACACACACACACAC
>NC_136640.1:18257700-18432700 GCF_949748355.1 Melanostigma gelatinosum
TTTAGGGTACAGGAAGAATGGCCCTCGGTAGGCTTCCAGCTCAACTCTTTACAATATTTCCCTGGAGTGGCAGTGTCCCATTATGTCCAAAATGTTTGCATAATATCCGCACTTTGAAGAAAGACTGGAACTAAATGCTAAGGATTGTCAGCTTAGCAATTGGGCTCTGGTCAACTGGCAACATATGCTTTGACAACAATGCAGTTTGCCAATTTATGGAATTTTTGCATGTCAGTGGTGCAAAACGAAACTCCAGATTCATATCGTCCTCTTTCATGTGCTTCTGGCAATAGTTTTGCTTTTGTTGATAGACTTTGGTTTTGCAATACACAAGTGTACACTGTGTACACAGAAGTAGGGAATGAGATGTTAGCTGGTAATAATCCAACAGACAAAAAAAGAAAATCACTTCTACATATGGTTATGAACACCAATTAGTATGATGGAACTGGCCATAATTATAGGCGCGCAATGACGATATTGGCAGCCTGATACAATGGTCTGTTAAATGATTAACGTTCCGACCTTCAAGTTTCATTACATTACTCTGAAAATCTTGAAGTGTCGGACATTTTTTTCTGTTCAATTCTCTTGTCTTTTGTTGGATTTATTTCATAAGCATAGTACTTACTACCTGTCTTTCAAAATGCAGGTATTTGAAAAGTATTCATTTTTTTCAATAACATATTCCAAAAAGTGTGAGAACAAAATATCTGTAGAAAGTTATTTATGCTCGTGTTTTTGTGAAGTTGTGAATGAATTAGCATTTGAGAACTTCTCTTTAATGTCGTTCGTTTTTTGAAAAGTTCAAACACATTCATCTGCCTTTTCCTCATCACGGCTGAAAAATGTTTTTTTTTTTTTTAGAGTGGCTGTGAAATGAGAGGGGTTCTTGGAAGTCTTCTATATGGATATTGTGTTTTCTCCCTCTGATGCTGCAGAATGGTCATTTATTTATTAGTTGCATCATTTATCCCTTTGACTGCTTTCTGTTTTAAAAGTGAGCTGCAGGCTGTTCTGGAATAAGTCAGCGAGTTACTGTATATGGGGCTTTTGATGACATCCATGTTTGGTTGTTTGCCTGGTTTGGTCTTCTGCTTGTGAATGCAGTGCTGTCTGTTGGCAACACTAACCATCCTGTTTGAGCTTCATGCTCCCACACAAATGCACCACACAGAAACTGTTTCAGTGGTACATACACTTCAAGCAGCAGAGCAACCACTTTAGTGTGATTGTAGGGATTTTAGTGGCAAAAATTAGATTTTGGGAATGTTAAACATCTCTTAATATTCATTCAAAAATAACGTGCTGGACTGGACACTACTCCTGTCAGGATCTGCTACTGTCCACATCTGGCAGACTAGATGACTGTGTTTCTGAACCCTGGAACATTTCTCATTCTATTCACTTGTATCTGGGAGGACAACCATCGTGAGCTCCACATCAGCCCCCCCCCCCCCCCCCCCCCCCAGAGACTCCTTCACTGTGCACTCCAGCAGCAGCAGCCTTTTGTAAATAGGACATCAGTTCTATTTATTTTCACCCAATTTAGTAGCCCACTGTATTGGCTTCCCTTTGAAACTGTCTCAAGTCCAATCTCCTGCTGCATGTCACCATGGCGACGGCGAACCTTCAGCCCCGGCCTAATCAGAAGCAGTCGAAAGTGGAGGGATTCACGATGGGCTTGGATGTAACTCTTAATTCTCTGCCTCCACGGCAACGACGCACCAATGATTTCTTTCTAAGAAAGGAAAAAACAACATCCTTGATTGAGGCTCATGATCGTCGGGCTGAAAGAAAGGAGCCACGGGGGCGAACAATTAAACTAAAGCACACACCTTAATTGCTTCCACATAAACAATTTTGTATTTTGCCGCACAGTAAACTAATTGCCTGCTTGGTGGAATTTACTATTCCCAGCACATTAGAGAATCACAATAATAGCTACGGCTCCTTCATTTCCTCACACACAACGAGCTCTGCTGGGTTTTCTGTAACATCACAGGATCTCAGTCTTTCCTGGCCAGCCACTTGAAAGTGACCACAGTGCTGCATCCACATGGAATCAGGCAGACGGTCAAGACCTGCTGGACAGCATGCAAAAAACAAACAGGCACGACGATATGTTGCTGTTGAGTTGGAATAAAATCTGTTCAATGCAATTATTTTGTATCTACTATTTTATTTAATATTCTAGTAATGCATATAGGTATAAAATCCCGCTTTCTCTTGACATTCTATTGCGTACATCCCCTTTTAAATTCACAATTTAAAACATTTAGACTTTGGGCAGCAATGGCGTCTACCATTCCTGTTGCTGGTATTCTCTGAAGGCACTCGCCTTATTTTACCACCCTGGCCCATCCTGATTCCATGTGAACGCAGCATAAGCTCGCGAGCAGTTCACTGAGCCTCAGGCTAATGTGCGAGATTGACTGAGAGGCATTATTGCTAATCTAGTTTCACCTTCCACAGTTTGTGAATGGTAAATCCTTCTCTCTAAGTCTCTGTGCTATTACAGTAAAGGGAGCTAGCTGTCACTACTCTGGTGTAACCACCTTGACAGGTCTGCCAGCTCCAGCTGCATAGATATCAGCTAGAGCCTAATTAAAGCGGTATTACTCTCCTGCCTGATATTGTAGTGTTATTTCTAAAACCTTCCTCTCTGTAAATCATCGACCTGCAGCTCCACTGAGCCTCTGAACGTCCTAATAATCCTGAGCAGATATTCTAAATTGAAATTGAACGATTAGCCATAGCTTGGGAAATGGGTTAGCTCTGCCTCTATCCGCACAGCGGCGATTTGAACCAGCACATGGGTATTTGGATCATACAGCATGGATTGCTGCCTGCTGAATTTGCCTCCCTCCATTACGCTGTGCTTCCACTTGGTTCAGCTTTTCTGTGTGTGTGTGTGTGTGTGTGTGTGTGACTCTGCAGTTCGGCGCATTCACACACCATAGAACGTTCTTTGATGTTGAATTATGTTGCACTCAAAGAAATGCCACAAGATTTAATTCCATTGGCATTTATGTTTGAGTGGAAACAGCGTGAATACAAGTTGGTCGGGAGGTTGTGCAGAGATAAATGCTTTCACACTTTTCATCACGACACTTGACATGCTGACTGACAAGTTGTCTTTTACTAGGAATTCAACGCAGACTTTTAAAGACTGCTAGCACCTGAAAGACTTCAGCCAGCCCATCATTTTTCAATTTCCACCCTTTAGTGAGACACAGACACAGGAAAGAGCACGCTGTACGCAGAATGATTAGTTGGCTTGACGTTCCAGGTCATCTCTCTCATATGGATGAATGAATCCTGAGGGTGTTATCATCCACCATACGTTTATTAACAGTTCTCCCATCCAGAGAGAAACATACACAGCTGCAGGCTAATAAGCTTGTTTTCAAGTGTAAAAAAAAAACTGAAAACAAATTTATTTGAGTGTGATAAATCTAGCATGCTTTTCAGTATTTACTCATGCTTCAAGCGAAGTTTGAAATCATAGGCAACTGTGAACAACAGAGGCACAACTCAGATTGACTGGCAGATTCATTGGCAACACGATGAGGAGGCCTGCAATCATGAACTCCTCCAGAATTCTTAATATGATTCCTTATTTCTCATACAAATACTGATGGCATTTAGTTTAGGTTTAAGTCGTTGTTTTTGTAGGTTTAAGTTGTTTTTAGTTTTCCAAAGAGGACCTGCTCCATATACAGATACAAACGGCTTATAAGGTAACTGAAAGACAACACATTCTTATTTTCAAGTGACACGAAAGAAAACAAACTTATTAATCCATATCTACCAATAGACCCTCCTATACACACTGTTCCTTTAACGTTACCATAACTCTGGTTGTTCCAGCGTCTGCTACCTATGTATGGTCAAATGACCTCTTAGTGAACTGCTTAGCAGTGTTGCACTGTATGTGTCTCGGCCTTTTATTGTGAAAGGACGGAGTAAGGGTCGCTATAATGCGCTGCTGTTCACAACTTGGGAGGCAATAAAGAGTTTGCCGACTTGGTTCAGACTACGGGGCATCGTTGTTATTATCTCATTACCTTCATATATCGGTGCAACTCAGGCGCTGTTCTCTGCCTTTGTGTCATAAATCAAGGCTTCATTCTCTCGGGTGAATGTGAGCCGGTGGCAGACAGCATTGCATAGTGAAAGCAGGGCTTATAGGGAACCAATCTAAACGCTGATGGTTACGTTATTCAATATTCATTACATTGTGCTATCAACATTAAATTCATAATAAGTTAAAGCAAAACACTTGTCTATTGCCACTTTAATAAATGGATTAATTTCCAATTGGATTACATACTTTCTATACTTGGAATTAAACAAATACTAGCAACACATAACAGTATAAGTCAGAACAGCAGCCCAGCAGTCAATGTGCTCAATTGTTAAATCAACCTTTTGGTTTCTTTAAATATCTTGACTCATTTGCTTCTGAATTTATGACAATTGTTTTTTTTCCCAAAGCAACTCCGACTTTACTGTGCAGATCACTGATATCATCAGAGTCTCAGTGAGAAAGGGTTTAGCAGAGGAGCTCAGTCTCACCAGCACACTGAGCTGCCGTTAGCTCTAATGTGGTAAACCGACCAAGGCTAGCAGTGTTCTATCATCGGAAACCATCAGGAGCAGAAGTCCGAGATAGGGGCAAAATAAATGAGTGTACAGCCACAATCTCAAACGTGGACGGAGCGAAGAAATTCAACCGGCGTGTTTTGTCTCTTCCTCTTGTTGCTTCTATGGATCCCTCTTAAACATGAGAATTTAGCAGAATAGATCATTCACTTGTCAAATGATACTGTGCTACACCCACAGACTGCTTCTCCGTGGCGTTCATTAGGCAATCGTATAGTGTAACACCTTTGAATTGCATTGCTTAATAAACTACTAATGCAAAGGGGAAAATTAGAATACACGTTGTAGCAGACACATTTTTAACATTTAGTCATTAAGTAAAAAGTAAAAACATGCAAATGTATTAAACAGTCGAATTCCCAGAGACATTGAGACATTCCGCTATCTCCACGGATTTTCAAACGGGTTCACCTCCTGTCCTCAGCCGGTCCCTGGGTCACGAGACACTGAGTCGCGTCATGGAGCCACTGCATGTTGAGTTTGCTGTGTGCTGAGAGGTCATTGTCATGCTGAACGTTGGATCTTCACCACATTCCGATGTCTTTTTGCGTTCATCTTTGTTTATTGTTTCCTGAGTCGTATTCGTCTTCTTTGCTGGAGCAGTATTAGTCAGGTGATGAGCCGTAGCTGTGCGCTGCCGCTCGGTTTGCCACTTTGACGTTCAGGCCAACGTTCCATTCATCCTCATCATTCTCACCAGACAACGGAATATTTTTGTCTTGTGTTGTCGGGTTTACGGTCGTTAAGCAAACTCCAGGCAGGCTGCCCCGTGCCTCTTTAATGTAGGAGTGGAATCTCTCTAAGCTATCCCACCAAGAAGGCCTGATTAATGGACTGGTACGGAGATTGTTGTCTTTCTGGCAGGTTCTCCATCACTCCGAAGCTCCGTTAGAGTGGCCATTTTGTCCTAATGAAGCTGTAACACTTTTTATACCCTTCCCCAGATGAGTGCCATAAAAATGGTTTTCTCATCGTTCTGTTGACAGCTCTTTGGACCTTTTTTTTTATTTTTTGTGTTTGTTTAGAGAAAAGTGTTGATGCTTTCCCTTGCAATTATTTTTGTAATCTGCTTATTTTAAATAGGAGACAGTAGACAGGAAATGAGTCAGCGAGATAGAGGTATGACATGCAACAAAGGCCCCCTGTGTATGGGGTGTGTCTTAACCGCGACACCCACAAACATTTTTCCAAACCTGTTGTTTACACAGGTGTGTAATTCAATGCAAATTACTCACACAAATGCATGTTGTCAGAATGAATTTAACTGGTCACGGGTTGTGAACAATTTTGCTTTTATTGCTGTAATGTATGAACACCAGTTTGCCTCTTTATGCAGAGAATTGAATGATTTACTTCTTTACACTGATGATGGGGTTTTCATCAGTGAACTTAAGTGGCATTCAAACGCCATCGATTTCCTCCGTAGAGTTATTGTATTGCTCAGAGAAGCTCAGCTCTCCACACATTAAGTGTGTAATCAGTGATTTCATGTCTTTATTAACCTCTTGAAGCATAATGTGTGAAAAATATTCGGAGGATCTGAATGTGCAATTACACCACTTCTCAGGATTGTGGCGTGCCCGTGAATAGCGGGAATAATGACAATAGCGTTGAATGGCGAGGTTTAGTCTGAACCTCGTGACTCTTTTCTCCTACTTGCTTCCATCCATGATGCCTGAAACCGGAGTGTTTTTTTTTGTCTTAGTTTTAGATGAACAACCTTTGATCCATTCATCATCGCAAAAGGCCATTTAGGTAGCGAGACATTTGCACTGTCACTGGAGTTCATAAATGATTATAAAGCAGGAGGCAGCTTAACTGGTATTGTGTTGACACCGTCATTAGGTTTTTGGCCCTGATAATATTTTATATGTTAGTATAATGCCTAGTATGTTTAATTTTGTTTCAGGTGAATCTTGTTTGTCTTGCGTGTGCTCGGTTACAGCCACACGCATCTTTGACAGTTAGAAGTATGTTTTCTTTTGCCCCACATTCACTTCATCAGTCGTAACAATATGTGTTACTGAACTAGTGTAGGATTTAGGCTGTGTGTGGTATATCCACTCTGTGTGTTTATATTGCTTTGTGTAACTGATCATATGTTTTCATTAATCAAGAACGAAAGTCGGAGGTTCGAAGACGATCAGATACCGTCGTAGTTCCGACCATAAACGATGCATGATTTGTTTAAGGCATGATGCAGTGTTTCTGGTACCAAACTGATATCATACCGCAAAATGTAATGCTCACTACTTAATGAGACTTGGCCACCAGAAGCAACATGTGTTACCCGACAGAAGGATGAAGCAACAAAATGTTTCTTTATTGTGTTTGGCTTTGTGCAGCAGGACATGCATGGTGGCATTAGGCAGGTGGGAGGAGGAGTGGGCAGTTTGGCAGAGAGGATTTGTCTGCATATGAAAAACAAACTTTCCACCAGTCTGTTCAGGTTCCATACCAGTTAACATAGTGACTATATTTAGAAGGCAGACGCGTGTTACACCTTGCTCGGCTTTATAGGTTTCGTATGCAGATTTTGGCCACTGAGCCGACTCGTATTACCCTCAACCTGTGACTTTTCAATCTGTGGAACTGCTGTTATTGTATCCCTGTGCTCATTGATAAAGACGTCTGGTGTTCAAGCTGAATTTAAGCTTTGGAAATGGTTCTAAAACTACGTTGGCAGCTATAGCGTTGACATTTATTTCTAGACTAACCTCCCACTGTAAGTGTCTGAAAACCTCTTAAGATTCACTCCATCATGCACTTCTAGGATCTACGGATATCTGCAACAACAGTTGAATCTAGAGACTTAAATGTGTCAACATACAAACTGCTCGTTCATGTAGGCCAGGCCTACCTGTTATGATCTAATGAGGCATTGATATGAATAACATATCTTTATATAGCTATTGTAGTAGAATATCGTAACGTGTAATTTCAAGCCATGTAATATAATCATCATGACTTCACTTTTTAATGAAATCTGAAACGGCACAGCAGAGCAACAGGCCTGGTGTGAATGTTCATATTTTAATCTGACTGATCTCCAGTCAGTTATAGTAACACATCTCACAAACTACACAAATTGAAACGAGCAAATGTCAACACCGGATTATGGCTGTGCCACTCTAAGACATATTCTGTTCACTTATATCCCAATGGCAACATGTGAACATGTTGATTTAACTCTCTCCTAATTCACCAGAGGCCCAGTCTGAACATTAATAAATATGAATACTTACTGATCTCCAGTCAGTAACTGTGTTGAACCAAATCACACAAACTAAAGGGCTCTACCACTCTAAAAATATTGAGATGACTAACAGCCTCGTAGTAAACATGTTGTTAACCGTCACGGCTCCAGCCTCCAGACCCGGTCAGAAGCACGGGGGAGATGTTTTATTGCCTCCAGGGCCGATGTTGGTGCTCACTTCAGGGCACCGCAGGAACTTTACTTTGGTCTTGAGGAGCTGCAGCATTTAGTCATCGACAAACTGAAACCTACTCGGTATATTTACGACCACTTGAAAACTTTACTGTTAATTTCCTCTCTGCTATACGATCGCCGACAGCTGTCTGCCCTGAGCACATCCTCTGTTTCTCTCTCTCTCGATCAACCACACACTCACTACACACTCAGCTATTCCCCAAATGAGTGACACTATTCTAACAACAATGCCCTTAAACCCGGCCTTGACCTCAAGCCTCCAGAAAACGCACTGGGCTTTGGCACGTGATACATTTGGGCCCAAAATGACTATTTTTCCAATAGACTCACATTGGGACAGAGACATCTGTAAATCAGTGGATAATCTCTTTTTAGGTAAATACATTATCCAGTAGGAACACTTAAATAGCTGTAATTTACATCATTTGGTCCTAAAAGCTGTAAAATGCACTGATAGCGGGTTATTTCCCTTCCTCCATTCATGTGAATGAGCAGAGCGGCTGGGAGGCGGGTCAAAGGAAACGCTAATGTGCTCGCTCTAAGGGCCATGCAAAAGCTGCAATTAGAAAAAAAAGTGACTATTTTTTTATCTGCACAACAACTGCACTCTGATGAAAGTCTCCAGTCTCCATTTAGTCCAGTGACACACATCATTGAAATGTAATTGCCCCAAGATCTGATGATGACTGAGGTTGGGCTGCATTTATACCTCCACGGACACGTCTCCCTCCTCTACGTTAGGCTGCTTTTGATTTCACCAGCTATTACCTGTCATTCACAGTAATGTGCAGTGGGTATCTAGACCCATTTTCCAACTGCTTTAATGCCCACCAGCAGGCTGTTGTCAGTGCTCTCCATATATACCGTGCACTTCTTTAGAGGGCTAATTTCATGCTTGTTGAACTTGAAGAACTGCATTATTGATTGTTGTTTTCGACTTTCTTAATAGTGATTATCATTTATGACTCAGAAGGGGCAGCGGGGCTACAGGGGCTCTGCTCCCCTCCTCTTTTCATTAAAATGCCAGGCTATTTTGTTTTCATGGGTGTTTAAATTCTGATCAAAACCTTTCAGAAGGAAGAGAGATCTCCACCTCTCCGGTCCTGGCTAGCCCGTTAACATCACAGCAGTGACCTCAGAGGAAAGACCTGATCGAGGATAGGGTTGAAAGCCGGGTCAGACGGCAATGTTTAGTGTGAAAGTTTAGTTGAATCCACGTTTCTCCATGCTGGAGCATTACATCAACGGAACACAACTCAAACAGCATGTGAAAGGCACGACAATCCAATCTTTTCTTGCATTCCCTGTCTGTCCCATCTCATTCTGCAGTTGGTGGGTGGTGAGTTCGACCTGGAGACAAACTTCATTATCCAGGATGCAGAAGGCATCGGCTGCATGGTGGAGCTGTTGGGGCACTGTGACGTCACGTGCCAGGCTGAAATCTGGAGCATGTTCACTGCCATCCTGCGGAAAAGTGTTCGAAACCTGCAAACCAGCACTGAGGTGGGCCTCATCCAGCAGGTGCTGCTCAAAATGAGCTCGGTGGATGACATGATAGCAGGTATGATAATGGTAGCAGTGGTAGAGCATGCATTTTCATTTTCAGAGGGATTGTTATCTGGGTAATGTCCGGCAAGTGGCGTATGGGTTATGCCTTCTTGTTTGTGTACTAACGACAGGCTATAAACAAACTAGACCAGTCGGGTTGATGTGTTCCGTGTGATGATGGTCTGTAGGATCATTGAGCCACTTGTTAGCAACAGCTTTTTTAAAGACATGTAGAAGCTTGAAAATTCACAAGGGGGGAATATATTGGAACAAAACGTTGAAACCTCTTAGGCTTGGGTTAACCACAGACCGTATTTCAGGCATCTAACCAAAAACCCATTCAAAAAAACAATAACAATTGGAAGTGCAGAAAAATGTTGACTCATTTCTGGGTTTCAGGACTCATTCCTGCACCATTCTATCAATTCAGACAATTCTTTGAGACATCAACGATTGCAAAAAGTCAATGTTCTTGATTGAAATTGAATTCAAAGAATTGTACTGTACTTAACAATTGGTATTAGGAAAAAGTCTTTGCTTTACAAAAATATTTCAATTTTACATATTGGAGCCAGCATCTTGTAGATATATTTCCCCTCTAGTAGCAAAGCCTCATGATGCTCTTTTGACAAACAGGTATTCATTTATTAAGAAATGAGTGATCATCCAGAGCTGGATTGCTGTGTAGTTGTCCGTGTGTACTATTTAAGTCCTGAACTTTTGTCTATGAACATTGCAGTCTGTAGGGACGACTACTTTTTACTCTTACCTTTCTGGAATGAGCCCCTCACATCTGTATTTAGGTCACTGTGGGGCTCTCTGTGGATGTCAGTGTCACTTTGATATTTTGAACTGTGCAAATTATATCCATACCTTGTGTAAGTTCTAAATATTGTTTCAGCTGATGATGAAATGTAAATGCATAAGTTCAACATTTTACCAGTTAGACATCACTATAATTTACAAGTCAGTTTCCATGTAATTGTAGTGGAAGTGCTTATGTGTTATTTATTTATATATATATATATATAGCAAAACTATATATATATATATATATATATATATATATATATAGTTTTGCTTTAATTTAGCTTCATTCTCAGTTAATTTATTATCTCAGGAGTGCATATGAATACGTTTCACTGTGAGGACCCCCTGTGCAGTGTGGATGAGTTATGATACCTGCAAAATGAATCTGCACATGATAATTGTCCTCTCTCTCCTCTTTCTTCCCTTGTTTTTGTGCGTGTGTTTGGCGATGCATGCATGCTATCTTTCCTTTTTAAAGACTTGCTAGTGGACATGTTGGGAGTGCTGGCCAGCTACAGCATCACAGTGAAGGAACTGAAATTGCTCTTCAGCATGCTACGGGGAGAAGGAGGCCTCTGGGTAAGTGATAGCAGGGACCGAATGCGGCGGGTTAGACACAAGTGTATGTTAGTTTTACACTCTCACTTGAGTCGCCCCCAGAGAGCCATCACACTGATCTGTTTAGGGCTTGTTCTGTAACCGGCAAGCTGCAGAATGAGTGAATGAGGTAATTGACAGTGTATTGACTGCCATCCACTCAGTCAGAGAGAAAGCCTCAACTGTCTTTCCATCACTCTTGTTTTATCTTTACCACCTGTGCAGCCCAAGCATGCCGTCAAAATGTTGTCGGTGCTGAATCAGATGCCCCAGAGACACGGTCCAGATGCCTTCTTCAACTTCCCCGGTCGCAGTGCAGCAGTAAGCTTTCACAAGTCTCCACTCTGCCATCAATTTCAAAGTGACACAAATCTGTGCTTTTTTTACGGAGACCTGCAGGTTATCCTGCAGGGATTGACAATTGTTGAATGTTAAAGGTGACTCACATGATGTGTTCAGCAACAAAAAAATCAAGTAAATCCATATATCAAAACATTTGCCTCGATTAGTATATTTTGATTACATATAATAAGAAGAGAGGTGTGAAGTGGTCTTAACGTGTAGATGGAAACCGCTCCACTGGTACTGCATATACATGTACACTGTGTTAAGCAGGAGTAACAATGTATTCACGGGTTTATAGAAAAAGAAAATGTGACTAATCATCCCAGTGTACGATTGACATCGTAGTGTGACCAAATAAGATGGGTGCAGTTCGGAAGTGCTGCTAGTTAATCTTGGGATAATATTGTAGAGGCAGATGGGTTGACACTTGTTACAGAGTGCAGCATCCTGTTTATTACCGTTGCATATTTTTTGCATCGTGCCAAAGCATGTTGATTAAGTAAGCAAATGAGTCATCACAGTAATTTCATTAAATGTAATTTTTCACTGATGGTTGATGACTTGTTTTGAACTATCCTCTAAGAGATTAATAAAAATAATACAACTTTGTCCAAATGCAAGTAAGACTAGAAATCACAGCTGGATTTATTTTCAAAGAGGCTGGACCCTTGCCATCGTAACAAATTCAGCAAGAATTATAATGCCATCAATCACCCAGTGACATTCTGGAGTTCACCACCATCAGTTGTGTTATTTAGTTTTATAGAAATAAACATTTGAGTGACCTACGCCGATATTTTATACATTTTCATTAATATTACTCGGCACAAAAGGAGCACAGCGTATTCATTGTGTCACTTTTTAGCACCTTAGTGTTGTGTTGTTTCCACTGTAAGTTAGTCTAGAAGAGGCAGTGCAACACATTTTTAATCCAGTTGTCTCTCATACTGCACAATTGCCATCTGTTTGTGTTTTGTCCCAGGCCATTGCTTTACCTCCTATTGCTAAGTGGCCTTATCAGAACGGGTTTACATTCAACACCTGGTTCAGGATGGATCCCTTAAATAACATCAATGTCGACAAGGACAAACCATATCTCTACTGGTGAGTAAACAATTACTCGCATTTGTGCGCTCCGTGTTTCCAATGTCTTCAATACGTGCCGAGCTCTCTCACGGGGGTGCTGTAACAATATGACGCCAGAGAGAAGAAAATTACACGTTCCTGTTTTTCATCAATCTAATTGCCTTAGTATTAGAAATCATTCCCTCTCTACAGAGTCCTATAAAGCTGCCAGCAGCTTTATTGACAGAGCAATATGCTGTCTGATACTCTGTGACCTACTGTGATTTCCCCATTTTAACAGATTATGACTGGAACTTGTATTTCAAGGTTAAACCAGTTGCACAGACTCACATTTTCACACACTGGCAACACTTATGCATTGCGGTTTGTGAAAGGGCCCTCATTGTTTCCAGATGATGTTCATGAATTACAATAGAGAGAGAGAGAGGGGGGAATTAGGCGAGATTATTGAGATTAAAACCCATGGAAGCATGAACTACAACCACTGCTGCAGTGGGAGGCACTGTGGAGGTATTCATTTTTGATTTGAATATCTTCCACATGAGGCCCACATACCTTCTCTTGCAGGGGCTTGTGGGTAATTAGTGATAAAATCAATACCTAAAAAGTGCAGTGATATTCAGCTGCCGTTCTTTCTGTTTGAGAGGAGCTTTGGGAGAAAATCACTCAATACAATGGGACATATAAAAGAGTTGTGGAGGGCAATGAAAGAGAAAGTGGAATAATACAGATGAAAAGGTAGAGTTGGCTGACGGGGACGACGGTTCACACTAATTGGTCAGAGATAACGGTCTCTGTAGTTAGCTGTATTGTCTGCTGGCTGCCATTGCTTTACCTGGATCACACCGTTTGAATGAAAGCATCTACTCACCTTGGAAGGACTAGTTCTGCCTCTCTCTGATGTGAACATCAAAAAGAAGAAAAAAAAAAGAAATATTGCCAAAGTTGTTGGTATTCATGCGGCAGCGATTCCTCTCTGACAGAGTCACAAAAAAAGGTCTGAGATATGCCAAGCTAATCCTGTTTTTATGCATCGCTCCGAGGGCCTCGTAGCTCAGCGGCAGGGCATGTAGACAACAAATAAAAGAATTGTATCTTCAGAAGCGGACCAAGGTTGCCGCTTTCCACCTGATGTGTAATCACAAGCAGGCTTGTCCACTGGAGCGTCTCGGCCGGCTCAGCGGTAGCTCGGCGTGAGGCTCTACATCTCTCTGGCCCGGCATGCGCCCCACAGTATGCTGTCTTTATCTGCGTTGTCAAAGGGGCCCGTTTGTTTGAGATGGTGCCAATGGGCGGTGGCGGTTGGAGGCTTTGAAGATGGTAGCCTGCTATGGAACTAAAAGCTGTGGGAGTGTAGAGAGTACGTGTCAGCAGTGATGGAGATGATCGATACAAGCAGGGAAAGAAGGGAGAACTAGTGCAGTATTGTAAGGTTGTTTGTGTGCGGAGGGTGTGGGCTGTACTGAGTCTGCTCATATTGTATACAGTGTTGACAGTGCTGACATTTAACTTTTATCTGCGGAGACAAGGAGATCAGAGCAGAGGGATTAACCATCACTGAAGTGCGCTCATCAACTAAGTGTTCTCCGTGTTGTCTTTGTAGTTGTTGCCATGTCTGCACAATTTGCAGTAGCTTTAGACTCACCTCAGGAATTTCCCTGTTCTAGCTCGTTAAGTGAATTATCATAATTCTCACAAGAATCGTAAGAGATGCCCATCATTTACTCCTGCAAATTGATTTGTGTCTGCGTTCAAAGATGATGTTGGCCCCGATCTTATTATGCAGAACGAGGCAACTAGGTCACTCCATTTATTGGTTTGTATGATTGCGCAGGATTGTAAAGGAGGAAATATCCAATAGAATACTTCGTAGTGGTCTGAAAACGTCTAACCTGTGTGTTAAAATACATTTTATCCCTGCTTGTTGATCAATTATTTAGGTTTACCCTGTCAAGTTCGCAGCTCACGATATATGCTGTGCATGTTTCTTTGCTTACAGCTTTCGGACCAGCAAGGGCATTGGGTACTCTGCACATTTTGTTGGTAACTGCTTGATCGTGACATCGCTCAAGTCTAAAGGAAAAGGTTTCCAGCACTGTGTGAAGTACGATTTTCAGCCCAGGAAGGTAAGAGCAGCTTTGTCTTTTAATCATGCGTTTTCAGCTGTTCTACGACATGCGGTTATGTTATTTAGACCAAAGCCATTTGGATTGAAACAGCGGATCCTCAAGACAGAAGTAGAAGCTACTCCGGGTACATGTGAGCCACATCTGAACATGGTTTGCTGTGTACTACCCACTAAATGCTATAACTGCATCATGGCCTGTGCTGAAAAAGAATCAAGGCTTCAGATTTCATTTGGGAAAAAAAAAAAAATGACAATGCTGTTATAAAACACCTGCAGTTTTGGCTACACCCCTGACTCCATACCCACCACCACATGGTCTTTACAAAGTTGTATGTCTACACATATACCAAAGTGTTTAAAACCCTTACAGGTGTAATTGGATGTAAATGCATGTGAGAAAATGAAACTTAATTTGGCATGGACTGTTGCGTCGCTGTCCCTGGAGAGAAGAGAAGCCGGCTCAAAGCATGTGTCAAACAATTAGAGCCTTCACATAACACCTGGGAACAAGCATTCATCCCATTCCTACTGCAACCGTGCAGCTATCGTTTTGCAGAAGCTCTTAGAAGATAAAACATCTTGAATTCAGCTTTTAATTGATTTTGGGCTCAGACATCTGCGGATAAGTGTCGTCATAAATTATCTGTGGGCAGCTTGCACTCTTCCCCTCAGCCATGAATCCTCTTTTAAGTGTCTTTACCTTTGTGTGTAGACTGCTGTAATTTCATTAGACTGCTCCCAGTGCCCTTTATGGGTTCAACTAATAAACAGTCACAGATGATGCTGTGAGTGGTTGTGCCAGTCCTACCCAGTGTTCATACTAATTTATGAGCCTCTTGATTGTTTGTGTGTGTTGGGTTTAGTCCGTGTAGCCAGATTGCATGCATGCAGTCTGCAGCTCCAAAGCACGTCTTGTGTTATGCTACGATCCTTTTGTTTCATTTGTTTTCTGATAACAGAAAAAAAGTCAAATTACTTCAGAACAATCATTCGTTTCCATAAAGTCTCTGAAATAAAAGATGTTGAGCTGAGAAACTCTGACTGGCTGCAAGCTCTTGACCATCCCGAGCTGCTGACAGCGTGGTTTGTTGATGCTACTGATGCTGATCTGAAGACAACAGAAGAAGAACCCGAGGGTATCCATTTGTTTGTTGTCAAGTAAAAGTGACTTTAGTGGCGAACAGCCTCTTGTCCGTGACTGACGGACTGACAGTCACAATGGCAGAATCCTGACGTTTCGACTAAATTGGCAAAACTGATCCCTCCGTTTTCACCTTTACAATTCAAAGAGGCAAAAAGATGATACGAGTAAGGAGAAGCATTCTGAAAGACCTTTATCAATGTTTAATCAAAAGAACTGCCGTCAGTGCTGCGACTGCTGCATCAGCAACACGGGACGTAAGATAAAGCCGTGGACAGAAGCAGAAACTTGAAAAAGTGAAATGCAGCTACAAAGTGTTCTTGTGAATATATAATCTTCAGCTTCTGCATTAGAAAATGTGAGCAAATTAAGTTTAGATTGCTATACATGCACTACTTAATATGTGGTCCACTTTGCTGACTTTGTTTGTGGTACAAGAAGTAAAAAGGCTTTACTGCATATAACATTAATTATTTAAAATATAGGAAATCTGTTGACAAACATTAAACTCTGAAGCAAATAACTATATACTGTGTGTGTGTATATATATATATCTATATATATATATATAGATAGATAGATAGATAGATAGATAGATAGATAGATAGATAGATATCTATATATATATGATATAATTTTTTTGAATGTTGGAATAATTGCCTTCGATGGACATTTTAATAATAACTGCTACAGGCAGTGTCTTACATGGCTTTATGCAGAGTGAAAATGACTCTCTTAGCCTTTTCTCTGATCTATTATTCACAATGTTCCGCTGCAGATCTCAGAACATGAGATGGTGAACCTCACTGCTGTGGCTTTCTAGTAACTTTGAAGTTGATCTGAATTAACCGGGTTAAAGAGAAACAAATTGGAGCGCTGACCAGAACTGTTGTTGATGTTCAATAAACCAAACTCGATTGTCGTTTTAGTTAAGCGCGGTCAAATTAATAAAGTGTAACGACGTTCTTTAATCATGACCCACTTAATAGATGACCTGTTCTGTAGCTCACTCTTTAAATGTTTTCACTCTGACTCTCTTCTCACCCTCAGTGGTACATGATCAGTGTAGTTCACATCTACAGCCGCTGGAGGAACAGTGAAATCAGATGCTATGTTAACGGGCAGCTCGTGTCTTATGGAGACATGGCATGGCACGTCAACACAAATGATGTAAGTGCTCTTCTTTTTACTCCTCCTCCCTATTGGCACATTTTCATCACTGGTCTTGATGTTTTTTGGCTGAGGACTGACTGAGGCTGTCACATCGGTGTCTCTCAGGGCTGTAAATGGTGACGTCCACACATGTTCCATAGCACACATGTTTCATAGCATCCTCATGGATTTCTCTCAGATAGATGACTGGTGTTTTAGTCTTAATTTGAATACCGGTATCTATTCAACACAGAGTTGTTCTGCAGTAGAGAGTGGAAGATGGAATATCAAACATTTGGACAAGAGATGTACGTACGGAGTGAAAAATGATTAAATGTCAGCATCAATTGTAAATATGTGAACAGAAATTGCAGATACCGTCAGACAGACGCATTCTTGTTTAAAACTGTATGACATTTGTATGATGTTTGCACGTTTTTCTCCAAGCCAAAAGGAAAGCTGTTGTCACACGTGGCTCACGGTGACGGAGTTAAAAAGCAATTTGCACTCGTGGAGATGAGAAATATTTTATAAGGTGTGCTTCACACTGTAGCTGTGTATTCAAGGAAAGATTGTGCAAATGACAGGTTGAGATGTAAGCGCTGTTCATGACATATTCCACCACATTAACTAAAGCTCCTTTGACTGTTGAAATGTTCCCACACCTGAAAAGAAAGGTGGAGGCTTATAAATAAAGGGTTTTATTCTGTGAGGCTGCAGAACCGGCTGCATCACAAGAGCAAGAGAATAGTTTAGATTAGATTAGCCGACAGTGTTCCAACCTAGTTAGGTGGTTTAAAAAAAATCACACAACCAGATTGAAGGACCAAGTATGGCAATATTCCAGACGCTCTCAGTGTAACGTTTCCCTCGATTGTGGCATATGAGAAGACGGCAGCAGTTGCTGTTTAAATAGTCCCAGAGTATGGTCACATAACTAGTGATCTACGCAGACAGTACTGAAGCCGACAGCTAGACTGGTGCTACATGCGGTCAGTCTCTGGCAACGTAGAGATAAATTGAAAAAAAATTGTATTATCTATTTAATATCCATTCTCTTCAGGTCTGCTGAGACCCTCAGCTCATTTAAATCAAGATTGAAGACCTTTCTGTTTGCTGCTGCCTTTAATTGAACCACGTTCAATTAATATATTAATCAATTTCCTGCATTTTACGACTGCATTTTATTTCTTACGCTGTTTCTTTAATTGTTTTTAAATCTCCTTTTCTTTTGCCTTATGTTTTGATGCTTTTAATGGTTTTATGTGAAGCACTTTGAATTGTTGTTGAAATGTGCTATACAAATAAACTTTCCTTGCCTTGATATTATAACCTAAATGTTACCATTTATATATATATATATATATATATATATATATATATATATATATATATATATATATATATATATATATATATATATATATTTATTTTTTCCTGTCATAGTGTTATTGTGTCTTTTGCCTATTCACTTAAAAAAGTTATAGATTAGTGCCATCCCTCTGTTCTTGCCAAATAAAGAAGTATGATTGGAGCTAAAAGTCGTGGTAACTGTCATATTTTCACAAGCTTAGTAATCATAAGAATGTGTGTGTAAGGTTTATTTTGTTCATAAAAGTTTTCGGGAGCACATCACTCATAAATCAGATTGGATGGGCTTTTCTAACAGTGTTAAATATAAGACAAGCTTAAGATTCAAGATACTAAATCTGATGTTATTTTTCCCCCAGTACCACTTGTACTGTATAAGCCTTCACACTGACTGTGTTGTCTGTTGTTAAAAAGCTGCTGCTGTTGTAAGTTATCCTTCAATTTGATCCTGATTGCAATCACAGTACGTCTTCTCTCTATCCCAGAGGCTATATTAAGGTTTCCTATCTCTGTAAATCAGGGACATTGTTTTCCTCTTCCCGATGGGGAATTGTCGAGCTAGACGCTGAAAGAACACAGAAGGTGCTGTTGTTTTTGATAGCTACATTGAGAATACTATTTCATGGAGAAATATTTACTGGTAAACCTTTTGGGAAATCAAATGTTGTACTTGTTATCAAATATTGATTCTTTTTTTTGCACTCTTCCTAAGTCAGCTTTGTGTGTGAATTTGGGTAGGTTTTTTTCCGTCAGTCCCAAAATATAAACCGGTTTAGCCTTTCCTTTCTTTGTCTCTCTTGCAGAGTTATGATAAGTGCTTCCTTGGGTCCTCTGAGACAGCAGACGCAAACAGAGTATTCTGCGGGCAGCTAGGAGCCGTCTACGTGTTCAGTGAAGCCCTCAATCCCGCGCAGATATTTGCAATTCATCAGCTAGGACCTGGCTATAAGGTATGTACTTGAGGGTGGCTAAATTAGATTACATGTAAGCAGTCTGCATCACCTCTCAATCTGTGAAATCAATGCCCAGTGCTGCGCCGCCACAGTTCCTTCGCCGTGATGCGTCTCGTCCTCGGAGCGATGCTTTTCCTCCCAGATAAACGGCTGCATAAATTACTTGCTACTGGGAAATAATGGCACAATGCACCGAGGGAGGCAGCGGGCCCTCTGGAGGGAGAGAGTCCTGAGCCGACTGTAGCGCTCCCAAGCTTCTTGACAAAGACCAAAAGATAGAGAATATAGAAATATGCTGACCTACCCAGAAGGGGATTCAGCTGTGAATGTTAATCACATTTTTGTATTTACTTATTTTACAGTATTTACTCTCTATCCCCAAATATTCCACTCATCTTGAACGAGAGTGTGCTCCTCGGTTATCCTCATATTCAGAGACTGCTCACTCTCACTGTCTCACTTTCCCTGTTAAGCCCTGCACTCTGTCACAAATGGAGGAATGACACGCACTGCCAAATCCGTTTTTACACACGATGTGTCTCTGACAGTTTACAATCATTTTACACCCGCTTTGCTCTCTAGCGGTTTCCAGGACAAAATTAGTCTTTTCTTTTTTGATGGCAGGAAGAAATATTGCTCATTGGTCTCGTAAAAGCTACACTGTGAGGGTTGTGAGATGGATGTTTTGTGATTTCAATCAGCTCTATGAATGCAGAGGGATTCCCAGGTGAAGTCTTTGTTTGGTCTTTTCGCTAATGGCAGACGACTTGCCATTTACCTCCTTAATTGTGGTTCTAGACCTTCTATTAGAGAGGCAACACACAACGGAGCAATCCTCCAGATTTCACACAATAAGAAAGAGCATGTCCCGGGGAGACAATTACCCGCAATGGATGAAGCTGTGAATGGTGTGTTGGTAATGGTGAGTATGATCGAGCCAGCCAGGTGAGTTGAGGAGGAAGGTCAGAGAGTTGTCAGCCTCACTGATTGGTTGTTGTAATGGGAGTACTGTCCAGGCTACAAGAGGCCTGTCTGTTTTAATAGAGAACTGCCTGGAAGAGTCTTAGTGCAGCAGATCACAGTCAACAGTTTGTACATTGGACTTTATGTATATCTGTTTCAACTCGTCTGCTCAGCTCCACAGCCAGAGGAAAAAAAACAAACCTCTGAGCTGATGTATCATTTATTTGGACTCTCATCCATGTTTGATGTTTGACACGCTTTCCCTTGCTCACACAGTGTATTGAATGTAACTGTAACTCCTGTGGTTAGTTGAAATGCAGAGATTATTGCAGCCATGGGTTACTATTTCTACTGCACGTTATGATTTATGGCTGAAAATCAGACAGAGCTGTTAGTGGAATCTGTTCCCTGGGCTCATATTTCTGTATGGACATTACACTCTGAACTGAGATGGACTCCCAGTTATTTATTTAAAGTACCAACAACTTTTGCCATCTCTATGACTTGAAACCTTCCCAGCCATTCGGAGATAACATCAAGGGGCAGTGTTTGTTCTACACACAATGAGCTGCTGTTTGAGCCGAGTTCATAAGCTTTGGTGAAAGTCTAGAAAAGTGTGGGCTGGAGGATTCATAGAAGAGAATTTCCTCACAATTGTGTGTGTGATGTAACTCAGGATAAGTAAACTGTCAAACACAACAGAGTTTTTTTTTCTTTTTATGTTTATTCTGAAAAAACGACTTGCCCCTCTCCAGCTCTGGGGAATAGCCTGGTCTGCAGTCATGAAGTAACGTCTGTCACAGCAATATCCAAAGACCGCTTCACCGAACACAAAATATGAGTCATTTAGTTGACTCGTTAAAACAATTAGGCCATGACGCTACGCCTTTTCATATGCTGCACTGAGAGTTATTTCTGTCGTTGCCCTCTATCATCGCTACCATATGTGCTCTACATGCGTCAGATTAGCCCATTGGATTTGTTCCAACTCTGCTCCGCAGTATGCACCACAGCTTGCTGTAGACGAGACTGAGGAGCTGCACAGTCCTGGTCCTCCCTTGTCAGGGAAGACAAATGTTATCTCTTGGTAGCCGCCATGCAACAATACAATATTGATGTAGAACATTCAATGGCAAGCTCACGGATGACGAAACATTTTGAGATACTGTACAGGCCAAGAAATGTAGGCCTGTTTGCATGAAATAAGCAATGTCAATGGAGCAACAGCTTAGTCTTATACTTAATTAAAGACTAAATAATACCGCCAAGACTCCACAATAGATGTTTCATATTTGATGAAACGTTTTCTCTGATCGGCATCAGAATACACTTTTGGGCAATCAATGGATACACAGGAAGTAGGACGTTCAAATGTTGTTCAACATTCATTCACAGTTGAACCCTACTAAACGGGCAAACTAGCCCGAGTTTGTTTTAACCGAAAATATCGATTAGGTGTACAAGCACCGTAAAGCTGATCACTTCTCCCTGGCAGATAAACTTTTACATTTGAGTCAATACTGAGAAAACTTTGTATCTGATTGCATTATTGACTATATGGTTCAGCTTGTCGTCGTACTAAGACTGCAGGTAGTGTAGCATGGGAGAGTCCCCAGCTCTTCCAATAACTACATGTTTATTGTAGGGAGTTGTGGGGATGCCCCTGGTCGATGACAGCTCTTGGCACTGGGCTGAAAAGGAGGCAACTGTAATTCTTTTATACGACTGGCCAGTGGAATGAAACTGTCATGCGACAGGGTTTGTTGTAGCCACAACCCATGAGATCATTATTTTCACACTGCAGTAGGGCTCACACTAAAGTGCCGGGCACTAGAGCTTGTTATTTCTTGTCACTTGGGTTTCATGAGTAGGAACTTTTGAAGGATGTTCGAGACTACGTGATGAGATGCGTGCTGGCTGCCGTGTGGACTTGATCATAACGGATGAACGGAGCGAATCTTATGTCTTTTTTATCATCTGACTTAAAGGATATGCCATTAAATGTGGCTCGACCGTCCCTCACCGTTTCTGAAACTTCCCTGTAAAACTCCTGCTAGAATAATGCTGCCAGGCAACAGACGCAGCATAGATCTAAATGGATTTGTGGGCAGATCTATGCAGTCGGTAGCAGGTTTATAGTATGATATAAATAGCATTAAACACTTTGTATGTTTCCTCTGAAGCTTGCCTTCTGTTTTGATTCTGAGTGCCCATAACCGTTGCTAATTTGACAACGTGAGTTAGCTCACCTTTTATCCATTTACTCCTTCGGTGAAAACAAGCAACCCAGATTTAGATGCCTTTTAGGCAGGTGCACACACCCTGTTAGTTTGTGTTGACACTGTATTTATCTCCAGTCCCTCTAGGACGAGACAGTTGTTTCCTCACTGTTACTTCAGCTCTCCCTGTCTCTCTTCATCGCATCACCGTCCGCTTGCTGTTCATGGCACAGAGAGGGAAGGAAAAACATTCTCTCGTTGAACTCTCGTTCATTCATAATTCAACCCTCCTGATTAGAGGACTTGATTTCCGTAATAAGCATATTCAATTCACACTGCATTGACGGATTAATTCCGCCCGTCTGTCCGCAGCTAATTGATCGAGTAAATTAAGTCTAGTCTGTTATCGATCAGCTATTCATTATGTCCGCCATAATGACTGTGTTGCTGAGCCATTGACCGCTGGAACCTCCGCTCCTTTTTTTCACAGCCATCAAATGGCTTCATATGTCTTCAGACATAATGCAGTTTCAAAATACATATGACACATAAAAAAACCCCGTATGAGACACAGGTTGATCCCTATACACCAGCAATGTAATCATGAAGTCATCAGCATTATTTGTTCATTCATCATAATTGAAAACGGTCATAAAAGCACATGTAGCTTTGCTATACGGTTTATAGATTTATCTCAGCTTGCTGTAATGTAGTTATAGTTTTTCCCTCTCTTTGGTATGAGGTAGGTGGGCTGAAATTCAACAAACCAATCTTATAAATAAACACTGAGTTTGTGTTTTAATCTCAGCAAGTATTTGCACAACGTTTTGACTCAGAGTCTGGTTACTGTGGATGTGAAGTGACACAGAATCCCCGTGCTAAATTGCAGACTGCCGGCTTTAATTTGAAGGTGTTTTCAGCCACGCTGAATAAACTCTACTGGTATTTGCTCCTTTTCCGCGAGTGCAGAGCGTATTTGAACAGAAGAAACCGAGAGAGGATGGAAAGAAATATCAATATCAATAGAGAGAAACCTATGCATTGTTGAGGATCTTAACGTGTGCCAAGTAAAAGACTGCAATCATGGCACACACTCTCTGTAGGCTTTTCACGAGGATGCAGCCGTGATTGCGCGAGAGCAGGCTGGAGTAAATGACTTGGTTGAAGTAATGCAGGTAAACAATCATCTGCTCCTGTTCCTCTTGGTCATTGTACTCTGCAGTATAACTTGAAGATTGCCATCAAACATTGTTCCCACAGAGATCAAAATGGAAGGCTACAGCTATAACATTCACAGTAAAATAAAATGAAACTGACCGAAAAAAACCACCAAATAACATATGTCATATTCCACCTATGAGACATACAGATACGATCATTAAAATGTCTGTCCTGCAAAATAATAATCTATTCTTGTTACATTTTATGCATCGTTTACTTGAAATGGAATCAGGGTCTCTTCTTCTTCCTCCATTTTCTTGCACCTCTTTAATAAAGCTTTTCTTAAGCAACATCGTACGGCAGCTTAACTTTGCTTCGCGCCCTGACACAAACCTGTGCTTTGCTGTTAAGAACAGTTCGCCTCCCTAAAAAGCAAATACCTTTGCTTGGTGTTGGTGGTTGCAGCGTTACAGAATGATTGAGATTAAAGGATGGATTTGAATCTACATTAAAAAATGTTTTTCCTGTGATGCACTCAGTTCCAAGAAAGAACTCTTGACTTCTAGGAATGCCCAAGAGACACTGATGGGTTGCGTGTGCAGAAAGGAGCAACTAAATCTCTCACACTCTCCGTCTTTCTCATTCAACTCCCTCTTTCTTCTTTTACCCAGAGCACATTTAAGTTCAAGTCCGAGAGTGATATCCACTTAGCAGAGCATCACAAGCAGGTGTTGTACGACGGTAAGTTGGCCAGCTCCATCGCCTTCACCTATAACTCCAAGGCCACCGACGCCCAGCTCTGCCTGGAGTCCTCGCCCAAAGAAAATGCCTCCATCTTTGTGCACTCACCGCACGCCCTTATGCTCCAGGTCAGTTGCTTTATCCAAGCCAAGATAGATCCTAAATATTGATTGATTCATTTCTGTCGCACTCGTTTTAAGGTGTCGATACAAAGTTCTGTTTTGTTTTTGTATGGATTATCCTCACAGGATGTGAAAGCCACAGTGACTCACTCCATCCACAGTGCCATCCATTCCATCGGTGGGATCCAGGTACTCTTCCCGCTCTTCGCTCAGCTGGACTACCATCAGCTGAACGACAGCCAGGTGGAACCCTCTGTATGGTAAGAAGTTACTCTACAAAATCATTTCACTCCTTGGACATCTGAGTTGATGATCGACTTGATAATTACAATCCCTATTTCGGTGGTGTTGTGGTTCCAGGCAGTGAAATCAGAGTGCAGAAAGTGACACATAGGTGATGAAGTTTCAAAAGCCAGAAATAGAGTAGCTAAATCTGTATGACATCAAGTACTTATTTCTGCATTGTACACTGTATTTTTCCGTGTGTATGTTAGTCAGCATACACAGTATGTTCACCGGTACCGATATATAAACCACGGATATATCGGTCATTATTATCTCTACTCTCTGGTTCAAGACTCCTCTCATCCCTGTCATCCTTAGCTGGTCAGTCCAGCATTTCCCCGCTGTGCCCTGTATAGAGTCTGAGCTCTGCTCTAATCCTGCGTTAGTTCAACGACAGCAGTACCAGACAGACAGCAGCACAAACCCCCGATGCCCAAAGCTCACTGCCTCTGTAGTTTCCTCTCATCTCTGCTCTCCGCCCCTCTTTCTCCCTCGCTAGCATGTTGAGGGCCTTTCCCTGGCACTGTGTCAGTCTCCCCCACACTTGGTTTGTCCTTGCCTTGGCTTTTAGATTCAGCTTTTTGCAACAATAACTTTCTATAAAGTCCATGGATCTGCTGTGGCTGTTCCCAGCAGCACTCTGGAATAGTGATTTAAAAACATTCCTTTTAATTCATTCATATTAATCTGCGCCACGTTGAATTCCAAACAGCGTGGCCTTAGTGCTCTGCCAAATTGGAAGGAAGCTGTGTTTGCAGTGAAGGGTCAGAGACTAAACCAAGAGCACACAGAGTTGACTGTCACCCACATCTCTATGGTGTCTACCTTGTCAATTTGCAGTTGCTCCTTGGTCTCACTACTGTTCCAACTTGGCTATAATTGAGCAAACAGACGCAGTGAGATGTTCACATTCCATCGTGTGAGCTTTAATGCATGTCGTGTATGTGCAGCATCTGCGGTCAAGCCTGCACAGGAGTGATTGTGTCCTTGCGATTGTTGCGCTAGAGCGAAGGCCACTAGAGGATGTGAGGGAACGCCGATTAAGTGTCAGCGAGCAACACTGTTGCTCAGCCAAAGGCTTCAGCTGAAAAGCCCTCCAACAAAGACAAAATAATTGTCTTCAGTGCACTGCTTTGCCCCTATGGACCCCTCCCCCCCCCACACCCACATACATACATACATACATACTCACCCTGTTACAACTCGCCCCACAGACCACTCTGTCCCTAGAGAACCCAGCGAGCCCAGGCTTTCTTCTGAACTGAAGAGGGATGAAAGTGGTGAGCTAGAGTCCCCAGCTGATTGCTGACATCCTCTGAAAATGACCTTGTTTTCTTTCCTCTTGCCACACTGTCTGCTCATGCTGCTGTAGCCTATAGAATAACTCCTTTACCACCTGGTGTGTGTGTGTGTGTGTGCGTGTGTGAATAGATGGGTATTTTATCTGTGTGTGAGATGTTGTGTGTTCTTGTTTTGCAGTGCCACTCTCCTGGCCTTTCTGGTTGAGCTGCTCAAGAGCTCTGTGGCCATGCAGGAGCAGATGCTGGGAGGAAAGGGATTTTTGGTCATTGGATACCTGCTAGAGAAGGTACGGCAGAGCCTCCTTTACATATTGCAACTGTTTCCTAACCTCAGTTCTCAGGAACTTGCCATTTTCTAAATTAACTAATTTCAGCTCACCCACACATGAACCGTCTTGTTTACACTTTTTCTCTCAGGACATTAAACTAGGGATCCCAATACATAGAGACCAATAGTCTGGGAGCAGGCTACTCATCAAAGCATCATTTATTTTCTCACTTTGAACTGTGATTAGAAAAAATGAATATGTCCAACTCTTCATTTCTGTCTTGAGTGAAATGATGAATGGGAAATGATACACTGATGTGCAGACATGTTTTTCACTGAAAAGCCCATCTGCTTTTGAAACTCCTATCCCCCTCCCCACCATCGAGGTGCATTGGCTCTTGTCTGCACTCTCCTAGCCTTGTCAACGGTCTGATCTTCCATTGCCTGCAGCAGAGTCCTGAAAGTGTCTTTGAACTAAATGGAGCCGGAGGAAGAACAACACAAGACTGCTTCTCTTCCCCTTTCCCTCCCTTGGTTTTTTCTCTTTCCACATCGATCTTTATTTCCCCATTTTGTGATGCAGATCTAGCAGATTCCCGGCCTCCCCAGAGTTCTGGCTCTTTTAGAGCACTGAGAAATGACTCCACTTTGTCACTCAATGACTTGCCTGCCTGCTGGCTTCAGTTGCTGTTAACTAACAGGCAGGCAGAGTGGGCACCTGAGAGCTGCGTTTTATTATTTTTTTTTCTCGCTTTCTTCCCGCTGCCAGGTTTCACACTTCCACATATCGCACCATCTGTTTGTGATGTGTTTATGCCACACCTTCCCTTCTCCCCGTGCCTTCATTTTTCCCACTCTCGTGCCCTCACCAAGTCCCCACCTGGGCAGAGAGCAGGTGCCAGACAGGAGCGGAGTATTCGTCAAAGTAAAATACTCGGCAAAGTCAAGCTTCTACAACTTGCCTGAATTTCGTTTCAACATTTTTTTTTTTGCCTCCGCGCTGGTGAAAGCTGCGGCTGGAGGCATTATGTCTTCAGTGTCGTCGGTTCTCGTGTTGATATTTTGGGTACGAAATTTCTTCAAATTTACCACAAAAGAGACCTTGGACTCAAGTGATGAACTGTGACCTCACAAAACAGACATGCTAATTCTGCCAATTTCACACGAATGTCTAATAGGATAAACTAAGTAGATTAATATCACCGATGCCAACACGTTAACTGCATATATGAAGTGGACGTAGTCATCACGATGTCACCCATCGGTTTGTGGATTGCCGTTTTGAAGCCATCTTGGATCACGACCGTGCATGTTGGCTGTTGGCAACCAATGAACAGAAGTTACCATATTTGCAATGCGGAGGAGTGATGTAGAGACGCCGTATACGGCTCTGGTAGCGGCAGCCACCTGTCAATGCCAGTAAGCCCGCCCTAAAGCATACTCCTATTTATGGTCTATTTTACCCATCATTTACAAAATGAACATCATGCTGTGTTGAAGACGTCTTCCAACTAGCGATTGAGACCATAACGTCGTGTTCACAATGTTTACTGAGGTAATTGATTAACCTGACTAGAACACATGAAACCAAGCGATCTCTCAAGGAGGAACTTAACTTTTTCGTATTGTATGTTCCAATATGTATGTACCAAAGAAAATGCATGCCGCATTTATTTAGCATGCAAAGCGACCCAGGTCAATAGAAACATTTAACAATACATCCAGGAAAAACAGCATAACATTTTCAAATTTTTCTAATTTGGAAACTGCAAAAAGTTGCTTAAACGGTGAGACCTATCAGGCTTCTTCTACCTGCCATTCAACCCAAAATGACTCACTTATGTTCCAGAGTTACACACAATGTTATTTCTGTGTGACACGTCGGTGTTCGCTACAGATGGGTACTGCAAAGAGACATTTAATGAACAGTTACAGATGGGTGTTGCTCTCCATAATGCAGTCAGTATCAGGAAGGATAAATACATCTATAATTATTATTATTTAACATGCCTTTTGTGCTTCTCCCTACAGTCATCCCGTGAACACATCTCCAGGGCTGTATTAGAGCAATTCCTCTCCTTTGCAAAGTATCTGGACGGTCTGACACACGGGGCACCACTGCTGAAGCAGCTGTGTGACCACATCCTGTTCAATGCTGCCATCTGGATCCACACCCCTGCCAAGGTGAGCTCCTGCAGGTAATGCCCCTGCATGAAGGGACAGGTGACTTTCATGTGAGCTGAAGTGGATGTATATCAGGATCTTTCAACCACAGAAGGCTGTAGTAATCCTTTTGCGTCGCCATTGCTTCTGTAAAGATGTAAAATAAAACACAAGCCAGTTTCACACTGGTGTCAGATTCTGCATGACACCAAGTGTAGGCGATGATAAAACAAAGTAGAGGTAAAATATGATTGCAGATGGATGTTTTTCTAAAATTGCAACTCGTATTAATGAGCCCAATGCAAAACTATGTTTACTCAGTTGAGTTATTATGAGAATATTATGCAGTTTTACCCCATGACCGGGCCCAACAGACATCGGCCAAACATTGCCAAGTGTCTAAAAAGTGGAGCGCACAGATTTATAAGACATTACATGGTTGCAGAGTTCATTGCTTGCTTCCTTCCGTTCTGCTGTCCTCAACCAAGCCAAGTAGTTTTTAAATGTTCCAGACTTGTCCCCCCCAACACGCCTTTTTAAATAATGACCCATGAAAAAACAGGATGAGGTATATCAAAGGAGTGGAGTTTGTGTGACAAATATATTTGCTTCAGGAATGCTGCTTATGGGCCAAGCCATGAATGAATGAATGAAAGGAGGAAATAAATACAAAGTGTCTGGAGGTCTGCCTGCGACAGTCCTCCAAAATAGAGCATAGAGAGAGAGAGAGGGAGAAAAAAAATGAGAGAAACACTGAGGTAATGAAGTGGGTTAGAACACTTTTAGCTCCATCGGCACAGAGAACTACACTGGCTCTGTCCCTTGGGACATTCCACAAAGTCCCAGTTCCTCTGTCCCTATCCTCAAGCTGCATGGGGTAAAGAGAGGCCGCTGTGTGAATGATGGCAGCATGCAATATGCATTAATTACATGGGTCCACTGACCTTGACCTAACAGACAAATACAATTTTGCAAGTGCATTTTACTTTCCCGTTCTCTTGGAAATTAGATCACCAACCACCTGGTGTACCCTTATCTGAAGTGTTTAATTTCAGTAGCCTCAAACCATATCACATAATGCTCATACTGTAACCACGCAGCTGCCTTTCATCATGACTCACATTTGACTCGTTAATGTCCTATGATTTATGACATATGGGAAAAAGCCCTCAGTATTTATAGCTGGAATGGCTGTGGTGGAATTAAGGATTCTTGTCAGGTCTGTTGCTAATTACAGAGGACATGCTAATCATCACTGAACAGAGTGGAGCTGTGCGATTATGAAATTGAGCGATATCGGGTCAGCGGCCATCCCTACCATACACCTGCAAGGATAATAGGCTCAGCTGGTGCAATCCACCGCAGTAAATTGTCTTGGTTAGTCTAAAAGGTTTAAGGTTCAGAGGATTAATTACACTGTGCACTTAATAAAATGAATACGTGTATATGTGTGTGCTCCCACTCCAGGTACAGCTCTCTCTGTACACCTACCTTTCTGCCGAGTTCATTGGCACGTCAACCATCTACAACACGATTCGTCGCGTGGGCACAGTGCTTCAGCTCATGCATACGCTGAAGTACTACCACTGGGCCGTCAACCCTGCAGACGGTAGCGGCATCGCGCCCAAGGGTCTTGGTGAGCATATTTATTATTTCGAAAAAAGAATTTCAGCAAGCTAAGTTTATTTGCCTATTTTTTTGCTGTGGAATATGATTTGATTTGGGATGTTTTTAGATCAACTGTAGTCCATCCATCTATTCCAAGTTCTGTGTTTTGGAAAGGAAATCATTGGGAGTGAACCAATCACAACCATTGTGTGCAGTCGCAATCCTGAAATCAAAGTGAAATGGCAGACGCTCCCCCACATTTAAAATGACTCTTCTCCACATGGAAGCGCTTGCCTGTCAGCTGTTAGGACCGTGGCCATCACTGGAGATGACACTGAGGCAGACACGCCACATCAATACTGTCATCCCACTGAGATGCTTGGTGTGGGTGTCAGGCCTCTGAAACCTGGGCCAGTAGTAAGACTGGCATCCTCTCTCTGTGAAACAAACATACTTCACATAGCAGGCTGGAAGTGAAAGTGTCCTTGAACGGTCATTTCCTTTTTGCTATTCTCTGAATCTATTGCAGTACAGGGGTTGTTTTACAATGCCACTGAGAGCTCAGGTTATGCCGCACCAAGGCCTAATGACATCTACTCCCTGAAGGCTAAAGGTGTTCGAAATTGAGCACATATCTATGATTGTGGGATTGCCTCCACAGGGCTCTCAGCATGCAGCTAACAGTGCTAACGGCATGAGCAGTGCAAACAACGGCACTAGAGCTAACGGTGTTAACTTGGGGATTATAAGCTATTAACCGCCGTATGAGTTCAGCTAAGAGTGGCAGAAAGTAGCCAAAGTGGGGCACGCTCAAATGGAATCCCATGTACTAACATGCACACATGGCCAGACCGGCTTCTACTTGACAACGTTTATGTGATTCTTCTCAGACAGTCAAAGGTATTTTTTTGACTCCCATCGACATTGTTAGCACCACGAATAATTGTCTTCTATCTCAAGTCAACATCCTATTTATCAACTGCAAGATGAAAACAAATTCTCCCCAGCGTGTTAGCCTATTTACATGCCCCATCAGGGCACTTGGCCGATATTCTTGATCAGCTAGAGCTGGGAGTGATCCTAACTGATTTCTTACTAATAGTGGTAGTGACTTCTAGACTGAGGTTAGCTGGGATAATATGGGCACATGCATCTGTAAATTGGGTCAATCCACGGTACCCTTATTCTCATTTTTCCTCATTTTAATTTGTTCCTTGACCCATCTACCTACACGGTGCAGTGTCTCTCATCCCTTCTTCTGCTGTGCAAGGAAACGTAACAAGACTTAATAACTGATGAAAGCTCAACCTATCCAGAGCTCACGTTCTAGGACGACGAGCTATATTTAGCTCGGACATGAGAGGAACTCTTCGCTTGACTTTATTTCCATCACGTCCACTATATCGGACACTCTTGTCAGAGCTTTCACCTCTACTGAATAATAGATTTTGATGTCGGAATCACTTGTTTGGGAAATCTGTTTCTGTGTAGCCTCAGGCACTGTCGTATCTATGTTCCGCTTTCTACAGGAGCGTCACAAGATGGACTAATATTCAGATTTGTCTGAGAGAGTCTGAGACGTCAACAGCGGTTGACAGGGTTCATCAAGACCAGATGTGCGATAGTGTTCTTACCGTGATTCCTGCAATTTGTTCACGCTACAGGAGAGTCGCACAGTAATTAATAAGTGCAAATGTTGACATATCAGTGTACCACCTGCAAGGATAGATATAAATAGGTGTCTAAGTTATTACAACTTTAAGATGGTTGAAGTGCAGAAGCAAATACAAAAAACAGAACTCAGTCCTCTGTGTTTATGGGATAGCAATATACAGAGCATGTTTTGCTCTTATAAAGAATTACATATTGTAAGAAGAGACTTAATGGAATACACACTAACCGACATCTTGTCATAGTTTTTCAACTACAAAGAGGTGCACATGTACACATATTGTACTCCAGCCATCCACTAGCTATACCCATTCATATCCTTCCTTCAAGGAGCTTTCTAGTTAAGCCGTACATAAATATCGCCCTCTGAAACACGACTGTAAATACGCTGCTGATTGTTGTTGAAGTCTCTGGAGATTGTGATGGACCTGTGAGAGTGGCTGGAATTCAGTGTAAGACATATCTCAAAATGGATCGCCTTCCTGCTGTGGTTGATTTTCAGAGTGGGGTCTGGTTCTACTTATCTGCGCTCGTTTTGGCAGGTCACTTTTTTCTCGCTGTCCTTCTAAACTGAAAATGACCAAACAAAGAGGGAGCGAGCCAAGCACATAATGAAGTGTTCAATTATAGGGACACAGAGAACACATTTAAAATGGAGCTCCTCCAGCTACTCACTCTGTTTCTGGAAGTGCCTCATCCTTTTCTTCCCCTCAGGTCCTAATAAAGAGTGCAATCAAATTAAAGCTATGTGTCATCCATTTATATACACATAATCACTGCAGGCAGTTGCAGAAAGATGCCCATTGCTCAACTTCTTCCAGTCTGTGACACGTGCCCACAAACCAACACATAATCTGTCTCAATCTCCATCACTCTCTCCCTTTGTCTTAGTCTCTGCCCTGCCTCTGTTATACTAAATAATGAATAATGAGATGACGTGCAGCAAAGCGGTTGGACAGTAGCGCTGTTCAATTCAAGCTGGTTCTGTCTTGTTCCAATTACGAGAGAAATCCCCAGTGACCGACATGTAGGTGCTCCAGATGAATAATCTTATCAAGGCTCGTGGAGGATTTTTGTGTGTGCCTTCATTGTGATTAATTAAACTCGTGTAAGACACAAATGACTGATTACAGGGTAACAACAACGGTTTGGCACTGGCTTGCTCTTCTTTCAACGCTGACTTGCTTCGGATTTACACATCTACACATCTACACATGCGTAATCCACACAGAGATGGGTGCAGAAGGCCTGAGAGGCAATTGAGGAAAAAGAAATGCTGCAGATCCAGTCTGATCTAAATAGTTTTCTCTCCTGTGTTTATGACTTAGGAAAAGATCAACTTTTTCTGAGTTAGTCTTTACTCATTGTGAGAACAGGTGGGGAAGTTTGCACACAAGAGGCTGAAGAGCCCCACTACCCAATGTTTTAAATAGGACTAACATTCATGTTTTCTTCCAGGTGAGTTTTAATCTCTCCATGCAGTCTAAACACAAGGTGTGTGTGTGTGTGTGTGTGTGTGTGTGTGTGTGTGTGTGTGTGTGTGTGTGTGTGTGTGTGTGTGTGTGTGTGTGTGTGTGTGTGTGTGTGTGTGTGTGTGTGTGTGTGTGTGTGTGTGTGTGTGTGTGTGTGTGTGTATACGCTTGGAAATTCCCTTTGGAAAATGCTTCTTTTTACCTGATAAATCATAAACACAGCGGAGAAAACAACTTTAGATCACACATCGAAAATGGATCACCGGAATTTTATTCTCAGTTGCCTGTCAGGACTTCGATAGATGAGCACTTTACCCATTAAATGATTATTTATTTTCCCATTCATGTATGCCCTGTGTGTGTGTCTGATGAAATGGTTGAAGTCATTGCCACTTCAAGTCAAAATACTCCAGATGCTCCAACCAGAGCAGTTCAAACAGGCAAAGCATTAGTTACAACTCCTGGAAACCAATTATTGAGGCTGTAATTAACAATACTTGTTGCATTGGAGTTTTTTCAGCCTTTGTTTATTTAAGAGCATTTAGGGATTGAAAACATTATGACTTGTTTTGTATTGAAAGGTTTGCAGGACGCATTCTATTGTGAATGCATGACTTTATTATCATCAGGTATAAGCCGAAATAAGATTCCTGCATTAATCACTCGGACATAAATTGTCTTTTCAATAAACTCTCTCTCCTCGTGCCCTTGGGATGCAGGAAGTAAAGCAATATGTGAATGAGAAACAAGAGCTGTGCAGGGCTGCTGAGCATGATTGGTTGTGAATAACTTGGATGCAGTGGCTGCGGTAATAATGTTCTTATCACCTCTTCCATGGCAGGCTCTGTCCCTGCACTGGCTTTTCCTCTCTCCTTCTATTAATCAGTGTCGGCATGCAGCGGCACTCGCCAGCCTCCTGCAACCTCAGGGAGCCTCATCATTGATTACATTGACTGGCTGTTGAAGGAGCAGGATAGTCAGGTGTCTGCTGTCGTTGTATCTGTCATCATAGCACTGTCCCCATTTCAAATGAACATGGGTCCAAGCCAAGGTGGAGGTTGGAGTTTATCAGGGCTGAGAGGAAGAGGGGAAGACATCGGGCAAGGTGACCAATTTTCCCTGAAAGGCTGTTGCTGTTGCATCTGGCCCAGTTACTGCCATTTAATACCTCTGCAAATGTAAAAATTGTTGTCGGTGTGTGGCTACCTGGCTGGCTGCACAGGATGAATAAGCAATGCATGAATATATGCCAGGTTTTACAGCCAAAAGGGAGCCTTTGTGCTACAGTGAGAGTGCTGCTAATCTCAAGGGGATTCATGTTCGTATTGTTATGAGTGGTAATATATGCCATATCCTCTATTTTCTGATACGTGTGTGTGTGACTGAGCGTTGTGTTGTGTGGATCTGTCTGTTGCTGCAGCCCATTAGTGTGCTTTATTCAGTGTCCGTGTAAACCTTTTTTTGGTGAAAAAGAACTTGACATATTGAATAGGATATACCGTGTCAAAATGAATCCAAACCAATGCAGCAGCAGCTCTGTGATGTGACATTTAATCAATGCTTGTGTCATATTCTGCCATTCTTCCATATTTGCACGACAAACATACACCTGCTGACAACATTCGGCCCGTCAGATGTTGAATGAGGTTCGTGACAGAGATTGATTGCGATGTGAAGCCTACTTCGGAGTGCCAAAGTCACCTTAAGTTGGCAGAGGCATTGTGGGTAGTTTTAATGAGATATGTTGGCCAGTGTGATGGGCAGGTGTGACTATGGTGACCTTGGGCTGGCTACCCAAGCACTATGTTGTGACCAAGGCTACCTGGGAATCTGAAATACACTTCGGATGCAGCATGACTAATAAATAAACTACTCAGGATAACTTCTCCTTCATGCTATTTATATAACATATATTTTATTATCTGTTGATGTGCAAACTCTTTTGTGTATACAAAGTCGAACATTGGCTCGTTGTGCCACACTCCCCGTCTAGGTTGTTGGGAAAACCTTTGATACGCACGTTCAAGGTGAATCCAGTAGGAAGTCACTACAAAGCTGATGATGGAGCGAAGAAAACTAAAGGTGTCAGTGTTTTGTCTGCTTTTTAAAAAAAGGGATGACAACACACGGCATCAATGAGATAGATATTTCAAGGCAAACACATCGCAGAGGAACTTAAGATCATGTAAAGAAAACCCAAAATAACATTTCAAGTAAAAGTATAGCCAAGACCGGTAACAAGACAACTGGAAGATGTCTTATTTGGTTCCAGTGCTTTCTCAGTTTTATGGCTTCTCTCTCTGTCAAACTGCAGATGGTCCAAGGCCGACCCAGAAAGAAGTCATTTCTCTGCGGGCATTCATGCTTCTCTTCCTCAAGCAACTCATCCTGAAGGTACATCCCACCTGTCTTCACGCCTCGCAGCCCTTCACACGGCTTGATTTTGAGCTGCACAGAGAATATATGGAGTTTGTCACCCCCCCCCCCCCCCCTGTGTTATCCTTTAAAACATTCTGCCATTCTGCTCCTCAATAAAATCAGTGATATTTATTTATTGATATTTTCTAAAAAGGTATGTGGAAGTAAACCAGTTGTGCTGAAACAATTCAGTTATTTTTCTTTTGAAGTACTTTATCAAGGAAAAATAGAAAATGTGTTTGTTATTCCTGAAGTCATTTCTAGAACTTTCTCTTGAACTGTACCACACAAGAAATACTGTGATGCTTTTTGGCTATTGGCAGACGTACATAATGACCCTTCTCCTAATACATCATTTAATCGTTCATCTGTTTTTCTATTTTCAGGACCGAGGTGTGAAGGAAGATGAGCTGCAGAGCATCCTGAACTATTTGTTAACAATGCATGAGGTACATGAGTCTCATTCAGCGTGTTAGTTGGCCACTTTACTGCACTAAGCCACAAGGTCACATTTTATCTTTCAGCGGTGCTGTTCCGTTCAAGTTAATTTTTGCCAGCATTTAAGTTTACCAGCCAGCTGAACAAATCATTTCAATGAGCAACGTATTTTCCATTGTGCAATGGCGAACCACTGCCCCTGTACAGTTGTAAGGTGTACCAATTACAGGTGATACAGTTCCCAAGCATATCCATCATGTCTCATCATGGCTGCAGTTGCAGTTACAGAGTCTGCACCGAGAACAAAGACTTTAATCTCTTTCTTTACCCGCTTCCATTTCTCTGTCTCTCATTGTCTTTCTCTTCTGGTGTGTCTGCAGGATGAGAATCTGCATGACGTGTTGCAGCTGGTGGTTGCCCTCATGTCTGAGCATCCAGCCTCCATGATCCCTGCTTTTGACCAGAGAAATGGAATACGGTAAGCCCCTCAGGGGAAGGCACAATTTCTTCGCTGCTCAGGCTCAAAATGAAGAGGTGATTCCACAAAATATACCTAAGCGCCTAAACACTTGGGCTGCTGCCTTGGGCTTACGTGAGCATGAATAATTCATAAGTTCAGTCAGAAAAAAATAGAAAAGCCTATGCATGGAAAAGTAACAATATTATAACGTATTGATTTCACAATATGACACGGATGATCAACCTAACCGCATGTGACCCTGTCAAATATACATGCACACAGTGTAGCACTACTTTTAAGTTCCGAGAAATGAATTGTGGATGGGCTGCTCCTCTCATTAGGACATTCATTTAATGTTGATGCAAATTCACTCTGAAGGAAAGTGGTTGTCAGCTGTTGAGGATGTAACGCGAGTGAACAGACTGAGATCGAGGTGTTTAGCTCAATTCAAGCAATAACATTTATTTGTAACAGAAGTATTATGTCCAGCAGTTAAACGTGCACGGACCTAGAAAAGTGAAAGCTAAAAGGCGCTTAGACAGAGTGTGCATGCATGCATGTTATAGGTTCTTCTGATGGAAGCCTATTGGTTAAAGCAAAGTTGCAGGCGGGGCTGTGTTTAGCAGAACAGCAGCCTGGTAGGAGCTCTGGGCATCTCCACCCACACTGGCTCACGTCCGGATCCCGCCTTCTCTGGATCGTCAGTGTGTGTGCATGTTGTTAACACTCAAGGTGCCGGAAAGGGTGCAGTTCTAAGCTATTTCGAAGTTTCTGTGTGAATAGATAAAGAGAACTCTACTCCTTGTTCTAAGATGGCGTTTTCGCCCTAATCTGGTGGTTTAAGCAGGTGTTTCTTTCAGGGCCACTGTATCTGTTTCTATCGTGCGAGGAGGCGCCGGAATGCCCTTCTCAGAGTATTTGACCTACTTACAGTGACCTCACAACTCCGCAATATAAGCATACAAGTATAGAGCATATTATTTACATAATTTATTATTACACAGCTAACCAGCCTCTTTATCAACTGTGCTGCATTTTATTCTGTCAAGACAGTGTGCTGTTGCCAGCTTTGGCTGCTTGTGTCTATTCCAGGGTAATCTACAAGCTCATGACCTCTAAGAGTGAAAGCATTCGAGTACAGTCCCTCAAAGTCCTCGGGTACTTCCTCAAGCATTTGGGCCACAAGTAAGTAAACCATTTCAAAAGCTGTGCAGTAGATTGTAATTACACAGTGAAGTGTTTTTAAGAATAGGTGTCTGTTACATGTTTCAGGCTGTTATCTACTCCTGTGTTGTGTAAAGACATTGAGATAGGCTAATAGGTGCGAAACGGAAAAATCACAAGTCGGGATTTACATCCAGAGAGATGATTTATCTGTTCCTGCCACTCTTTTGAAAAAGTGGACAGTTAGAAGAGCCAAACAACTTCAGACTGGTTGTCCTGTGGGATGCAGGGATGGATGGAGAAGATATGTGCTCACAATGGTAGGGCACCTGGTGCCTGCTGAATGGAGAAAAGGGCAGGCATTGGCCCGTACTAACCACCCCCCCATGAGGGCTTCATGAAAGCCTGCCTTCACCCCTCACTTTAATAGCTTTCATCATAGATTTTATACCATCCTGCTCTTTATGAGCTCTAGTGCAGCTGATACAGAATTAAACATGTTTCTTCTGTTCTTTCTTGATGTTTTCACTTTTGAGAATTTAATTTGTCGTTTTACTTTCATTAGTTCAGTGATGTCAGATATTGTAAGTTGATGAGTCAGTCAGTAGCATGTGATGTGTAGATTTGTAAGAGTTCTTTCTTTTTTTGGGGCCATGCTGCACAGAGCAACCAGAGAAAAGTCAGGATATATGACATACGCTTGGCACAAACCCCTGCATATATTCAAACACCTCATCCTCAACATAATAAATAATACATGTCAAGTATATAGTTTTAGAACCAAATATGCTTCCTGCTGTATGATTGCCTCGCCGTGTATCACAGCAGTGTATTTTTATTAACTGATGCAGAAAGTGACTTTGTCTAAATTTAAATCCAGGCCCATCCTCCCACTGTACCTCTAATTGTAAGTTCCACCTCAGCTTGCTTCGCATCATCAGTTTGCCCTTTTCTCCCAATTTTCCATATGTATACAGTTGAGAGAAAATGCTATTCTGCTCCTAAGTGGCCAATTTGCCAGCCTCTGCAATACAAAAATGAAAAAATACAAAAGATTGGCGACTTATTAGGCAAGTCCCAACTGGGCTTGAGGCAGCAGCTGCAGCTTTGACTTAGCATTGTGACAGCAGTCCTTATGCTGTTTGCAGAGGTAGTTTGTCGCCGTTGAACCCATTCACCTGTGGTATGGCTCTGTTGTATCTCGGAGCCCTTCTTAGTGACAGGCCAACTTCGTTATCCTACACACCTCCAACGGAATTCCACCAATTCTTGACAGCAGGCAGTTTCTGACACTTGTCTCCAGAGCCCGGCTCCCTGTGGGGGAGAATGGGGAAGCAAGCTGACGGCACTCACTGATCCTTTCAGTGGCTTAGGGAGCTCTAAACAAGCCACTTTACCATTATGCTTGTGTGTGTGTGTGTGTGTGTGTGTGTGTGTTTATCCACAGGAGAAAGGTGGAGATCATGCACACCCACAGCCTCTTTACTCTCCTGGGAGAGAGGCTCATGCTGCACACCAACACTGTGACTGTTACGACCTACAACACTCTGTACGAGGTAACAAAACATTTGGTCTCACATGTCCCAACATTACTGCACAATTGTTCTCTGTACAGAATGTGTGACTGAGTGTCTTCTCACCACTCCCTGCACCAGATTCTGACAGAGCAGGTGTGCACACAGGTAGTTCACAAGCCCCATCCTGAGCCCGACTCCACTGTCAAGATTCAAAACCCAAGTAAGCCTGTTATGTGTCACATTGAGTTTTATTCTTTGTAAAGTACTCAGTAAAATTGACTATATATATATATTATATAATATTATATTATATTATATATATGTTTGTGCTTGAATGTGATCCCAGTGATTCTCAAGGTGGTAGCCAGCTTGTTGAAGAACTCCGCCCCCAGCACAGAGCTGATGGAAGTTCGGCGGCTCTTCCTTTCAGATATGATCAAACTCTTCAGCAACAGCCGCGAGAACAGACGGTGAGCAGAACTCAAACCGCCTTTTACTCACCCACTCCATCAGTTATCTAGCTGATTACTGTATCAAAGAGAAGATATGGCACCCAGTGTCCCCCTCCTTGTACCATGTTTAAGAGGCTCAAGTAGCTACACTCGTGTTGGTGCTAAATCATCCATAGACATGCACATGTTCTCCAGCAGATGTTTCCGTGACGGTTTGTGACAGTTGCTCATTGCTGCTTACTCTCTTTTTCACTCCCACCACCCAATCTGTCCTTCTGATGAAGACACACACACACACACGCTTTAAGACATATTGCAATGAAATTATAAGTCTCAGAAAACCACCGACCTCAATCAACAACATAATTAGCCTACAATTAATAGGCAGAAAGAGCTTCTTCAAGTTAAACTGTTGAATTGAAAAACAACAACACTGAATTGGTTTTCACCTGCTTCCCCCTTTTTAAAAATCTTCTGTCATTTTGTTTGGTTGCTGCCAGTTAAACAAACCAATGAAAATACGTATGGCCGATTGATCAAAACAATCTGTTACAATGTGAGTAACAAAATGCCAAATGACACCGGACAGATGTTGAGGAGACGCAGAAAGAACAATTGGCCTCAATGCTTTTTAAGTTTGATGGAAGTAGAAAGTCGTTGAAAATGATTCCTTTTTAACATCAATTATAAATGTTACACTTGTTAAATATTCGAGGATCAGAGTTTACTTGGATTCCTGAAACCTTTATTATCTGGCTTACATAAGGCATATTGTATTTGCTGATTGTGCGGATTGCAGGTGTCTGCTTCAGTGCTCAGTGTGGCAGGACTGGATGTTTTCTCTTGGCTACATCAACCCTAAAAACTCCGACGAGCAGAAGGTCACTGAGATGGTGTATAACATCTTTCGTATTCTGCTCTACCATGCCATCAAGTATGAGTGGGGAGGATGGCGCGTGTGGGTGGACACACTCTCTATAGCTCACTCGAAGGTGAGTACAACACAGTGGAAATACTGACCTCTGCTGTTGATGGAGACATTTGTATCTGTTTTGTCTAATCTGAACTGTTAAGCTTCTTCTAAAATGACCCTCACAGTCGCTTCAATCATAAATATCTGGCTGACACTGTCTTGCCCTTTTTATAGGTGACATATGAGGCACATAAAGAGTACTTGGCTAAGCTGTATGAAGAGTACCAGCGCCAGGAGGAGGAGAACATCAAGAAAGGAAAGAAGGGTTTCGTCAGCACCATTTCTGGTTTATCTGCTCAGACCTCCGGCATCATTGGCGCAAGTGAGATCAGAGAAATGGACGATACCTCCCAGACACCTGAGAGTAAAAAGGACTATGAGAGTGCAGAGTCGCGCAACCTGCTGGCTGAAGGAAAGGGGCCTGAAGAAGCTCTCGGACGAACGGAGGATACGGTGGATGGGGTCAGGGTCGGAGTTCATGACCTTCTGGTGGACATCAAGGCCGAAAAGGTGGAGGCTACTGAGGTTAAGCTCGATGATTTGGACTTGTCCTCTGAAACCCTGGGAGTATCTGAGAATGGAGCGCTGGTGGAGGTGGATTCTCTGTTGAATAATGTGTATTGTGCTGCCGTGGAAAAGCTCAACAGTAATGTCAACAGTGTGTTGTTGCCAAAGTGCAGCATGGATGACCAAAATGCACCTCCTCTCATTACTCTAGATGATTACAAGGACGGCATCCCTAACAGCAACAATTTCCTCTTTGGCAAGGTGGCAGGAAGCATGGAAGACAAGCCACTGCCTGATCTCGGTACAGCTCAGCCTCTGGTACTGCCCAGCCCGGAGCCTCCAGTCCACACCAGTGCCAGTGATGAACTGGGCCTTCTTGCTCACATGACGGGCAACTCTGAGCTTGGCTCCTTACCCAGTATCCTGGAGCAGGATGAGTTTGAACTACAGGCAGCCTTGGAGGGCATCAGCTCTGTGGCTGGTACCAAAGCTGAGGCCTCAGCTGCAGCGGCATCCGACGGGAAGCCCTCATCTGTTAAGACCAGCAGTGCAGCAGACGCAACGAGCAACACTTCTGACACCGAGAGATTGGATGACGGCAAAGACAAGGAGATGAACAAGATTCAGACTACAGCCACCACACAGGTTGGTCCCAAGCTTGAATCACGTAAATTGAGTTCTCAGTCATATCCCTTTTTTTTTTTTTTTTTACTTTCACATGAAAGAAATAGTAGAGGTTCGCTGACTTCACCAGGTTCAAAATAACAAGAAAAACGTTGTCAAATGGAACAGCAGACGATCACGAATGCCAAAACAGAGCAGCGCCTAAGTCAAAGAATGGAAACCGAGTAGGGAGACCACTTGTCAGGATGTGTCGGCCTTTTGTGAACTCTTCTGTATTAGCCAACCCAAAGGGACCCTTTCCTTTCCCAACTCTGACTATATTAGGGACAGGATGGCCTGGTGCACATCAGGCAACATCCCTCTGAGACTCGTGAAAAGTGGGCTGCTGGAATCAGTTGGCTGAGCAAACAGAAGGGCAGAAATAGACGGCATTATTCTGCAACCAACCTGGGATTTGTTCCTTGTTCCCCTCCTCGCCTATGAGCTGTGCTCTTTCTCAGAGGTCAGGCTCTGTTTCCCAGACTGGGTCACTGATGGAAGGCCAGTGGGAGTCAGGGTTTATTTTTGAAACCTTACTCTGGTGTTGCGTAATTGCTCATGTTCCATTCATCACCGCTGCTTTTTTTTGCAGAACCTTGCTGACTCAATCAACTTAACTTTAGAGGGTGCTTTAAGCTTGTTTTTATTTTTCCTTACCCGCAGGCAGGAAGAGGTTATCCGAGGACTTCCTTAAATCTGGCAATTCATTATTCACAGTGAATAGCGTGACAGTGGCATTAAATCCTGTTAAGGGTGCACTATTGATCTTTGACAGACGAATAGGATTAGCACACGTTGATTGACTGTGCGATGCCAAATTATTTAGTTTACTGTATTTTACTGAATTATTGCTCTCCCATCAGAGTCTACATGGCCACCTTGCTACTCAAATGGAGAGGGACATACGTGTGGACTTGGGCTTCAGGGGGACGCCCATGACAGAGGAACAGCGACGGCAGTTCAGCCCCGGCCCACGCGCCACCATGTTCCGCATCCCAGAGTTCAAATGGTCAGCCATGCACCAGAGACTGCTCACTGACCTGCTGTTTGCACTGGAGAGCGACGTCCACGTCTGGAGGTGTGTGAAGGGGTTGTATGTGCACTTGAGAAAGACAGAGGGAGGGTGAGAATGGTGATAATCAGATTACTTTCCGGATCAGAACCAACATATCATTTTATTTCTGTTTTTAGACATGTATTTAATCTGGCTTTTTTTTAAACGTACTATAAATGTTTTTAGTTTACTGCAGAGTAAAATGTGTTTATTGATTTATATAATGTGAAAAATGCTTTTACCCATAATAATAATTCCCCCCCCTCCTTCCCCTGCAGCCACTCCACCAAATTTGTCATGGACTTTGTTAACAGTAATGAGAACATCATTTTTGTCCACAACACCATCCACCTGATCTCACAAATGGTCGACAACATCATTATCGCTTGTGGAGGAATCTTGCCCCTTCTCTCAGCGGCCACGTCTCCCACTGTAAGTGCGCCTCACTGTCTTCACCGTGGGGGGATACTGCCATCTAGTGGTAGTTTATTATAACCTTTTTGGTTTACGGCTGTCTGTTGTGCACTGCAGGACAGCATGTACCTGTCGTTTATTGTTTTGCTCAGCTTCACTTTGCTACAGTTAATGCTAAGGACATTACTTTGGAACAGTTTATAATTAACTTCCCTGTGTGTCATTCAGGTTTTCTTGTGTTGATTTACTGTAATTATCAGATTTAATTCGCTGTCTTGAACTAAAATGGATTTTAATCATCTTATTTTGTTTACTTTGTCAATGCAATCTCTAGAGCGTCATGGTTGTTATTTATGCTGTTTTAATTTCTCTCTTTCTCTCTTAATTACTGTATTCAGAACCCTTTTGTGCTTAAGACTCATTAAATAGATCTGAAAATGCACTGTCCCTGTGGACTGGTGCAGATTGCATCCTTCTCAAATATTTGCCTTTGAAAAATGTTCCATGTTTTAACACAAAGGAAATGAGCACCAACAAAAGTGTTGCTTGTGCTCAAACCCTCAAAAGCAATTTGCTAAAATATAATCTTGGGTGGAGTTGGATAGTCAGCTGAACTCGGATCAAACTCTCCAATTCTTAAAATATTGAATATTAACTCTGCCTAATCAGAGTTGAGACGCTACTCACCCCTCATGTAAGGATAAAGGCCCTTGCTGCTGCCCTCTTCCTGACCTGCCACAGAGTGTCTCTGTCCTAAAGTCATCAGCACCCACCAGATCTGTTTACAATCAGAAGTACGTTACATATACAAGGAATTTAGCTCGGTGATTTGGTGCGTAACAATAAAACACAGTGCATGTGTATTACATCATTTACAACAGCAAATATGCAAATTTACAATAACATATGGTAAACAAATAAGAGTATGTTAAAACAAGTCTGTACATTAAAAGAGAAAAGATGTGCAAAAGTAAAAAATTGTTCTGGGTGTGAGTCAGTGGGGGTCCCGGGCTTTATTGATGAATTTATATCTGGGATATTCCATATTCAAATACATATTTCTAAAAAAACAAATCACAACTAGAGGTGAGAATGTGGCAGTGATGATATTGTAAATCGGCACTTTTTTTTATGTGACTGTTGTCTTCTTCCTTGTGCAAGATGGAGGTGGAGAACATTGAGGCAACGCAGGGCATGTCTTCAGAGACCGCCATCACTTTCCTGTCCCGTCTCATGGTCATGGTGGACGTGTTGGTGTTCTCCAGCTCCCTTAACTTCAGTGAGATTGAGGCCGAGAAGAACATGTCCTCCGGTGGCCTGATGCGTCAGTGCCTCAGGCTGGGTAAGATCATGATTGTGTGTTTGCTGCTGTAGACGTGAACATCAGTCGGTGCAGTGAGACGGTAAAACCATCACAATATCTTTATGTCGAGTGCATCTTTTGCCAGTCACACTGGAAAATACCGTGACAGTATTCTCTTCACACGCTAATAATTCCTCTAATCTCAAAAAATCCTGTTTGATCGGTAAAGCTAATTATTTTAAGAGTCCTTTGCTAATTGTGTTCTAAATGTGCAGGGTTTTTGCAGCAGTTTCCAGCAGTCAAAAATGACAGGATCATCAATTTGGAATTCATAACATGCAGAGAGAATCATTTGCAGTGCAATCGGGTACTCTTTGCAAATGGTAGCCTTTTGTGTCTGTCATTGGTGTCTCATATCACTCACAAGGTCTTCTCTGTCCTTGTGGGTGTTTAAATGTGTCTTTGCACACAATGTAGATTTGATGAATCACATTTGAATGCAAAGTAGATGACTCCAGAGTTCAGAATTAGTAAATTGAGTTGTATTGAATCAACTGTAAAATGTAGAACACAGTTGTTTTAGTCGAATTATTTTATGCATGAATCGTATCATAGGTTTGTGTGTCTGTGTCTCTTATTGTCTCGGCGTGCTTGAGAGTGTCTCTGTGTCTATATCTGTTTGTGCCTGTGGGTTTGTGTGCGCGTGAGCCTGTGTTTGCTGGATTGTTGACTCCAAGTTGTGCTCTGGGGGATGACAAATAGCCTTCAGACTTCACAGCGTCCTTGTTGCAAACATACAATTTCTCATCACTGGGTTCAGTGTGAAATCAGTCTGGCTGCTGATTTCACTCCCGGCCTCTGTCCCGGCAGCCTGGAACAAATAGCCATCAGAGATAACTGATTCATTTTAAAGAGGTCATGCATGTTATCAACATTTCATTTCCATTTAACTCTGAAGTGAGATCCTGTATGCTGTGTGTGTGTGTGTGCGTGCAGTGTGTTGTGTGGCTGTTAGGAACTGTCTTGAGTGCAGACAGAGACACGGAGACAGAGGGAATAAGTCTTCCATTCCCAACAACAACAAGACTCAGGAATTCCTGCAAAATGCTGTGACTTCCAACAAGGTAGGATGTGTGGCCCTAGAAAAATGTCATTCATACAATGCATTTTACCCTAAGAACACATAACCCCATGCTTAATAATGTGACCTGTACTGATGCTAAATCAGCTCTCCTATTCTGGGCATTAGTGGTGTAAGAAATCTCGCATTGTTAGTTTTTTGATACTGTGTCGATTCTCAAAAATACTATCTATTTAAAATGAATAGTTTACATCCAAAGATTCATGGCAGACCGTGGTTTGTTTTGTGTTGTGTGACTGCTAGATAGCAGTGTTGTAATCCATCTTCAGCTATTTGACTCCAATGTAACAATGTCAACTGAAGACGGGAAGAAGCGTGAATTTTCTTTTTACTCCGATTGTATGCATATGGTGGCGTATTCTTTGTACTATGACAGTTTTCCCAAAACGTTATTTAAAAAATCCTAATATTGCAATATATTGAATTGTAACCCATTCATCACGATCGCATGGTGTTGCCAGATTCTTGCCAATACACAGCCCTACCAAGAGTCATTTATACCCCCTGTGGTACTAAAATCTGTCTTTGTGTACTAACATACAAATGTTGGACGATGTTATCAGTTCCAAATATGACCGTTTTCTAGTATCTTAAATTATGTAAAAACAAAAAGTAATAGCAAAAACGAGTTTGATTGAGCTCCGACTGAACAGAGTAGCATGCCATATTGTTATCGCTCTGCTTTAGACAGCCATAGAGACTGTCCCTATTAACCTGTCTCCCATCAAGGACCCTGATCGCCTTTTGCAGGATGTGGACATCAATCGACTGCGCGCTGTAGTGTTTCGTGATGTGGTGAGTGCTGGTGTGTGTGTGTGTGTATGCGCAGGGCGTATTCATGCACGGCATCCATGTGTTTTTCACAGAGACTTGGCTGCAGGTAGAGACGATGATAGGATTATTTCTTTTTTTGTCAGACAAAGAGATGTGCAATGTAATACCTTTCAATCAACAGGTTAAACACTAAAGGGACCCTTGTCGACCGAGCTGCTGTCTGTTGAACGCAAGCCCAAAAAATTTGAAGGGATATGTATCAAAGCCAGTTTGAAATATGTCAGAGTAATGGCAGTACTTTGAATGTGTTTTCATGCTCTATGCAAGATGCATTAGCTGTGAGTGAACCATTTCAGACAGCAGCAGTGGACTGTGTGAAATGAGATCTTCTGAATAGAGAGAGGGGCATAACCGTATTGTGGTTCCTCCCCACAGGATGACAGTAAGCAAGCCCAGTTCCTGGCTTTGGCTGTGGTGTACTTCATCTCTGTCCTCATGGTCTCCAAGTACCGCGACATCCTGGAGCCCCAACGTGAGACTGCCAGAATAAGCCAATCGGGCCGCAGCATGCATCAGGAGGTCAACTCGCCAACCAGCACAGGTGTTGACAGCTGTGCCCTACCTTTCTTACATCCATTCTTCCTGCTCACTAATCTTAGCTTGCAGTGACCGTGTCTGGTATAAATGAATAGTAGGTGTCCGTGGTCCTTTCTGATGCATTGCTGCCAGCTTGAGCTGAAAGCTCATTCAGTAAAATAGCAGGGATACCCTGCCTGCGCTGCACCGGCTCACCGATGATTTATTCATGAGCTTCGCTAATTGCATCGCACAGAATTAAATGTGGAAGCAAATGGAGACTGGCGCTGGAGATGGAAGTTATGAACTTGATTAGACATCATAGTTCTCGCTGAAATGAAAGGTAGTATTTGCCTCAAGTCATAAATCATACATTAAGCCACATGAAAGGAAATCAGTGGTAGCCTACAAAGGCTTAATGCAATGTCTGCTGCAGTGCCAACTCGCTATTATGAGATGCACGAGCGAGCATACTTTATCAACTTCCATTCAGACAAAAGGTGAAGTGAATAAAAGGAACAAGAGGAGAGAGGCCGAAGGAAATATGAGGGTGCAATATGAGGCGCTTGGAACATACAGAAAATAAAGAAAAGGAAGATGAGCAGGGGGAAGTTGAGAGATGGGGAAGAAGCGGCATGCTGGCAAACTACTGTGGGTTTTTGGGGCAGTGGAGCCAGGCTTGCTATTTTCAGCCCCATCTGTCAGTGCCCATTAGGCAAGCAATCCACCAGAGGAGAATGGGATCATAGAGGTTGCTAGGAGGAGAGGGAGGCACACTGCCGCCTTCATAAATTTCACCAGAAAATGGGGGAATTTTCCAGACGGCATGTGGCAGGAGATTGTCTGATGGACCAGGAAGCCAGACGACTTGCTGGCTAAATCAGGCCCTGCTGACCTCGTTAGGGGGGCATGTGATGACTATTAATATGGCCGGCCTTGCATCTACTGTAGGTAAGTACTGGGTTACAGTGAACCAAAATCAGACGAGAACGGCACCTCTGCAGGTTTCTGAGGATACAAAAAGCAAACGGTTGTTTGCTGTATAGACGATGCATTTTCAATGTATGAACAGACAGAATGCTGCAGATTTAAATACAATTGTTGGTTGACACTCTGCAGCTCAAGTATATGGAGAGATACAGTATATTATGTGCCATAATAAGAGAGCCGCTATCAGCTAGCTGACTTTTCTGTCACTGTTTCAAAGCAGTTGAATAGATCGCCTCTCACTGTATCACCTCTCACTGCATCTGACTGTAGCCGACCTCACTCCCTGTTTTCCGTGTCTTTGTTCTACAGAAACACCCCTAGCATTTGACAGCAGTAAGGACCATCCTGTGCCATCAGACCTCCACATGGAAAGCTCCCTTCCCCACACAGACTCTGGTATCGCAGAGGAGCAGCTAGCCAGCATCCTTAACGGGTCTGATCTGGACCACACCGGGGGACTGCTCATATCTACGCTGTCCTCGGAGGTGAAGAAGTCCCAGGAGAGTCTGTCCGAATCACCCAGCGTGGCGGTGCTGAAACCGCCCTCCTCCATCATCAGCATTAGCCAGTCCAACAAGGGCATCAACGTGAAGGAGATACTGAAGAGCCTGGTGGCAGCTCCAGTGGAGGGCTTAGAGGCTGGGCTGGAGGCGGTGTCCTACCCAGACCTTGCTGCCAACACCCAGGCCATGCTGCCCATGCAGTTTCACTCATTTGACAGGTGAGGAAGTGTCATTGGTAGTTCAGAAAATCACTGTTTTCTTTTTTTTTTTGAAGAAGTGCACCAGAGGTTTGGCATGTCCCATTTACTACAAATCCTATACACTTACACTTTTAGATCACTTTGAAATCACTACACTTCTTTAAGGGCTCCATATATGATATATATATCTAATTATGTTCTTTAAATGCTCACATTAGCTGTTTAAATGGTCGATCCTTCTTAGGTAGAAAAAACATTTACCAAACACAGACACACTAGGATTGCATCCCTGAGGTGCCAGACAACCTTTGCCAAGTATAATAAATCTCATAATAAACATAAATTATCATCACAGTTGAAACACTTGCTGTTGCTTTTTGGATGTATTTTTCCAAGCACCCATTCAATTCTAGTTCTGTCTTTACGGCATGAAAATCAATTAACACACCTCCTTGAGTTGTCGAATACATCAAAGTGAATTTGATGAAATTCATTTGTAGTTACAGTAAGAAGCAATAACTTGCTGAAACTCCATCATCGTCCTTCAACTGAACTGCGTTAAAGGAAATCTAGATCTAAAAAAAAAGACAAAAATGAATTGTATCAAATGTTCTCATCCTCTTGAGATTTAACTGAACAAAAACATTTCATGCCATAAAAGATGTGTGTGTGTGTGTACGTGCGCGCTATCACTCAAATGCTGATGTTAATCCTCCGAGTTTATTTTAGTTATCCACTTTACCACTAATGGTTTCTAAGTAGCATGCAACACATTATTCATTTCAGGCCACTGGTATTGTACTCATCCCCCACGGTAAGGAATTCCTCTGTTTGAAAAGGTCTCTGGAGCGGCGAGGCACTGCTGCGGTTTATTTACGTTCCTGGATTCGATAAAACCACACAGTAATCTACATGGATTTGGGAGTTTACAAACCTGCTCCTGCAAGGATTTTAAGCTTCAAGCATCTGATCCTTATCTCCTATGGTTGATAAAGTTTTGAAAATCATAATTTTTCTGAAAGTAGTTTGAGTCTGTTTAGCACAAACAGGCTCCAGAGAGATTGCAGAGGACACACCGAGTCAGAAGGAACAATGGGGCCGCCCTTCCTTTTAGTGCATGCTGCTGCTGCTGCTGCTGGGCTGAGGTGAGCCTGATGAATAGGGGAGAAGATGGAGGAGTGTGTGGAGAGAGGACAGCTGAGAGGGTGGGGGTCTCCAGGGCGTTGATGACAGATTAAACAGAAGCGGCCTCACGCCACACCATGGCCAGCCCTGTCGCCCTCACCGCTCACACCCGTAATGGGAACTGGCAGCCTGAAATGAGTCGCCACAGCAAAGTGTATTATTTTTTAAATGCTTTCACACAAAACCCTCCTGACCACATATACAACTTTGTCTCATGCTTTTCATGTCACTCCCCCCTCTAGCCTCTATTTGCTGTGTCTAATTGTTTGCCACCTGCCAGCGAAATGAGCTGCCAGACATGGACAGGCCTTTCATTTGTCTGTCAGGGTGACAATAGATTGGGGGTGACAACATCAAAAAGGAAAAAGGAGGGAAAAAATGGCTTAAAGTGGAGTCGCAGAGGCCCCTCCAGTAGAGACTTTCATAGAGGTTTGAACTGCTTAACATCCAGATGTACATGAGACCAGATGGGAATACAGTACAGAATACTTAAGGTTTACTGAACTTCCTCCCTTTCCCCCCTCTCCTTTACCAGAAGTCTCTATATTAGCTCCGTTATTTGTCCTTACATATTTGATTTTTCCCCATGTTGTAGAGCAATGATAATTGGTTTCAATTATGTTTGCATGTGGGATATAGCATATTCCGTCTGTGTGTATTCATGTATTCCTGACTAAAGCATCATTAGATTAGATCTCTTTGATTTATAGAGGCAACATTTCTTATACTTTACACAGCATTCATCTCACACAGCCGCAGAACTCATTAATATTAACTCCCGAGATTAATCCTTTCTTTATTCTCAGCAACTCAATTAAAACAATTATATTAATAAAATATGCGCTGGATAATCTATACATGATTCATGAGTACTCCGCTAATTAATTATTCATTAAAAGAGGTCCATGTTGCATCTACGGCCTGTAGATCAAATGTAAGGTCCCGGTTATGCCAAAGAACAGCTCTCTGCTGGAAGATGCACGCGAGGGATGCATTTTGGAAAGCAAGATTAATTTCACGCCGACTTCCGGCAATCAAAACGAAACACGCTCCTGATGTTCTGATATGCGTCGATGAGATTTCACAGTGGAGCGCAGCACAGAGATCTACTCAATGAATTATTCCTGTCATCAGTGTTCTTCAAAGCACAGCTGTATCTCTGAGGATGAATTCCAGTTGCTTTTTAAGCTTTTCTCGCTCTCTCTCTTAACCGAGTAGATTTTGATCTGCGAAATAAAAAAATATTTATATTGTACTTCTATTTTCTTGTATGCTCACCTTTTTAGGTGTTGTCACTTAATGTGTAATATAATCTACTTTTTGCATATTTGATCCATAGAGAAATGACCAAGCTATTTCATTTGTTACACTGAAAAACCCATGGTTTTGATCACTTTGAGAAAGCAGTTGAACAGTGGAAGAGGATGCGATATAAATTACAAGAAGTCCTGAAGGCCGAGTTTGATTTGTTTGATCATGGAGTCCAGCATGGTTTACTTCATCTATGAGATGGACTGTGGGTATACAGTGTAATTGCAACATGAAATGGTGAAAGTCTGTGTTGCTCTGTTGGGGGAAGGATTTCTGGGGATTTGCTTCAGATGACAGCAGGCTTAGCTCGTGACAGAGCAGAGGCCTGGCCTGTGTCACCCAGAGTAACTGCCGGAGATTGGACAAGACATTATCTGGCACCCTCACAAACCCTAAGGCCAACTGCAGACCTGATAAGGACAAGCGCTCCTTCTCCTTCCTGTCAGGGAGCTCTTGCAGGGCCAAGTCCACTGCATCATCTTTAATCCTTGGCCAATCAGATTGCATGTGAGCAGAGGTCTGGTGGGTTCGTGGTGCGTCTGTGTTTCCTGCGCTGTTACATGAGGTCACAAGTGTAACTTTCATCTCAAGGCTCCACAAGCTTTTCTTGTTCTGTTTAATTCATTAGCTCTGCCCCTTTCCCTTTTAGCACCGTGTGATGTTTTGTACAGTAGCTTCCACAAATATAAGAGAAGCCACTGATCATTCATGAATCACGATTTTTTTCCCCAAACCGTTTCACCGTGGTCTGGGGTCTGGTAGCTTCAGATAATATATGCTGTCTGCTCGATGTTTATATATAATGTATATTATAAAACCAATAAACTGAAAAGTCAGAATAAACCATGATAATAGTTATATACATTAAGTCCAGAAGGTCTGTATATTTGTATCTACCGGTAGGTGTCGCCTACATGATCCACTATACAGTGTTTGTATCCAGTTGTGTGCGCAACATGTGTATGCTTGTATGTTTGGAAATGGAAATGATTATGCAAGTTTGTTTCTGGGACTAAATACACACATTCATGTGTGAATGCATGTTCTTTTTGTACTTGACTTAATGTACCTAATTATTTATCATGTTTTATTCAGACTTTTCAGTTTCTTGGTGCCCTCTCTTGCATATCTACTATCAAAGTTTCTGTTTCTTCAGAAAAAGAAGTCTTCTATTGAAAACTTGCCAAATGTAAGCCATAATCTGCAAATATGTACTTTCTGTCAAAAAGCAGATGCTGCTCTGTATGTCTGTGCAGAGCAAATGGAAAATAGAAAAGTCTTGAATCTCATCCTCAATGAGCTGTAGTTCCGGCAGTACGAACACAAGCGGTAGCGATGCAAACGTGTGTCCGTAACAACTGGCGAGTTGCTCCTGGAGAGCTTCTAAGGGAGAGGATGTCTTGAGCTCTTGTGAGCAGAGCAGAGGGCAGCACATGTAAGGGAAAGTGTAGTAGCTGGCTGGCCTCTTGTCCTCCACTTTATTTACTTCAGCCTTTTGCGTGCGTGCGTGTGTCTGTGTTTTCGTTGCATGCGTTACGCTGACGGATGGAGTTACAGGTCAGGATGTTTACCTTTCCCCATGTCCTGACTAACGTCTGTCTGGGCATGCTCATGCTGGCAGGGCCTGAGAGCACCAAGAGACGATGAGGACGACGACTCTCTTTTTCTCTTCTAATGTATACATGCATTTTGTTTTGTCTTTCAGAAAAGAGGATTAGAAAGTCAACAGTTAAGTTAGTCTTTCTCAAGACTCTTCCAGATGCTGGATTTACTGAAAATCAGTTTTATTATGATGACGTTTGTCTTAAAGCTTGCCTGCGTATGGCTGCCTCATTCAATTTTAACGCCTGGTCCCAGGCTAGACTGCCAGTTATTGTGCTCAACTACAACCGTACTTCTAAAAGTAAAAAGGTTGCATTCACCAACAATCTGCTGTTACAACCTGCAGTCACTGCAGCACTCTGGAGTGTCTTGCTCAAGGGCACTTTGTTCAGAAAAATACTTGGGCATAAACCCACAACCCAATTTCTGTTTCTAATATTCGTGTGTGTGTGTGTGTGTGTGTGTCCTGTAGGAGTGTGGTGGTGCCTGTGAAGAAAACCTCCCCTGGCAGCCTCACAGTTAACACAGTGGGAAGCAGCAGCATCACCTCCTCTGGGCTGACAGCTGGCAGCACCCCCAACATCTTTGCTGCTGCCTCTGCGACCCCCAGAAGCATGATCAACACCACGGGTAGGTCGAGCACAAGGTTACTGGAATGTGCTTGTCCTTAAATTCCCGCATTCCGGCCTAGTAATGTAGTTCATTTTGAATAAAACTGTTTTACGGCATGTTGAACAATTACTGTTCGTTTTCAAGACCTTGCTTCGTCTGATGCCAGTCCGAGAATAGAAACAAAGCGCCTTCCATCATCTGGATCATAATGATCATGTGATCCTGCATGCCTCTGCAGGAGCTCAGTGTTGCCACTAGATGGCCCTCTTTACCTTCCAATCAGTGTCTGCAGCAGCTCTGTGCACGAAGTAAATATTGCTCTCCCTCAGCCACAAGTATTCCTCCTGATCCTGAACAACCAAACCAAACAAGTCCATTTAAATCTACCTGAATTATATATTAAACAAATGCCTTTTATAGTAGTGACAATGGTTTGTATGCACGGCTTTCCTGTGTGTTCCTGTCTGATTGGCCGCAAGCCCTCTCTCCCTCCCCCTGCTGTCACGTTGCTTCTCCTGAGTCTGCTGCATTAAGCCTGTTCCACCTCAGGGCTCCTGTAGTCTGGGCCTCTGAAAGGACCCACTTAACACCAAGAACCATTAGGAGCTCCAACACCTTTTTAATGTCGTCCTATTAAAAAAAAATTTAAAAAAGGCCTCTCCTCTCTGAGCCCCACTAAAGGAATGTGAGAAATTGATCCAAGTCAAAGTGTGCTTTCAGCTGAAGCCACAGGCCTTCACCCAGACCCCATGATCACACTCGCTGTGGTTTTAACATAATGATTTCATGCTTCTGACTCAGGGCTTACCTTTAAATTACTGCTGTCACTATACCCTAAGTTTGGCTTTGACACCAAAACTAAGTGTAATATATAACAATCTGTTGCAATGTTTTGATGTGTTATTTGATTGTTCATGTTTGTGATCTTTAGTCAGCAAAATAGTTCCTTATGTTGCTGATGACACCAGCTTGAGCAACCAGCACAGGTGCACTGTGATTTAGTTCAAGATGTGGTGCATGAAGTGACACAGTTTTTATTTGTTTGACATGGTTGAAATTTGCGCTGACTGCTGAAGTCCACCGTCAGGCCGGATTGCGGCTGGTTCCCATTCTTCTTTTTTTCCCAATTATTTTAGTCTGTGCCATCACATGCATTTATAGCCTCTGGAGAAAAACATATTTCATTTTTTTTTTTTTTGATTTGACCACATAACTGTGACGGTATTAAACACTATTTTTAAATGATATATTATTACGATTATTTAATTCATTATATTAATACATAAAATAGTATTTAAAATATATTTTCCTGTGTTTTTAATTACCTCAAAGTTAATCCTCACCTCTCTGTAAACTGATTAAAGATTATTACACATATTTAGTCCTAATATTTCTACTAATGTTGCATGTTTCTGTTGGTCTTCCCTGCAGGAGCAACTGATGGCGCCCCCTCTGCCTCCTCTTCCTCCAGTTTTGTAAACGGAGCCACCAGTAAGAATCTGCCGGCCGTGCAGACGGTGGCCCCCATGCCTGAAGACACAGAAGAAAACATGAGGTACAAAAGGGTCCTTACTCTTCAGCCATACTTGTGTTTCCTGTGCTCATTAATTCACTCATTTCAAATTATGTGACATATTTATTAAATGTACTCGTACGCGGAGTTGTGTATTTAGGAAATTTTTCCTCAAAATGTTCTGCTATTTTTTTGCTTTTGCTTTTCCATTGAACTGAATCATTTATTTTATGGATAACAACAGAGCTCACCTTTTTGATGAAACTATTTTCTTTGCCTCTACATCGAAATAAATTACAACATAAAAATGGAATTTTTTTTTTTCATGAACAACATGGCGAAGTTTGGCCTAATTCTTTGTGTATTTCTATGTTTATCTTGTTGTGACCCTGACTCATCATCCTCACTGGCTCTAATAGTTTGTGACAGACGTCCTTAGTCCTGCTCTCCCGCTGACTGCCGGGAGACCAGGTCCTTCTCCAGAGTCTCGCTCTCTCTCTCTTCAGTTGCCATGGCAGCAGTAACCGACATCACTTAGCGTAACTGTGAAGTCAATGATAGTAGGCTCACCGTCTCGCTAGAGAGCCTTATATTTTAGAAAAGGGGAAAAAAAACATCCAGCTGAACTGAAAATATGAGTATATTTATGTTTTATCATATCATAATTCATTCATGAGCCCAACCTTTAAGTCACAAAACAACATGAAGCAAGTACTGCCTGTGGCTTAATTTTTCATTCTTCTCTCTATTTCAGTGCCTTTTGTGAAGTGGACCAGTGTCCACTACGCCAGGGACTGACACCTCCTGAGCTCAAACCCTTTAGCTCCCTGACAGGATTACAAGCAGCCTCCAGAGATGCAGGCCAGTGTCTTAGGCAAGGACATTTATGTTAGCCACCTAGACCCCCCCTTGTCATCCCTCTGCTGTGTTTTCCCAGGGTGCTGGGAGGCAGATTACACTGTACACTCCATACAAATCCTAAACCAAACCTACTCTCTTCCCCCTCTCTGTGTCTCTCTATCCCGCTGCTTTCTGTCCATCTTAGCTGGGAAAACGATACTCTCCTCATGCTGCCTAGTGTCTGTGTTCGTACACATACGTAGGAGCGCAGAGATACGTTGCAGCTTGAGTCGTATCTCTGCTTGTATACAGTCTTGAGTTGTATTGCTGCATGACTCCAGCTCACAGTTTGTCTGAGGTGCTTAGATAATGTCAGGCAGCAGCATGTAGTGAGTGTGTAGGAGTTCAAAAAAAAAAAAACTTCCCTATGCAGTCAACTGTTATCCCATGTGCAAGCTTGGTAACGTGTCACAACAAAGAATGCAAACAAACTGCTGAGAAATCCCCTTTAAATGCAAAAAAAAAATGCATAGTGTTAACGTTGCAAACATTTTGACAGAATATAATCTTCTCTTATTGACATCTACAGTGATAGCAACCATGATATCACAGATCTCCGGCTTGGTTTGCATCCTCTGTGTGTTGGTTACACTCTGCACCCACTAGGACTCGGTCAGTCTGGCTACACACTAACTGGTGTTAGCTGCGTGCACTGGGTTTACTGTGAGGCTATCGCCGCTCTTAGCCTCAATGGAAGGGCACACCACTACCTCCCTTCCATTGCTACACTTATCAGGTGTCTCATCTCCTTTTGTGACTTTTATTGTGATGTGTTTTTATTTGACAGCATCACTACGAAGCTGGAGAGGGCCCTGGAGAAGGTGGCACCCCTGCTGCGAGAGATCTTCGTGGACTTTGCACCCTTTCTGTCACGCACCCTGCTGGGAAGCCATGGGCAAGAGCTGCTCATAGAAGGTACAGATGTTGTGTTGTGCATTTCATTCCACAAACTGTGTGTGGAGTCCTGCCCCCCCCTTCACCGTACCATTGTATGTACTACACCGGCTGCCTCATTGATGGATGCATACGCAGTAGTAGGTGTTGACAGGAGAGTCACTATTTTGCACACGAGCTGGGAGTCTGTCACAGTCTGATTAAATCTGCTTTCCCTTTCATTCATCTTGTGACGTCTGTGTGTTTTGTCTCCCTCATGATCCTCTCCACATATTGAGGATTATTCCGAGATGTGGTATTTTTAAACATCAGTGTTTCACAGTCACAACAGATGTCATGTTGAAATAATTGGTGGCCTTTGCCTCGTGCCAGTGATATTTTTAGCATCTTAGGTCACCCTGCTACTTGCTGGATTTTTGTCTTTTTTGGTGAAATTATTATTATTTTTTTTCAGAATAAACATTTGGGAAGTGATGTAGTACATTTTGAAATCTTTAAATGTATTTACATTGGAATGAAATGACCGCTTTTTCTGTTTTGTGCCATATAGAATCTAGCAGATTTTCTGCACAGTCTACTCCACAATTACATGGAAAGTAAAATGAAGTATAGATTCTTACAGAGACCGTGTTAAATGTTAAGTAATGTCAAAGAGATGATGCAGTAATGGTTTGTTGGTGTTAAAGTCATGTAGCATTGCAAAGAAACCTGGAATCATGGATGTTTCAGCACAAGTTGATGATCTCTGTCACAATAAAACAGCCTTCAAGATGAATGTCTTTACCATTGAAGCCTCATGATTTTATTTTAAAAAGCATTAGAGCAGTCACATTGCATATATTGAAAGTGTTGGTCTGACTGGCTTGGTTGTGCACAGTGTTTGCACAGAAGTGTGTGATCCTTCTGCTGCACTCTACTCTGGGCTCCAGTCGTATTTCCTGGTGGTTGTGTGAAGGCTCCCGGTGCTTTCCTCAGGCCCCAGGTTGGCAGTCTTTCACAGTGCTACTTGTGCCTAACCTCAGGGACTGTCTGCCTGCATGTGTGTGCTCTGCCACTCCATTCCCAATAGTTGTTTTGGCTTGCATATGCAAGGACACACTGCCACCACACTGGGACACACACAACCACACATGCATGTGTGGTTGTGTGTGTGTGTGCAGACATTTGTCTGTGCGTGCACAGTGCGAAGTTCATGTGTGTGTGGCCTTCAGTCTGTTGACTTGCAGTTTGCACAAAGTGAAATGATATCTCTGGTTTCTCACTTCTCACACAAGTCTTTTTTCTTTTGAGCGTAAGCAAAACCAACATCAGTTTCAGAAGTCCATGCAGAGAATGACAGCAGGCTGAAAGAATGCATTCCCGTGAACGCTGGATTCAGAAAGAAGTTGTCTGACACGTGTCCACTTTCCTGAGCGTAGTTTACGTGTATGTTTGCAGCGTTTACACTGCCAGATACTTTTAAATAGCAAATGTATGTTAGATATTATTTAATAATATGAATTGTTGACAGTATTATTGTGTTTTGCATAATATAGAAACTATGATATGCTGTTTTTCTTAGCTTATTTGTGTTATTAAGCAGCTGGAACGTATTTTTATCAGAATGTATTACTGGTATTTAATTTAAGCTTTGAAAGTGATCAATTTAGGGAGGCTTATGAGCTTGGTCTTAATAATTTGATGCCATTACTGTATAATATTCCATACTATGCTGCCCAATCCTTCTAGAAATGATTGGTGAAGTGATGAATTAAGTTGTCGCCTTCAGACATCCAAAGGGCATTTAAAGAATTACTGTTTCTTTTTTTTTTATGTTTCCATTCCAGCAAGTAAAGTTCCACAAACAGCCACGTGTACTTTTTCCTCCATACATCATGCATATATCATCCATATGTAGATAGCCATGTGGGTAAGCCATGCACATGTGGCTAAGGCTTCTCACTCAAACTCAGGGGAAAGGAATGCAAAATCAGGTAGCATAGCCTTGACAAGTGTGAATATGTCTGTTACCCTTTCACTCAAAGTCTGTCAGCAGACTGACCAAGCTGACAAACCAGAGCTGAGAGTGTAACCCCACAAACAAGGTCGCGGACAGACAGCTCGGGCCTCAGTGCTCCTCACCAGACGTGTTTAACCCTGTCTGGGTTTGTGAAAAGTGCACCCTTTGCCTGACATGAATTAGAGCAGCTTTATCTGACAAAACAAACCCGCAGATTCACCGCATGTACTGTAAACCTCAACATTGCATCGAGACACTCAGGTCAGTCCCAGTTGCAGTGTGTTTTATCCAAATGGTGGAGCTGTCCCTCCCGCTCGTTCTCCTTTTTTTTTTTTCCCTGGCCATTCCCAGGCTCACAGTTGAAATACTGTGCTGTAGTGCAAAGGCGCTCCATTTACCAGTAATTACCAGTCATCCATCACTCCTTAGATTGCCCGAGGTCAAGCCCCCCGGTGCCCCGTGTGCCCCTTCGCCTCACCCTATTCCTTCAAACCCCCCTGCAGACGTGGTCACTGCGGCAATTATGTTGAGTGCACCCTGAGCTTTGCACTTGGAGTTGGTGGCTAAGTCCTGTGTGTGTGAACACTGCTGCTGTTGTGATGCCTGCTGCCTGCTTCTTGCTGTCCCCAGAGTGGCCCAGCCTGCCGGCGCATTGCCCCACAATGCCACATTCACCCGTGCCTTAACCCTGCCCTGTTTACAGGAAAGGACTGGCAGGCCGTGTTTAAATAGAATGCATTTAGTTTGTCTACCAGCACAAGGCCAGGGTCAGTTGGCCACCTGACTCCTGTGTCAGACTGGACTGACTTATGGCTCAGCATGTCACTGCTATAACAAGAGGTCAGCAGTGGCACTCTGTGTACAAGAAAAGGGTCACATCCTCTCAAGAGTATTTGCAATACGCTCCCTCGGACACTCTTCGCTCATGAATGGAGGCGGGGGTGGAATCAGCGACCAAGAGATCCGTCAGTCCAGAGCTCTGAATATTTTGCATTCTTTGTTACATTGCACAGCCTGTACACAAGCAAAGCCGAGTCAATTCAATGTTAATATCATGCTATAATATTAGCTTACATGTTTAGTTGTTGTCCAGTATTAGTCTCGATATAGTGCCTGTGCGGTTACAGAAGGGTGCAAATACTGTTGTTTATTTATTGGTGTATTTGATAAGGGACATGTTAATAACAACATTGCTGTAAATGTGGCAGAGTTAGCCAAGAGGCTATTTTTCATCTGTAGTCCCAAGGCAGATGTTACAAAGTAAACCTAAAAAGAGAATATATGTTGCATATGTCATTAAGTTAAGCTCTGTTTCCCCCTCTAAAAGGTGGTCAGATATATGCTGCATACGATTGTGTCACTCCCTGAGAATCATTGTGAGTACAACCAATAGTGCCACTACTATTAGGATTCATGTGTATGTTGGACTGTACAATGCACAACTTGTGCAACAACGTTAACTGAAATCTTAGATTAAGAATATTCAATTCTCATCGACACGCCGTCACCCATGGAACAATGGCTGCTGTGTGGCACAGAGTTAAACTCCTGCCAGCTTTTAATGAGTCCTGGAGAGTTGCATTCTTTCCTTTACTTAATGACTGCACCTTTTAATGGTCCTCGCCAAGTGCAACAGAGGGAGTTGGAGGTGCAGAATACGAGACCAGTTGCAGCCATTGTTTCTGCAAATGAGCTTTTCACACCTGCCATTCACACTTGTTTCATTAGAGAGTTGTCTGCTTCTGCGGCTCACTGTCTACAGAATGGAGATGAGGAAAGAAGCTGTGAATGTCTGTGTTCACGTCCGTAAATGTGTGTGCGAGTGTGAAGGTAGGTGTGTGTGCGTGTGTGTGGGTGTGTGTGTGTGTCGAAGGGGAACATAAACGTGTTCATTTGTTATGTAGGCATGCAAATTATTTTTTTTACAGTTTTATGAAAGGCAACTTTGAAGCACAATTTAGGGGTTTATACATTTTTTTTTTTTACACTGCCTGATATTGACCTTATGCCAAAAACAAAATAGCTTCATCCACGTTCTGAACTCTGTCAGAAATTGGAATGTGTTTATTTATTCTTAAATGATTATCTTGTACTGCGACACGACGTGATATGAGACTGATTGTACCCACAGCTATTCTGTGTTAAATACTACCTTTATGGTTAATATATAATTCTGTTCATCTGTTTTGTCTCTACAGGTCTAGTGTGTATGAAGTCAAGCACTTCGGTAGTGGAGCTCGTCATGCTGCTTTGTTCTCAGGTGACTTTTTCTTTCTCCTCCTCTTCACAGTCCTCTTTCTCAGCCTCTCTTTCTTCTCCTCTAATCCCCTACTCGCTTCTCTTTCCCGTGTAATATGCCTTCATCTGCTACGCCTCTCTAGATAACATTTCTGTCAACACTATGTGGATATCTGCTTGAGACTTGTTTCAAATTGGACATGGTCAATAGTATATTATTTCACGCACCTCCAATTTTTTTAAAGATGTATTCTAAACACATTCTTCATCTTATCAAACTACCAATACTTTAATGTATGACTTCATGGCTAATGCTGATGACGACATACAGACACTAACAGCTCTCTGAGAATCCAGGGACTTTCTCACCACACCCCAGAGCTTTAATCCAGAGCCCTCCTTCAAAGAATGAGTCCCACCTCGTGCAACGCTGCTAGTGACTGATCACCTCCGAGCTGACCCTCTGAATCTCTTGTTAAGCCCTTGTTTTAGAGAAGGTCAAAGCCCCGATGTAGCAGTTAGAACAGGAGATATTTAACATACCTTCTGTCAGCCCATCAGTCTTGCGTCGGGAGCCCATAAGGAAGCCATTACTTGGTGCCTCTTTGTGGATCCAGACTGCAGGGCCAGAGCCTTGAGGAGGTGGATTGCCCCTATGTGCGCTCCGTGGTATCCGCAGTCCAAAGCCTTCTTCAGCAGGGAGCTCAGCCTCTGTTATATGGAGGCCATTATTCAGGGGCTTTCCTCCAAAGAACGTACATGAATAGGACGGCCAGCATTGACTGATTGTTGCTCGTTTGAAGGTTTTTGACGGGCTCCTTTTTGCACTGCTTTTTCTGTCTGTGGAGTATCTGTGGGAAGTTGCTTTTTCCAGCTCTAGGATTTATTGCAGATGAGAGCGTCAGCATGCTGTTAAGGGTCTGAGTCCACCCCCCCCCCCCCCCCCTTACACAGATAGCATTACTGCGGCTCCAGAGGTTCCTGCCATTAAGGGCTCTAGGGATGAAATCCAGGCTGAGATATCGATCAGACAGCGAGGGCTTGAAACTGGACTGTATAGCTTGGTGTCCTTCTACAACCTTTCAAATAGAGATGAGCCATTGCTTTGTATCACAATGCTGCTCCATCAGCAATGAATCCAGTTATGTTGCCAGCTAATATGAGTTTAAAATCACTCTGTAATGAGTGTCCTCTATATTACTGCTTTCAGGGGACAAAGCTGATATGTATGCAGAGCGGTTTTATCACCAGCAGATATGTTTGCTTTGACTGATAATCACATTGTCATATACGGCTAAATAATGTCTTTGCTGTTACATACTGTATCTCAAGTGCTTTCAAAAAGCCCAACAAGTCTTCTCAGATGCAGGATGAGCTGTGTGGCTGACATCATTAAAAGAATGCCAACTTCAACGTATCCCTCACATATTTCAACATGAATGTTTTAAGACAGCCAGGAGGGCACTTAGCTGACCTTTACTCCCTCTCTGTTTTGTAACCTGTCAGTTTTATGAATGAATTAGTGCTAATGGTCTGCCTTTTCTTATTTATGCATACTAATCACAGCAATCATCGTGTGGCTTGCCACGGTTGCAGACACTGTGTGTCTCTCCTCAGCCCGGGCAGCTGAATGAAAAGGTCAAGCAGCTCTGTTTCTTGTAACAGCTTAAACATACAGGGGGGGATCTAGAGTGGAGCCTCTGAGATTTAGTGATGGAAGGCCTCCAGATGTGTATAACAGAGCAAAGCAGAGCAGATAAAAGCAAACGCTCCTGCACACTGACAGGGTGGATTGAAACACCACAAATACTTAGTGCCCTGTTGAATTTCAGGAAGATGAAAGTGGGAGAAGAGAAAATCTTTTCTCAAGGCCAGGAAACTGCTCTGCGGGTTGGGAGTTGTGGGACTTTAGGTCCGACATGAAGGTGGTGGTTTTACTGAAGATAGATGGAAGAATTGTCGCGTTGTTCCAAGTGAACCTACAGCATCATCATTCTAAGTGTTGCATGTTGCTTTTTAGCAGCTTCGAGCAAATTGTTTGGTTTTAAACACAAAAGTTCTACAACGTGCTCTTTAGTTTCATCGCTCTCATTAATATTGTTTCCAGCAGTCGCAGGCAAAAAGAAAAAGCTCAGGCAAACAAGTTGTATACAATCTGTCCGACGCCAAATACAGTGTCAGCGAGATCCTTTTCCTCAGGAGTAAACATTTAGTGACTATTCTAGTGACTATTGGACTTTCGTTTGTAAGCTCACCTGAAACATGACCAATGCAAATGTTGCCCACGCCTGCTGAATATGTAAGAAGGTAACTGTTAGGCTGTTTTTCAGTCTATTGTTGACCTATTCTGCCCTTAAAAGGACAAAAAGCTCATTGATGCACATTAAAATTATATAATAATAAAGAAATCCAATCTACTAAACAAACTTCCAACAGTCAGCCAGAGGTGTTGCATCCTGGTCATGGTCTGCATTTACATCAAGGACCACATCTCTCTTTTTTTTTTAAGAGTTACATGTCATGTCTAATTCCCTTCAAATGGGCAGCAGAGGAATCTCATGCAATCAAAGGCAGCCTCCTCTGGGAGCTCTGTTCTCCAGTAAAAAAAAAAAAGAGAGTCTCTGAAGTGCTTTCTCAGCTGTCAACAAGCATAGCTCAGACAAGATACCAAACTTGACTAGTTCATGCTATACCTCCACTGACCTCCTGCCATTTTCCTGGCAACGCCCCAGTGTCACATCTGCCTTGATTTCCGCATTTATTTTTGTCACGTGAGCGTGGTGCAAGTGGAACCTCAGATGACTGGCTGTACATGATCCCTGTCCAAATCAAAAACAGCTTATTCCAGGCAGATACTGTAGCAGAGGGAAAGGGGGTCATGGGGAACATTTGGATACCAGATGCTCAGCAGTTTGTCAGCACCATCTCCCTGACTTAACGCATTGTGGGGTCAGACTGTGTACTCTTGCGTGAACCTGTATGTGTCAGGCACGACAACTGTGTACAAAAACACATGCCCATGCATAATAATGTCAATGTCAGTTATGCTGGTACTGTGTCCACAACAAATGCTGCTTACCTTGACCAGACATTGACATAGAAAAAGCGGTGTAGCACTGTTTCGCATCTACAACTACAGAGGAAAACCGCCTATATATTCTTTCCGTTGAAAATGATAACATTATTTTCGGCAAATTTGAAATGGATGGTCTACTTCAAAGGCACCTTTTAAATGTGAATAGTTGAGAGTTCCATACACATTAGTAGCCCTCAGGACTGAAAACCTTTTTTCCTTCATTTTCCTCTGTTTTTCTTCCTCTTTTGAACTGTGGCCTTCTCTGTTTTCGCTTCCATTTGCACCTCAGCGAGGGTACAGGAGAGCTGGATTTCCCACAGTGAAAGGCACGCTCTCAAACTGTTTTTTAATCATTTCCAGAGCATGTTGTGAGACAGCAAGTGCTAGCACTCTGGCCCAGGGCTCGGATCCCTTCCAGGCGCACACTGCAGGGCTCAGTGAGCCTGCTCGGTAATCTGTCACTGTAAGGGACAGAGGAAATGGCTGTATTTAAGTGAGAGGATACAGTTTCATCCCACAATTACATCTCTCCTGTTGTACAGTTCCTTTCAGGAAGAAAGGGTGGTCTCACTGGCTGTGCAGGAATTTAGCTTTTTATCGCCACAATCCTTTTGTCTCAGGGTAGATGAACTCAATGCTTTGTTTACCCGCTTGAATTACAAACTATGACATGTAATCTAGATTACAGTTGCAATATGCAATTTGGATGGTGAACTGTGATTCTTGTCATGCATTTCTGAAAGATATTTTTGCTGGATTAAAATGGTGTTTTCTTATTGTGTTTTACTTCGTTTTAACTAAAGCAGTTTGAGGAAGTATTCTTTCAGCTTTACTGCCTTTTTGGTTAAACCTTGCTATACTGACATGATTTTTTCTTAACCCATATCTTATATTGATTATAAGGATGTATTTATGTTGTGCTTTAGAACTTTTAATATACCATTTACAACCCAAAAACTACACAAAAACATGGAGATCTTCCGTAAGTAACGGATCACAAATTGTTTCATTTCAGGAATGGCAGAACTCCATTCAGAAGAACGCTGGCCTGGCTTTCATTGAGCTAATCAACGAAGGAAGGTAAATGTGTCCATTCACTTCAATACAGAAAGTCAGCCAAGCAGTCTTTTATTTATCATTCTGTTATAATTATGTGCTTTAAAACAAAAAAAAGGGCATGGATTGAAACCTCTTGGTGATTGCTCAGTAGGGGTTAACGGTAAATACGATTGTGGCGACTGGATGAAGTAAGAATATCAACACTAAGGAGCGTTCACCCTCTCCTATCGTCTGCCTTCTTATATCTCGGTCTGTGCGTGTCATACTGTACGTCCCAGTGTCTGCGTTTCTCTTTCTGTCTCCCTCCCTCTTCCTCTCGTCTCTGGGTGTGGCCAGACTCTGGGTTTTCCACAGAGCAGATCAGGGCCGGCTCAGCCTCCTTGCCCATCTGCTGACCCATCTGGCCAGACCTTCTCTATGCCCGGGCTCTTGCTGCAGCCCAGCCATGCTTCTGAGTCCCCTGCTGGCCCTGGAACAAAGAGCTCCAGTCAGTTGGGCCACACGGCGCTGTCCAGGGTGCTGCTGACGGATACATAATTTCGCAGTGTTACTCAAGTCTCTGCACACCTGCTCTGCCTAACTAGACAGATCTAGAGGTAGCGAGAGTCTGGTAAATCTGTTTGCCTTACAAGGCGTGGCCGACAAAGACGTTGTTTCTGCTGTATGTGTGGCAACAGATACATCAGGTAGTTGTGTGCTGTTCCTCTGTTTCATGCTGCAGCTGTTTGAAAGCAAAGACACTTTCCAAAACACTGAAAGTAAAGGGATCACTTTACTTTATTATTACTGGCCCTGTCTTGCGTGACTGCAAGTCACTATCTTTGGGAAATAACTGCCTTAGGTTTGCTGTTGGTACAGTATTTACAAATACATGCAGTGTTTTTTTTCTGCACACATCTCTGTTAAGACAGGATCTTAAAGTCTCAAAAGCAAATGATGCGGGGATCACAATGTTGACCCTAGTGTTAAGACAAAGACAAAATATAGGGTCCTGTGAGACACAATCTTATAATACACAAACACATTTTACACTTCCAAAGACCGGTTTTATAATTCTTTTTTTTTTGTTGACAGCACAAGCAACAAACTGTCAGGAGGTTTTGACCGGGATGGTCAATGATATTAGGTGACAACCTCTGAACAAAAAGTGTGATCACCTGTATTGATTCGTGTTTCCTTTCTGTAAAATATTAACGCAGAAGTGTTTTTTCGGTCTCCAAATATCACTCGTCAGCTTGCTTTCTCATCTATTCTTGGTCTCGAAACAAAGCTTGGCGTCGTCAGCCTCTGTCTTTGAACGGTGAACGTCTGTCGATTAATGAGTGCTTGTCAACAATTAAAGAGGCAATAGCAGCTGATGAATGCAGCCTCGGGATTACTGCCTCTCCTTGGGACAGGAGGGAAATTACAATCTGTATCAAGCACTGGAGAGGAACAGGGGCTGCTTTAATTAAAACAAAGCTAGCCTAATGGTGTGTAAAATGGCATGTAATCTGCACACAGTAGCCAGGGTGTTCTCAATTATTAAGGATAGTGGAATTTAAATGTGAATGTGGGTGGAGACCATGGAGCCTCCAGACTCAGCCATGTGAGAAGTTGTTCACGGCCTGACTCGTCAGCAATACAGGCACTGGGTTGATGTTCTGGTCAGTGGGAAAGGGATGCTCAGTCAATCAGGAGTATGCCAGACAGGCTTCAATGCTCTAATGACACTCCATTCCCTCCTTAATGCTACAGAGGGAACTGTCACTGACCTGCAGCCTTGCAGTATAACACAGACAAATGATGCTGTTTACTAGTCTGCTCTTTCAACGAGCAGAATGTTGCACAATCCTGACTCGCTATATTTGCCTTAACCCTGCTCCTCCCCTAGAGGTGTCATTACGACAGATTTGATCTAATAAAGAACTGGACATTTCCTGATTAATGATATTTTGTATATAAATGTACGCTGTTTTCCTGTAACATCAAAGGTTGCTGTGCCATGCCATGAAGGACCACATAGTTCGAGTCGCCAACGAGGCCGAGTTCATCCTGAACCGACAGCGAGCAGAGGATGTCCACAAACACGCAGAGTTTGAGGTATAAACTGTGCCGTCCTTTATCGCATCTGAACTTAAATGGTAAAGTTGGGCACAGAGTCAAGCTACTGACAAAATATTGCACAAAAGAGAGTACAGCCAACAGTGAATAGCAGTATTGCTGATCACCGGTTCTCCAAATTCAAATTGTACTATCTTCTGTGAAAATAGAATATACCGGTATTGTCAACTCCAAATAATAGTAATAAAAGTTATGTTAAATGATAAAGAAAATTGTCCTTCAGGTGTATATGCTCAGTAATTGTGTCCTCAGTGTCCTGAGGATTATCTCCTGACCCCTACAATTGATATAAAATAATTAAATTGCTGGTAGCAAAGGGAAATACAATTCATATTAATTTAGGATTTTCATATGATTTGCCAACCAACTCACATGACAGCCTCCTGAGTCTGTATTTAGCTGCCCACATCAAACCACTCATGTTTCATACATGAAAGGAAAAGCTAACAAGATTTAAGCAATGTTGTAATATTAATTGTCTTGCAGTAATCAGTATTTCGCTTTTATTTCCCCCTAATCTCAGTCTTTATAGAAAATGAGAGAAAGAAAAACACGGCCCTTTTCATTTTTCAGTGTAAGCTGGTCAGCAAATTAGCACGTGACGCAAATAAATGCCACAAAGATTGATAGCAAAATATAAAGACGCTGTGCTGTATTCAAATAGTTTGTTTGGTTATTGTAGAATATTAGAAGACATACAATCACACAAACCTGCACACACACACACACACACACACACACACACACACACACACCGCCTCTGTTAGCAGCGGGTACATGTGAGGAGTGATGAGTTTCTTATCTGGGAAAAGCAGCCATCCTCAAACAGCTGCTTGATACAGTTCTTGAGGATCCTTGACCTGCTAGATAAACTGGAAGAGACGGCTAGATATGCAATGTCAGTAGAAGGAGGAAGTGTACCGAGCCCCATCTGTTCTGTCTGCCAACGCCAGACAGCCTACACTTTTCATCGAAGCCTGATGTTACTTTATTACCCACTCTCCAAGATTGAAGATCCAGGACGCAGATAAGACATTTTTACAATTAAGTTGGTGTCAGGGCAAAGCGTCATACGCTTTAAAGTGATAAATAACGTTTGATATTTGTCACCGCATCACGTGGTGATGTGAGTTGACAAGCGGAGATTGAGTTATCCGCCGTATGAAGAATATGTTGAAGTATAATATCTGACAGAATTCAAATTTGAAGCAGGAAATTCAATTAACTTCCAGCTTCTGTTAGCAAATTAGATTTAGAATATTAGGAAGGGTTCCCCCAGGGTGGCATAGTGAGACAATCTTGTTTTAGCAGCAAAGATAAGGTCAGATGTGCTCCTCTAGATTACTTTTAGCCACCTGGAACACTTAGAGAGTTGCACTGACTTCTGGAAATTGATTTAAAGCCAATATCGCCGTTTTTCATATTGAGGCCAATTCATATTTAAATAGATTAATTTAACCCTGTCATGCGGACATTTGGATATCAAACATTATTTGGACTATGGTATCTTCAATATTCTTATTTTTTATGTTTGCAACTTACAGGAGGCAATGTGTCCTTATGGTACGTTTTGTTCTAGAAAATGACTGCAGGCGTTTGACACCATTCCTATACCAGAGGACAATAACCTATTCCCAGAGATATTGGCAGTGTGGATTTGTTAACCTTGACAGACTATATTCTTTGTGGATCTATTAGAGTATTTTCCTTTCTCCTCTAATAGCACCATCCACGGCTACCTAGCAGGGAGCCTCATCTGTCCGCAGTTAGGGAATGGACTGCCTTCATGTGCTCGCCATGATTTACTACACTCCTCCGAGGGAGCAGAAATATATCTCTCAGCTGTCCACTAATATCTTTATGCACTCAAGTGTGTTGAATGAAGCCATAACATTCTTCAGTGTGACAAATGCTCCATTAGAGGATATTTATTATTCTGGCTTTATTCAAGTAAAACATTCCCAAATGCTGTTAGTATAATGTCAGACATCACTTTTGGCAGTGGATACTGTACTGAAAGTCATACATATACAACAAGGTTCACACTGTTTTTCTGCTTTCCCCACCCCCTTTGTTTTAAATCTCAAATTAGTCCAACTGTGCCCAATATGCTGCTGACAGAAAAGAAGAAGAGAAGATGTGCGACCACCTGATCAGTGCCGCTAAACACAGAGACCATGTGACAGCCAACCAGCTAAAGCAGAAAATCGTCAACATCCTCACCAACAAGCACAGTGCCTGGGGGACTCTGGCCCAGAGGTAAGCCCTCACACTTGTATACAAGTTCACCTTCAGACCAACGTGGGCCCCACTAAGTCTTCAACGTGAACCATAGCTGCTCCACCTTAGGTCCAACCTAGAGGACAGAAGTTACCTCTTCACAAAACTCTGCAGTGATGGGATTGGACCACCAGTTAATGTCATTTTCCCAGGATCCGATAGGGTCAGCGATCGGGTCAGCAAACGCAATTACAGTGTGGAGTGGCTTAATCCCCTGGGGACAGCTGATTGGCCAGTCTTCCGACAGACCGGGATAGCAGAGGGGGGAAGAAGGGGGTTGGGGTGTTTCTGCAGTGTTGTCCAGGCATTCATTGACCCTCCTGGTAACACAGCCCAGCACCTGGTGGTAGTTGCAGACTTCCCCATGGGCCCTGTTAAAATAACCGCGGGCTCTCCTGCTCTGCCTCCCACTTCTCACCTGCATCCACATGGTCCCACAGATACAGAGTGGAGTGGCAGGATCAAGACCTGGTTATAATGGGCAAACAGACGTGTTGCAACATACTGTTTTGTACTGAGCTAAGAGCTGAGGATTTTAACATTTATCTGTTGTTAGAGATGTAACGGCATGTCATCAATTGGCATAAAGTCTATATGGGGGAGCTTCAGTTGCTGCTTGCAGACTTGTCTGTTGACAGTCTAAATCACAGGATTCAGATGCAGAAATCTGCAGTCAGACAGCAACATGTTCACCCAAACAATAATTAGAATACCTAATTATGCTGTGAGCTGCATTCTGCACGACGAGGCCCTTGAAAGGCCCACACCACCACTGCTCATTTGCCAAAACAAATGTAGCCGCTTCGCTGAAACGGTAGCTTTGGTTTTATTATTCCACTTTGAAAATACGATGCAGATGTTCAACCATGGTTGCTGAAATTGGGTTTATTTCACACTGTATCTTATGCCATATAATATTCTAGTTGGCGTAATTATTTTTTACAGCTATAGTTTGTTTTTGACTTGCAGTGAAGTTCAAAGACTTCCTGTCATAAGCAGTTACATTCGGTTTTCTTATTTTTATAGATTCATTAGATTATGCATTGTGGCACACCATGTTTGTATTTTGGCATTGTTCACTCTGTTTTTACGTTTCTATGCTATTAATGTGTTGTGATAAATTTCTTAGAATTATCTCACAATTGTGTTTCGTTTTTATAGACATTGTCAAATGAAAAAAAAGAAAAATATATATTTATATATGTTGGCCGTGACTTAGAAGGCTACAGTATAACACTGGCTGCACCCTAGCAGTAGTACCAGTGACAACATCTATTGCATTGAATTCTGGGCTCATGTTCAAATATTTATGGAGCCCCTCAGAGGCAAAGCATTTGCATTGAAACAAAAGGTTATTGAGCGTGGGTGCATTGTAAATGATACCGCAAAACGTCCAACAAATTCAAATTTAATGGTAACCTGCTGGTGAAGAAAAATGATGCAATATGCTCACAAGCTCAAGGCAGTGTTGCAGTTCAGCAGCTTAGTCTTATTCAATGCTACATTAACTTTCCCATTTATGCTGCTCTTGTAAGATATAAAGCCCTCAAGCATTCTGAGGTGGCTGTCTGTGTATGTGTGTGTGTGTGTGTGTTTGTGAGAGAGAGAGAGAGAGAGAGAGAGAGACAGACTTATCAATGTTTGTTTTCGCCATCATGCACAGAAATTGCTTTGCCTTTTACTCCTAAGCTCTGCCTGGAGACATGCCAAAAGATATTTCTTTTTTTGTCTGGAATGTATTATAAACACAATTATTCTCAGGCATGCAGGGGACAGAAACTAGTATAACGTACATGTTCATAGTTTACCAGTCTGTGTTTTGAGCGGTGCTCATTAGAATATGATTTAACCATCTGACTTAACGTAAGATCAATCTGCTTTTGTCTGAATTACGGACATCTGCACATTATCTGTATCTCTGAAGGCAGCTCAATTTTTGAGCCGTTCTTTGTGGCAAACGGCGTAAGAAACTGCGGCGCAGCACCGACGACAACAGCTGACGAAAAGGGAAATATTCTGTGCAGGGCTTGAAAACAGCTGCTCTGCAGTCATGCGATCTGAGTGAAGAATAAGCAGATCAGACCCTGTGGTGTCCTGTTAGATCATACTATATGCTTGCTTGATGATGAATGTCCTGCTGTATAGAGTCAGCATGGGAAAATCAATACTCCTCAAATTGAAACAGTATAGGGTTGTATTGATCCGCTGCGCTAAATCAAAATGAGGAGGCTTTGATACATCTCTCCAAGACAGCTCCCTGCCCAGTAATGACACACTATCAATTTTAGCTTTACACTGATAAATCAAGTTGAAAATTGGATGTCAGAGTTTTTTCCAGGGAGAGAGTGATTTTTCATGCCCTCTGGTCCCCTCTGCTGTTGACCTCTGAACCCTGCCAGTGGATTATAAAGTTCAGGCTCGTCTAAAGTGAAAGTAGATGTCAAGGCGAGGTTGATGAATTCATTGAAGAATAGCGTCCACCATTTTTGCGACGTAGGACTGCCTCGCTGTGATGATACTATAAAGTCGCTCTCATTCTGCAGGTCTCTCACACTGCTGAAGAGTAAATCAAGAAGCAACTGTTCAATGTTTCACACACGTCAAAACTATGTAACTCATTCAACGATTTAAATAGACTTTTAGATTATACAGGTGTATGTGCCAAGTACATTTGTTTTGCATCCTTTTAATGTTGCATCACAAATGTTTTTAAATGTATTCTTCATCGATGTTTGCACCATTTGCCTTATGTGCAGGTGATGCGGCCTTACACAGATATCCAGGCACACCTACGTACTAGTGAAACTTAAACTGCAATAGTCTTCCTTTTGTCATTGTCTACCATTCATTCTCCAGCACTCCTCGGTTACTAATTGCTTCGACACGACCACCTTAACAGAAATGTAAAAGGGGCTGATGGAGACAAACCTCCCTTTGTTCCCAATGCGGGCGTCCGTGTTCACATCAGCAGCATCGGTGACAGGTGACGGAGGAGCCTCCGCTGGCCCCCACAGCAGACCTTAACCTTACCTGACTAGTCTATTGATTGTCAACATTTCTTCTGTATCATTACTTTTTTGTAGCAGAGGAGAGAAAGGAAAATGCCGGCATATATTGATCTGTGGCAAGGCAGTGAAACGGCCGTTTCCCTTGACTAACAGTGAGTTTCATCTCTCTCACTTGATGAATGGTAACAATCTGCCTGTGGATAATAACTTTGTGATGGAATGAACCTTTTTACTCATGATGCGCACAGAGTATTTGGTCTCGCCTGAAAGGGTTATCAATTCTAATAGAAGTCCTCTAGCACAGGAGGGGGGCACCTTTATAGCCTCAGAGGGTTTGAGGTCTGATGGCCCCTCTGGGGTCGAAAAGACAGGCCAAGGTCTCTGGTTGGTCCTGATAATAAAAAAACAAAAATGATTCTGATAATAAAATCTATATAATCCAAAAGGATTATTCCTTTTGACATCCAGAGTAGCAAAATATGTATATTCTTCTTTGCTTTCTTAAATATATAGATTCTTGTCATCAATTAATAATAATAGTAAGAATATAGTAGAATTAGGTGATCCTAGAAGCCAAGTGCCCATGTTTTGCTGTGATTGCATGCAGACTTTAGAGGTTTCTATTATGCCCACTCCCCCAAAGCTATTTTTGATCTTACCCAGTCCTCTACGTAGCATCTTTCATTTTTGAGTCAATAAAACGACGCCCCTTTTATAACAGCTTGCGAGTGCTAATGTTTTCATTCTTCATTTAATTAGATCTTACTTATCACATGATGCTCCTTTGTTCTTGCAAGCTGATATTCTCTCTGCTTGCATTTGTTCTTGACCTACAGCAGGCTCTAGTCCCGTGGGGTACTCTTAACCTTGCACACTGTGCTAATTATCTCTGGAAAGAGGCCCACTCACACAATCATCAATTTCACCGGGTGTTGAAATTGAACTGGGCATCGTCTTGACTGTGCCCCATTTCCGATGAAAGATGGGGATCCACAAAGCTGGCGATCCATGGGAGTTCACCAACAGTACAGTAGGGCTCCTCATCCTTCGTCTGATCGCGTACGTCTGTCTTCATTACACCAGATGACCTGGAGTTAATCTCGTTGCTGCTGTGTTGTTTCCCTTTCGTCTTTGTCCAATACCCATTCCTCCCTGTGTCTGTGCTCTTATCTCTCAATCTACAGAAGAAAAGTCCTATCCAATAACGAGAAGCATTTGAATCTTAGCTTGGTATCCACACGTCTGCAACAGCGTTGAGCGTAGTGATGATAGGAAATGCCGAAATGTAAGAGATGAAAGTCTTCTTACCCTCTGCGGTAATCTGATCATGATGCTGGCCATATAGTCCCTTCACGCTTGGCATTCGACAGAGGCATGATCAAACTTGATGTGTTTTTATAGAAGAAATCACTGTATTTTTGTCTTAGTTTTAAGGTTACTTTGAAAGCAGTGGGCTGAGAAATGCACATCACCATATGGTTTCCAGTCGCATGGTTTTTTATGCACAGTGCCTTTTTTATTTATTTTTTATCCAGCAGCAGTATGTTGAGGAATGGGCTGTAAAAAGGCTTACCAGAAAGAATGCAATTGTTGACAGACAATGTTTTTAGAATTTCCTCGCTTTGGTTTGAGTGTCTGCTGGCTGCCTGATGGTTTTCTGTATCATCACAGACCCGCATATCTGGTTGTCATTTTGATGGCATCAAAGGACCGGCCCCATTAAGTAATGTGATTTAGTCAAATGAGAGTTGGTTTCTTACATGTTTGTACTCAATACGGTGCCAGAATTACCTCAATAATTCTCTGTTTGGGCAGGTAAATGTTAAGTAGGTAGCAATGAACTATGTCTTTTGTTTATTTCATAGTCAAGTTTTATTCACATTTTTTTGTCTTGTTCCATTTTTCGGTGCAACTTTTACACCCTTACATCTCAAACTAATTCCTCATGTACTTTGTAACTCATAGTCGGAGCCGGTTGGGACAACTGGAAATGAAAGAAAAGACCACTTGTCCTCAGAGTTGCACTATAAACTGACGTGTGTTCAGTGTGTGTCTGATAGAAACCAGTCACTGCGCCTTTGAATAGAATTGTCACTGATTACGGGTATTTATTATAATTACCCCCTATTCATGTCACCAATGGCAGCTTTTAAAAGGAATATAATGGTGTTTTATTGAATCAGCATGTCCCTGTCCTTCCTCTTGACCGCCTCACACAAATCTCCTCTGAGGATAAATAGAATAAAAAATGAGATATTTAACCATGAGATCCTCATCTGTCTGCAATCCCACCCTGTACATGTTGCATTGAGCCATTCTGGTTTAAGTGACTTGAAAAAGATGAAGGTAGTTATTGCTTTTGACAACAGATCTGTGTAATTGCTTTCATTTCAATGATTTAACTGTAATCGAATGTGATTTTGTTTTACAATGCAATTGCATGAATCTTAGTGAGCACTGGCCTGAGCCTTTGGTGATTTGACACACAAGTTAGGCCTAAAACAGGAACATTTAACCTCTTAACAGCACTGTTTTCTCCTTGCACTGGCTTACCTTTTTACTCAAACACCAATACTATTGTTCGAAAACAAAAGGGTCTCTGCTGCCCTGTTGTACCAGCAGCACAAAGCATATATCACCCTCTAATCTAATATGAGCTCTTGTCAGCTGTCAAAAGTATCTCTCTCTTCTAGAATGATGTCATAGTTTCCTATAAAACTGTTATCAATCCTTTTATTTTCCTCCCCATCTTATTTTGAAATATGCCTGTCAGCTTTCCCTTTCCTCTTACAAACAAAACACATTCCCTGTAGACTGGGGTGTTAGATCTGGCAACTCAAAAATCTCAACACTGGCTCCTTGAGGAGAGGTGTGCTTTAAATACCGATTTGAAAGCAAAGAGAATAGACGATAGTCCTCATACACATTTATCCTACTGCACTTAGCAAGTCTGAAAGCATCCATAAATAATGGTGCTCCTGTTTCCTGTACGTTATCAGTGCTGGAAAATTAGCTTTTAAAATGCGGTTTGAAATCCATTTGGGTGATTGATGGGTGACGGGACTAATACATTTTGGCAGTTTCTAGGAGGCCAGTTCACAGCCATTCTTTATGGTTGTCATGAAGCAAGACAAATTTCATGAGGAAAATAAGGAGGTCCCGAGCCGACCTCGCTTAATAAAGAATGCTATTGTATGAACAATTTGTTGTTGTTTCACAGACAATAGACGACTAGCTTTCTATTAATGATTCCGAAATGACCGTTGTGCAGTTGTGGGAATGTGTGCCATTTTATTATATGGTTGAGTCTAGTGGTGCAACGGTTCATACAAGTCATGGATCACAGATCAGCACAAAAGAAAATCCCTGATCATGTTTTTCTTTTGCCACTGATACTAATTGCCGATCATTGATGACCCATATTGTTTCATTGTTGTTGTTGTTATTGTTATTATTATTATTATTATTATTATTATTATAGCAGCTGGTCTACAAGGCTCTAGACTGTTTTCTTTTGCCACCTTCCCAAAAATAATTCCAACCGCTCTGAAGTCTGAAGTGTAAACCAACAAAAACTCTGAATATTTAGTTTTTACTTTGTTACAGTCATTTATAATGGGTTTTTTCCATCAAAACACACAATTCAAATGATTAGGAAATAAAATATTGTGTTTTTATAGATTAAAATAAATCTTGTCATCAGTAGTTTTAATGATGTATTATAAGCTTCTTAGAGCTAGTGTCAACACAATTCATCTCTAATATCTATGTTTCATTTTTTTACATTTCCTTCAAACAACTGTTTATTCAAATGAATTACCAAAACTACATTTTACGAGATTACACGTGAACACATGATAATGTAATAATTTACCTTCGCCAAATACTCATTTTCACTGAACAAAGCCTGAACGCGTCATAATGTAACTTGTGTCCTTAAACACAGATTAGTTGTTTACCATGTAACATTATCAGAGATTGGTGACTAGAAAAGCATAAATGAGGTCGTGATCGCATATTTTACTGATTTCACACTGATAGTTAACGTTGAACTGTGTGATTAATCCGCAGTTCACGTGCGTGCCAATCCCTGCGGGGATCACGGATCAACCAAGGTCCGTTACACCACTAGTTGAATCCCATATGAGTGAGGATGACACTGGTTTTGACAAAAAAGTTGAACTTATTCCTTATTTCCCATCATGCTTTTAAGACAGTGTGCTGTTTGGTGGCTCGGTGCCACCTCAGAAATCCCTTGTGTGACAGCTCAGTAGCTCCCAGCTATAGATCTCCATCAGGGGTGCAATCCTCCTGAGCACTTTTTGGACCACCCTCAGAGAGGAGGTTCCTTCAGCACAGCACTTTGGCACAGTCCAAATCCGGTCAAGCACTTACCACATAGTCTAGAACATCACAGGTCCTATTTAAATAGCAGAATACCACATTCAAACTGAAACCATCTGCACAGGACAGATCAAGGGGAAGACTCATCAAAAATGTTGGCATCCAACTCATGAATCAGTCATTGTAACTAAAGGGTTTGTTATGTTGTGCATTTGATTGCTGTTAAAGACAAATGGATGGCTTAGACCAAAGTTGAACTCAAATGAGCGTCCTTCAGCAGACCAAATAAAATGCATCAAATGCAGTTAATACTGTTAGAAGGAAATCTTCAAAGTGGTGGATGTATCCCCCACTGGCATCTGCTGTCTATTTGCAAGAATTAGGGGACATAATCTTCAAGAGTAATCGCCCAGTTGCCTGGAGTGGATTTACATTTCTCACACTGTGTAATCTCGCATTTACAATATCATTTACGTGGGTTTCTCCTTTCAACCCACTGACATCTCTCTTTTACTCAGTTAAGCTTTGAGGGAGATTGACAGGGGACAAGCTCAAGGCGTTGAGTCTCGCTTTGCATACGGCGACTCATGATACTTTGTGCATACAAAGTGCGCACATGGACTCAATTGTGATTGATATTTAACTGAGACTGAGCTCTTGTTGCTGTCAGAGCCCAGCTAAGTCTCCTGACATTTTGATTTCTGACATTTTGTAGATATTACATTCATGGAGCAAGGAGGCAGTATTTTGTGATGTGATCCCCTGTAACACTTTAATCTGTGTAGACTGCTTCAATGCTGTGGCAGGGAAGGATGTGGAAACCATACAATGCAATAGACGGCTGTCCTGCACGCACTGAAAAATATCTTCTTAACGTACCAGATCCAAGGTTCTATATGGAGCTTTGGGTGGCTGCTTTTAGCATTCTACTTTTTATAATACAGAGACAAACGCAGCATTTTAGATGACAGATAAAATACTTTTGTTCTACTATAACATGTACTTTGTGTACTGTGTGGGTATTGGAATGTGCTGTCATATCCTCACATACCGTGGCTGTTGAAGTGCAGCAAAATGAAATTGAATGATGTCATATTCCTTCAAATTTGGCTGAAAATTACATGAAAATGAACCTCAAGCCAGGCTGATTGTAATCACATTTTACCGTATTGTCAACTGCACAGCAATTATTCGAATCATCACTATTGTTCACGTATTACGCCTCACTGTCGAGGGGAAATTAAAGCAAGACTTTTTATTTTGCTGCATTTCCCTTGAAAGGAAACATAGAGGCTTTCAAATAATTCCTGCTAGTGCACAGTTGGAACAAGCAGCACTTAGTAACCTAATGCTAGGCCACGTGCTTAATGGTTTGCATTAGCTGCAAGCAATAAAATTATCCCAGGTCCTCGCTAATGTTGGAATAATCATTTACAAAGATGGTTACCACATGCTGGAACTGTTTTCTTCTTTTTCTCTCTTTTTTTTACGACCCTAATTCGCTGTTATTAATAATGAATAAAAATGCAATTTTCAGTCGGGTTGCTCCAGGGCTCTGGGAATCATTTCAATGAATATTTCAGCACATTATTTTAATCATGGCTCCACATATGCAGGGAGGGGGCTTGTTTTATAGGCTCATGCCTCAACCGCCCCAAGACCCCGATCATTAAACCCCACGCTGTCTGCGTAGAGGTTCCTACCTTTGATTTACAAGACTTGTTAAAAAACATTGTAAAAAAGGAGGCAAGCTGTGCCATTTATACTTGTAATTTGATGCTGTATTTGTTAATGGAAGTGCCTGTGATTTATGTGTGCTGCGGCTGCTGCTGCTCCCTGCTGTTCTAATGCTATAGACTTTCGCAGCGGTTACATTACTGGACCTCTGCAGAGCATGCCACTAGTCCTAATAAACCTGCTGTCTGTGGCCTTATTTTCCTCCTCAAGATGTGTTCCCCCTGATAAGGAAGTGGCTGCTGTAATCAGACCATCAGTGAGGCGTGTGTGCTCCATCTAACCTGCCTGTCTTCTTGTCTCTCTCATAGCCAGCTGCACGACTTCTGGCGACTCGACTACTGGGAAGATGACCTGCGGCGGAGGCGGAGATTTGTCAGAAACCCATTTGGATCCACCCACTTAGATGTCACATGCAAGTCACTGCTGGAGTATGGTGAGTTTGTTTTTTTGATTAGAATTAGCATTGATTGAGTATTTATTTTAAAGCCATCAGAATTCGGGAGCTTTTAACCTTCAAGAATATCATCGCCCCATATTAAATGTAAAATATCAACATTGCCTGAAAGCATAACAGACAAATCATTAAAGTTAGCCCAAGCTTGTCCATATAGTTTAGCATGTTGTTTAGTGGAAGTTAGGAGTTATTTTTATAGGTGACATATTTATGAGTCCTGTGAATTGAACATGACACGTACATTTTATTGCACTTTTTTTATTTCCACCACAACACATACTCAAGAACAAATGAGATCTCTCCCTTTTATTGTTTCTTCTCTTTGCCCGAAACTGTTTTTGTATTGACACAAACATTTTTTTCAGTTTTGCCCCACCATCTAAGTGTTGCCTTATGTCATGCAACACTGACCTTTTTAGAGGAAAGCAGCTTCGTACTATGAAAGAACCGTCTCTCCCATCTGTAATTATATAGCAGAGCAAATGTATTAACGGCACATGGGCGAATGTATTGATTCCGAAATGAATGGAGTAAGCATCTCGTTTACTTTATAGAAAATAGAAAACGTGCAATGCATTATGGTCAGGGTAACCTTAGAAAATGACTGTAGACTTACAGCAACACATGCACAATGATCACAAGGTTAACACTGACCGCTGGATGTTTCAGTGTTTAGCTGCTGAAGCTGACCATTGGTTGGGTTCAGGATGTCATCTTGCTGCTTTGCTCGCTCTGCTATGACTGCTGTATGAAGCTTGTGGCAGCACTGTGGATAAACACATGCCAGCTGCTGCTTCAGCTGCAGGTGGTCCATATAGAGACAGGCATGCAAATAATTGCACCGTCTGCTTTAGATTTTGTGCTGGTTCCATTATTTTTAGCCATGAACTAATTCATTGGCTTTTGGTGACATGTTGATACTGCTGAGGGACTCGAGGTAACAAATGTTACAACTTAAGCACTTTTAACTCACTTAGAAATATTACAGGTTATTAAGACGGTGTTGTTTGCAAAGAAATTGCTTTGCATCAACATTGCCCACCTGTAAAAAGCAGCACAGCTGTAAAAACGTATCAAAACATCAATAGAAAACTCTCCTATTCACCTCTTTCTGCAGCATGATCCACCCTAGCTTTTGGTCCATATGTTCAGTATGCTGCACCTCACCTCGCTAATAACTAAGGGTTAAGTAAATACGGCGATGCATAATATACTCTGGCTTCAGCTTATACCTTTCAGCCATTTCTGTAATCGGTTGTGGATATCTACTGTTTTTGTAGCTGCTTATTTATTTATTCTTGTTGTATTTTATGTTATTAGTCTTTTGTAACTTTGAGGCAGAATGAGTCGGATTTGTCGATTGCGATTGAATACAACATAAAAAGTTGGCTCCTCCTCCCTGGCTCAATGCCACCAGAATGGTGCTCTGCAGCAGGCGACAGCCCCAAAAAAAATCGCAATATGGAGAAATGAAATATCACAATATTTTTCACCAAATACCTCAACATCGATATTGCAACAATAATGCAGGGTCGACCATTGGCCACAATATTTACACAATGAGATTGTTAAACAGCTCGAACAGTCTGGTAAGTAAAATGACGTCACTATACTGTAATGCATCCTTTAAAACTAGAAAAAGACTTTATGCAGAAATCCGTTTTCCAAACGATATCTAGTCTCAAATTAAGATATTGACATAACATCAAAGTATTACCCAGCCCTAATGCAAACACACTATTCCTGGTGGAGCTTCTGAGGTATGAGGATGTGATGCTACCCTCCTTTTGACCTACACTGTGCTCAGATTAGTATACATGTGTTTTATTTCTGTCACCTATGTGACAGATGTCCTCAAGACAATGCTACAAATGCATATCATATTAGTCCATCAGATCACTAGACTCTGCTTTTGAGCTGTCAGTTTTGTCTCTGTTGTTTGACATCAATCCCTCCGTGTAGTTGACTGAAGACTTGTTGAAGTCCTGCCGACATGCAGTAGTTTTAATGAGCAGAATAATGTATGAACTTGTCAAGTGAAAGGGACGGCCCTCTTGCTCTCGTTGAGAGGTGAGCTGCAGTTTCAGGCTTTTTCCAGCAGGCTTTGATGTGGTTGCACAGCGGAGGTTTTGTTATGAGTTTAAGTGAGAAGGATCTTTTGTTCTTTTTTAGAGCTTCAGTAGATGCCGTTGGCAGGTTTTATTTTAAATGTACTATGACAGTTTGTTTTTTTAATGAATATTAATTTTTAATTAGCATGACATTCAAGATAGGACCCTGGTGCAGAATGTCAGAGGTTGGATATCCATTAGTCATAACATCCCGACTTTGTCTCCTGGATTTGACAGGGATTCTATTGAACTTTTTAGTGGGTTGCCGGCTGCATTCACCAGAGTAGAAAAACAAAGAGGTTGTTTGAGTTGGCCCCTGAGAGTCATTATTAAAGCTTTAAAACCTGGGACTATTGGAGAACCAGTAGGTTGTCCAAATTAAATACACAGTTTCTGGTTTGACAGCAGGATATGGCAATATACGCTCAGCCACCATCTTGAGTTTGAAGAGGGCAGACTTAAACTGTTGTGTTCACGGTAAGCGTCAGTCTTACAAGCTCGCTTGAGGGAAATGAAAGTCAGCAGGAAAGTTTTCTTTTTTTTCACAAAGAACATTTCAGTGAGTGAGTGGCCTGTGTCATTTTTGGCAGCAGTGTATTGCAAGAGTCTCACAATCTTTTGTGTTTTTTACAGAATAACGTTACAAAATAAAAGATTCTTTGCCACTGTAGAAACTGGCTTCATGTATTCATTGTGTGGATTTCCAAGAGAGATTATTTGACCAATTATATTGACCACTTGCCAATTAAAACTTTTTGAATCCCACATTTTGAAACCTTTTTTGTAAAAGTTCACTGCGTTCATTGAATTTGTTTATGCCAATAAAAAAAAAGTTCTTCGTAAAAATGATTTGAGAGGTCAAATGTTAAAGTGAAACGTTTTTTTTAAATCAATTTGATATATTGGCAAAACCAGTGTATTTAAAAAAAAAAAACTTTTGTGCAATTTGCGTGTCCTTGTGCGTGAGAGCGTGTGATGGGAGGTTAAACTCTGCCTTAAACTCTGCCTCGTTGTCTATTAGCAGCATTGACAGCTTAGCCAGCACATTCTGTCTCTGCCCTTGTGCCTGTAATAACCTGCCCTGTTAACAGCCAGCCTCGGCCCAGTATCAGAGTATATTGTTAGGTGATTGGAATTGGGCAAGCATGAAATGGAAGTCACGTTAATATTGATCCAAATGTTTAACGGGGTGTTTTACCTCCCGGTGTCCTTGCTGTCTCATTTCAGGTGAGCGGCCTCTCTCAGAGCGGATTGCCCTGGGCAGAGATCTTTACAGCTCTTTAGAGGCACCAGTCCCCTGATGTGATATTAACCTTCTCCTACTTTATTATCAAATATATTCATCTGTGACAAATGACACCCAGACATTTACAAACGTGCAAATACGGACATTTGAATGCAGCCTTTCGGTACAGTCTGTATGAACCTAACGCTCCGGTCCAGATGTGGGGATTACTGGACACTGCTGTTAATGTTTTGATGGGGAGAAGATGAGGTTGTTTGTAAACTCTGGCAGCACACGCACTGCACATCCCAGGATATTCAATAAAGATCAGCTCCAAGAGGAAGTGTATGCACTGTATAAACTCACTCTACATCAAAGTTATAATGTTTACTTTTACAGTCTCAAAACACATTCTCCGCAACAACGGGTGGCTTGCATCACAGGAAGTATGAAGGTGTCACCCCCAACCCCCCCCCCCCCCCCCCCCCCCATTTCATCTTTCAGTGCAGAGTAAATAAAAGTGAAGAGACAGAGGGCGGAATTGCATCACCCTACCAGCAATCCCATGGACTGGACTTTTTCCTCTCCATGTGGAATGTGGAGCCCGTGGAGAGGGTGCGTAGGAGGGCAGGATCTAAAACAGATAGTCTGAGAAACAGAGGAGATATGCTTAAAACATTCTATAGAGCTCATGTTATGATGCGGGAATGATAACACAAAACACCGATGTTCATTATAAGGTCGTATGATAAATCAGCTATGGAGCCGGGGATTGTGCTAATGCATGTTATCTACAGAGATCTGACAGAATGAGACGGAACACAGAATAGTTCCTGCAGAAGTCCAGAGTTTAAGCTCTTTTTCCAAGTCTTTGTTTAGAAAGAGGTCGAGATAGCTGGGTGTCTTCAGCTGTGTCCAAAATGTTGCTTGTCATATCATTCGACAAACATTCAGTGATTTGCTCGCTTCCTTTTCCAGCATCATTCAGATCATAGCGCTTTAAGAAAACCTTTCGGTGTTTTATTTATGGTCGTGGAACTCTGCTTTTTCGTCTACCTGTACGCGTTTGTTGAATCTTAAGTGAAACATTCTGTTGCAGATTTCTTTTTTTAAGGACTGCCAATGAAGTGGTTGAGGCTGGGTGTATAATACATATGAGACTTACAGCAGAAAAACTCATGCTCGCCGGCTCTACTGAGGCTATGAAAATGAAAGGCCGGTGCCAGTGCTGCAGTACGTGACACATGGACACTTGGCAACAGCATTGTGGTTGATTCAACAGTCTTTTAAAGGCCTTTCAACTCTTATCTGTTCCATACTCAATAGTAAAACTACTGAACACTGACATATTTCCAAAGTGAGAGACTGTATCTGAGATTATAAAGTTTAATGAAATATATTTTTTAAATACAATAATTTTAATTGTAAATCTATGAAGGAGGTTACTTACAGTAACAGAAACACTAATAAGCACCAATAAGTTCTCTGTGACTCCGTGATGAAACTCAAAATCTGAAAAAATATATTTGTTGCTTGTAAAAGACCATCAGGTCATTTTTTTGTGATTTGTCATGAAGATTACATTCTAAAAGAAGTCAAAAATGTCACCCAACAGCATTTTTTAGGTGTTTTTGACGTCAATGTCTTGGACGTGTGTGAAAAATTGTGCCACAACAAACAAGCGGTAGACACCCTGGAGCGAACTGAGGACCATGGATCCTTGTTGAACTCCAGTGACGAGTGCTCAGGGGCGTCCTCCATTGGTCACAGCTGGCAGGTCTTCATCAGCCTCCAATGGGGTCATGAAAGCTCTGAAATGCACTTTACTGAGTGTAATTAGTGCACTCTGAGGCAGTTTTAACTCAGTGATTGAACAAGAGGCCCCGTGAGACTGGTGATCGGTGGCTCCTCCTGGCACTGTTCCTGAAGGGCTAGACATGAAATTAAACTTCTGTGATTCTTTTTTTTTTCAATGTAGAAGAATTTCAACTTCTCACATCATAAAATCAACTGAAAAGAGAATGTGTAAATCGGTCAGTATTTGATGATGATATGTATATATATACTGAATATCTACCCCAGCCTGCACTTGTCCCTTGTTCTTTTTCACTTTAGACAATTCATACGAGTTATATCAGACACTCAAAGGGCCGTTCTCTTTGTTATGCCATTTAGTGGTCAACGGTAGACACGGGAAAATGTTTGCAATCCCGCTGCACAACAAGTCCTTTAATAGTGATAAATGGCGACCCTTCTCAAAGGCACACTTTTAATACAAGCGTGTCTCCGAGTCAACGGGCTATCAGTCATGAGAAAATCTCTTTTCATGTCAGCACATTTTCTCCTTCATGTCATAGCTCTTCATTTCTTGTTATTTACAACCATATTACTTTGTCTGTGAGAACAAAATTGCATTGTGGGTAAAGATGGTCCCCTCCCCCACAACGGTTGACATTGGTCATTTGCGTGTAGAAATCAGCAGAGTTTATTTGGTCAAGTCAACCCCGCAAAGATTTGCCAATCAGAACATCAGCCTGTCTGCTGAACTTTCCTCATTTACTCGCAGCGTGATGATGGTTTACAGAATTACAGTTTTAAGTTTCAGTCTTTCTGCTTTGATCTCTGACCGCTGGCTGGCTTTTTGCCTTTAACATTACACAGAATTTGTTTTACGAAACGCACAGACTTCTTCCCTCCGTCTGATGAAAGCGCTCCAGATATGAGACAGAGCAGGAAGCAGACTTTTTTTCTCAGTAGCAGTGTTGACAACAGTCAAATGTGACCTCTTCAAGACAAGGTACATGTTCCTCAGGGGAGGGAGAGGCGAATTAAGAACTGTGCTGAAATGAAACATGTCAGACTGGTGTCAGCCACCTCCCATTTGTTCCTTTCCTGCACGCAAGTTTTTCCTCCGGTTATTTCCTGCATTGGACTTCAGAAAGACAAATTCACATAAACGTTGTGAGCAGCCGTGTGGCAGGCACATGTTTGAGATGGGCAGATTTAAGCTGATGAATGTATTGCGAGACCTCTTTGTTTTGCAGGATGTATGAACACATCTTTTTCAATGAGCTTGCTCCACTCTAGCCATATATGATGAAGTCCTGGTGTAAGCAGCCTCCTAATTGTGCTGTCTGTTCAGTCTCACTCTTGTCAAGTCTCCAAAAGCGGCAAATGATATCTCTAATCGACTACGAGCTTGAGATGTATCCCCCGACTGAGCTGTTGGTCTTTCAAGATACAGATAGTGTTTCATTGTTGACCTTGTCTAAAAATAAAAGCTGAAACACCTCTGATGTTCAACCACGCAAAATGTATTCAGCGAACGAACGTGTACCCTGACATTCCTTCATATGCTATGGCAAGTACATTAGTGAGCATGTCATCTCAGCTTCATCCTGCACATATGCATTTCATACAGAGGTTCTCCATGGTTTATATCTTTTTATATATTTGACCATATGTTGTGTATTTTAATAACCCATAAAAGAAGACTCTCGTGTTTGAACTTGTGGATAATCAAAAACTTCATTAGAATAAACCTGTTAAGCTCATACTGTGGTTATTTTTTCCTATTTCTTCAAATGTAGTCTGAAAACACTTATGTGTGTGTGTGTGTGTGTGTGTGTGTGTGTGTGTGTGTGTGTGTGTGTGTGTGTGTGTGTGTGTGTGTGTGTGTGTGTGTGTGTGTGTGTGTGTGTGTGTGTGTGTGTGTGTGTGTGTGTGTGTGTGTGTGTGTGTGTGTGTTGGATGAATGCTGTTGCTTATTTATTTTTCTAATGCTGTTGCATTTTCTCTTACGAAATATGTTAGACTGAAATGTACTGTATATTGTAAATTGTATTGCTTGCCTTACATTGGAAGCAGGCTATTGCTCAGTCAATGAGTACAACAGTTGAAGCATTTCATACTTACATGATAGTACAGTAATGCCGGACAGAAATGCATCCAATGAAACTGCAATAATAAGTTGCAGAATAGGAAATAGGTGATGGGACTTTGCCAACGAACAGACCATAGCCAGGTATTTGTTTCCATTTAAGCGTATACCGATCTGAGCTCGAAAGGTCAGAGTGCAATATTTAGCGCTTTCTCTTCCCCGCAATTCTTTTGACACAGGCACAGAGGACGCGAGGTCGTCAAATCCAAGAAAATCTTCCGCAGCCAAACTGTGACGAGCCAGAACCCCGAGATAGAGCTGATGCTGGAGGGAGACGAAGATGTTGTCAGCCTGCTGCAGGAGAAGGAGATGGACAACCTGGGTGGTAAGTCAGCACACCAGCACCTCCATTAACCCCAAGACTACATCACCTCAGCTGTAGCATCGGGGCTTTCTTCTATCTGTCGTCTTCCTAATTGCTGGCGTAGTTAAAGTGTACATCATTAATATCAGTGAATCAACTTAAGGGTTTGGATCAGTGTGGCTTTTAACCATTATAGTGTACAGTACAACTGAAAGGGGGACACTTTGAGATATTTGGCTACTATTTAGTATTCAGAATCTATTTATCGAATGTATTTGAGGTTTGAGTTCACAGGTTGCTTCCTGCAGTTCACTAGTTCACTATCAATGTAGTTCTAGAGTCAAAGACTTTGTCTCTGTGTTCTAATCTGGACAGCGTTGCTTTGCTTTGACAGCGACATAATGTCCTTCTCTGTTTTGTTTTGGATCTTGTCAGCACGGTTCCTTCCTCGAGTGTTTAACTCCAGAGGCAAGTGTTCTAAAGTTAAACTAACACCGGAAAGATGATCAATCCAGATGTGTCACATTTAGGAGTCATATTTATAGGATTCCTCGAGCAATCAGTAATTAAAGTTGATGTGAACCACTGCTTGCTAATGCTTAACTTTACAGTGGCCTTATTTAACCCGTCATCTGACCGTATCTGTATCTTCAGAGGTTGGGTGACACCGTTCAAAATCTATTCATATAAATTGAGTAATTGTGTTAAGTTTATTATACTTAATTAAATACAAAGAGCATTGTTAACCAATGGAAATTCTGCTGCCCTGAGGCTTCTGTGTATATCGATCACTACACTTTAATAAGGCCATAGTGAAGTGTCACTTATTGTAATCAGTCATCCGCTGATTAAACATTATTAATTATTAATAGCTGCTGAGAGAAAATCTCATACAATCAGATGCTGTATTTCATTACTGTGATTCAAAACCCTGTGTATTAATATTACTCACACAATCAAACAGGTATTGCAACATAACCAATCAACACATTCTTCAAATACATACATTTTGCAGTAAATACAATCCCATTCCATTCACAATCTGAAAATAAAGCAATACTCTTTTCTCATTGAAATGAATAAAATGTTTTATATTTTAACTGAACCAAGGAACTCCTAGAAGGAGTTAGCCAAGAAAACTACTTTGTGTATTTTCCATGTTGATGTGAGATGTTAAGGGAGAGCAGACAACAACTCAAGTATCCTGCAGTCAAACAAACCCTCATACAGTTCACAATCATTAAGGGAATCATTTGCCGTTAACAGTTGAGGAAAGATAAATAGAAGATTACATTTTTGATTTATTTTAACCCAGCTCTAATAATTAGTCTGACACAATTCACTCCATTTGTGCAGCTTCCTGCCAAGGCCAGGGTTGCACAAAGTTCCTGTAATTTTCTGGCATCACACTATCAAGCCAACCGTCATGCTTTTCAAGTAACTGCCATTACTTTTTATAAGCTATCCAGATTTCACTTGAGCACTGAGTGTAGATCAGGAGTACTGCCCCCCCACTCCTCAATGAAGCCCAATCTTCCCTGAACATCTCATGCTAATAATTGGTGTTTTAACATGCCTAATGATGCAGACCTTTTGTTGAATATAAAGTAATATTCATCCCTGGCAGCCATTGCCAATTCCAATAATAACTTTCCAGTGACTGATAATGAGCAGTAAAGAAGTCAAGGTTTCTCCTCATGGTGAGAAGTCTGGGACATTGTTGTTGACAGCTGTTGTCACTGATGTGGTTTTATTTTGGATTATTGGCTACTTCACACAATGTAAATGGACATTCACTGCTCCAAGACTGTATAGTACATGTTTAGCTCTAAGGCTGATGCGTTGTATATTAAAACAAATGTTTTTGCAATGAAGTGTAATGTTGAGATTTTACTCGCTAGATTGTGAAGAAACAAAAATGGCCGTTGAAATTGAAATGAGGTTCTTGTTCTGGTAATGGAATTGCAATAAGAATTTAATGTTATGGATTTTGTGACGAGGTTCTGCAAGTTAAATTATTCAGTCTACAGAGCAGCTTGATGCGGTCAACTGTGTTTTAACTGAAGTGTCACAGGTTTGTTTGCACAACATTTTTTACTGTTACCAAAATGTCTCTCCTAATCCAGGAGGATCCGGGCTGCAGCTGAAACATGTTAACGGTAACAGATATAAATGCATGTATGTAATTCATTCATTCCAGGTACAACTTGTGATGGAAAGACTCAGACACGTAGCCCTGTATACATTACCTACCGGTAGTTATCATGGCTGAGTAAATGAGGCTCAGGCTGAACCAGGGCACTGCTGAGCGGTGAAATCCCCTAAGATCTGACAGATGAATCTCAGAGGGGGAGGCTAACCCCTCCTCTTTGTCCCATGCAGGGCCAGCAGGCAGCCTAACACTCCATGCCCAATTGAAAGAGGAAGGCAAGGGCTAAAATCCAAGCAGAATGTATCATCCCCAAGAACCATGTGACCTCGTACTAAACAGAAATGCTGTGACGGAATATTTGTGATACATTTGTGATGTGTGAGCTTGTTTCAAATTGTGAACCAAATCTTACAGATGGACATTGACTGTAAGTGCTTGGATTTTAGAAGATATATATATATATATATATATATATATATATATATATATATATATATATATATATATATATATATATATATATATATATATATATATATATATATATATATATATAATGTTAAATCGAAGTTGAGCTCATGTTTTTACCAATAGGGGAGCTCCCTCACACTGTAAGATTTGGGTTGTGTCTATAGCAGGATGCACTGTCTGTGTTTGGCGTGTATCTAATCTCAGGCATGAACAGCCTTAATGAGAGATCTGGGACTAGATCCTTGTCAACAACAGGGCTCCTCCTGCCAGCCTTTGGGTCAGTGCCTGCTGCTGCTGCTGCCAAAGGGGCGGTGCCTGCACTCAACGGCCCAGACCGTTGTGGTTACTGAACCTATGATTAGTTTTGCTCCCCCATAGACATTGGAAATGCTGTCAGTGTTTGTGCTTGCATTAAATTAGCCGTTCTCTGTGCACATATACTGTCTCCAAAATGAGGTAACATAGAATCTGAAGATGAGCATGTGTGAGGACAGCAGAGGGGAGACTGAGCCTCACGAGGCGTTTCTCATGTCAAGCAAGTCTGTAGATGTGACTGTGCTGCTAGCATAACCATGTTAGTATAGCCCAAACTGTGGTTTAGCAGCCACAACCATTTTGTTCTGCCTTAATTTAGCCTTCCTGTATCCATTTTAGTCACCAATCACAATACTGATCCCTTGAGTGGTGACATGTTTATAAAAGGCCAAAAACCCAACCCAACATTTCTGAATGTGTAATCTCAGGAAAAGAAGTGCGAGCAAGACGGGTGTTAATTTGCTTTTGCCGCATGTTTCTTGTTTTGTTTCTTGTTTTGTTTTTTATTCAAAGATCTACATGTTCTTTCTGAATACAAACGGAACAGTGACATCTACAATTTTACAATTTTGTAAAATTTTATAACTTTTTATAAATATTACATTTTTTATTCTATGTATGTATGTATTTTTAATTGTGCTGCAGCCTTATTAAATAGTCTGTAGAGCTGATTTTCTCAAGCTTTTACGTGTAAATGTTGAAAGACAAATGCTTGGTTTGAAAACGGGGGGAAAAGAGACCATCGCTTCAATGACTCAAATGAACAACAAGGCACTGTGCCTCAGATACTCAGCATAATGGCTGCAGCTGTGTGTGTGTGTGTGTGTGTGTGTGTGTGTGTGTGTGTGTGTGTGTGTGTGTGTGTGTGTGTGTGTGTGTGTGTGTGTGTGTGTGTGTGTGTGTGTGTGTGTGTGTGTGTGTGTGTGTGCTATACAGTAAGTCCATGCACGTGTTTGAAAGTGAATGATGGTGCTCAGGTGTGCAAGTAACCCACTTCCACTTGTATTTCTTTCATAATGTAAAATATGAAAGCGCTCCTTCTCAAACACTGCAGTCCAGCGGATGATATTATACCCATCTTTTCAGCATTTCTTCCAAACTCCCACCACACCTTACTTCATTAAATTGGTTTGTCATTTGATGAATATTTGCATTTCCATTAAAAGGAAGACCCAACAGCGGAGTATTCCGAGCTTCAGTCTATTTACACACCACTCATCCTAACTTGCCCTTAATTTCATTATTCTCGTGTAAACATTTTAATGCCATATAGCCTAATTATGGAAAGATCCCTGAGGGATTACTGCCTAATCCTCTTCCTCCCCATGAGCAATGGATGCTGTGGCTTAATGCTTCAGGCTGGTGTCGTTCTCTCTTTGTAGCCCTTTAGGGCCGCAATACAATACATCAGCCCTAGAAGTGTTATTTTTAGTAAGAGGTGAATGGGTTTGTAATGGACTTGAGTGACGATAAAGACAATCTCCTCATTTGGCAGAAATATTCTAATGTTAGTTTTACTTTTGAATGGCTTGCAATTGAATATTTTAAACGTATTTACTGTTTTTCTTCTTTTGTAAATAGCCTACTACACTAAACATTACTTCAAATGCAGTAAAAAAAAAGAAGAAGAAAGTAATGCAAGTATTTACTCTTCGCATGAAGCGTGTAAGCAACGTGTAGCGCCTGTGCCGATAGCATCAGCAGATAGGATCACCGTTAATGGACCCGAGCAACGCTGAGAAAAAATCCAGAGAGCGCGGTTTGACTGCGCAGCCTGCAAGAGCGATGGAGGGGCGCTCTGGGAGTTGAGACCGAAATCCACTTGTATTCCTGTAACACTATCTGCTATAATTGGCTGAGGAACGCAGATTAAGATTGATGAGACATTAAAGTGGCTCTTTGGAGTTTAAGGGATCGATAAATATCCTGATTTCGAGAGCTTTCGTTTGAGAGTAGACAAATCACTGTAACGGTGCTCCACAGCGACACTGATCTGAGAACATGGAGGATGAGGCAGAGAGAGAGAGGAGGGGGGGGGGCTGAAATAAAGACGTGATCACTATCAGCTGGCGGGGTCATACCCACCGTACAATTCTGGAAAAGTATTTTGACTTGATTGTTTTCATGTCTTAATATGTATGTGCATTGTTAAACGGTTAAACAGCAGCTTTTTTCAGAATCCCTTTCTAAGCTGCTCCTTTTAAAGCAGCCCTGAATGTCAGTGACGTAAATTTATATTTCAGAACTGCACTGCAAATGCGTTATGGTGATGTTACCATGCAAGGAGAACAAGGAATGTTTGTTTTTTTTACTTAAGGAAAACATTTTTTTTTTCTTTATCGGTGGTTGTTTGCGTTTGATCCGATCCTGTCATAAAGCCCTTAACTGTTATGAGTGCATCACTTGTTTACTAACAGGTAGGTAGGCCTACTGTGTAGATCAAAGGCCTGTCACTGTTATGCACATTATAACAAAAAGGTGTTCAAACGCCTTTGTTTTGCTGCGCGATTAATAACACAAACTACTAAAATTAAGACCTTCACAGAGCTGTTATGATGAATTATATTTCAATAAACTACATGAATACATTTTGTAATTCCCTAATGTTTACAAGCGCGGTTTGTATCGGTAGTTAGACGCAAACAGGCCGCTGGTATGATGGTATCGCATTGATCAGCAGGATTAACCTCAGCCTCGCTTAATTCAACACAATAATATTTTTTTATTCTGTGCATGCTACTGATTCATTATGTGGCTGCCCCCTCTACACTCTGCAGGCCCAGTGGTCCTGAGCAGCCCGGCCCAGCTTGTTGCCCCCGTCCTGGTGGCCCGGGGGACTCTGTCCATCACCACCACTGAAATCTACTTCGAGGTGGACGAGGATGACCCTGCCTTCAAAAGGGTCGACTCAAAGGTAAGTAAGCTGTAAGCAAGTGTGCAGCCCAAGTTTAAAGCGGGCAGTTTGGCTTCCGACATGTTTCACTGCGGTTGTTGTTTGTTCTTTTCACTGTAACTGCCCGAAATGTACTAAATATTTATTATATTTTAAATTCAAACGAAATGGCGCGGATGTGCACATGCGCTGCGCCTGCACGCTGTGCCCAGTTTTTTTTATTAAATGGCGCGTTGTGCGCAGAATGTTATCGTAAATCCCTATTTCTACTTTGTCTGTTTTAAATTTGCTGCATTTATGCATTAAAAAAAATATCAGATGACTATTGAGGCTTTTCGTCGTGCAGGTTCAACCATCAAGCTGTGGTGATCCATACATTGGTATACATAATGTATATATTAAAATGCACGCGAATTCATTGGACATGGGGTTGGGATTTAAACAAATGTAAACTGGTCGGCAGCTCCAGATCTATTTAAAATGTTGAATATGAAAATGATCCATTCCTATTTCCCTGTTGTCAAACTCACCGTGGAACACCGAAGGGTCCCCACAATTAAAGATCCCATTATATTATCATTGCTGGGCCTACTGTCAAAAACACATTTGAGAAAACCATAATGGGACACAAATATAAAACAGCTCGTTTTATTTGCTCTTTAAATTAGATCAAAGACAGAAAAAAAAATCAGATCACAGATGTTATAATCCAGTGTATTTCAAGTGCATTTTTTCAATTAAACTGTAATATATATACTATATATATATATGTTATCATTTTCATTTTGTATCATGTAGGCCTAAGCATGGTAGAGATAAACAACAACCAAACATGTTCGAGTACTTTAAATAATAATTCAAGTAAATTGATGGAATGTTTTCAATATAGCAAATGTTGTACGCCTATCAAAATGTAAACTTTCAAAAATTAGACAATGTCCATTGAAACAGATGAATCAGACTACCACTGATGCAAGTATAAATTAACAACGTTTCGACCAGATAAAGAAAAAGTTCAGAAGTATTAAACAGGTGGATCCTATTTACGTGTCACAGAACAACATTCACAATTTTCAGACCACTTGAATCACAATCTATGAATGTATTTACAGTATAAAATGTACAGATGCGTGTTTGTATTTTTTTTTTTTTTTTTTCAAAGTTTGTCACGGGGCTTTATTTTAAAGCATTTAAGGAACATGTAGAATTTAGGCAAACATGTGGCACGGAGAGAAAAGAAACCACTGTGGATGTGGCCTCCTCAATTAATGGTCGCCAATAATTTAAACTTGCTCCTAATTATTGACACCATCAAAAGGTGCACGGGAAAAATGGCAAACTCAACTATCGTAAAAAAAAAAAGCATCCCGAAACAGGCTAGGCCAAATCATAACAGAGGACAGTCACATTTCACAAGACTTTGCAAATTGGTTGGCAATATTTTTTCTGTCCGTTTACGAGCTCGTTAGGCCTCTTTACCACAATGTTTTAAGACGAGGTGTACTAACACTTCTTTTTTTTTTTTTACCTCAGAGTTTCTCCAAGCTTTTGGGGTTGGTCAGTATTTCTCTTGCCAGTCGCCAAGTCTGTTTGGCCGCATTCTCTAGACCAGAGTGAGGTTTTCCTTGAAACAGGTCTAAATTAGGCAGGAAATAATGCGGGCACCTTCTGCACTGCAAACACGAAATGAGCTGCAATAGTATCCCGTTCAGGCGGTCGCCGAGGCAGTTCTCATCCCAGTCTGACTCCCTGGGATGCTTCTCGCACTCGTAGGAAACCAGCGTTTTCATGTGGTAGTTGTTCAGAGGTGTTCCGGGCAGTTCGAGGTGACGGTCACGTAACGTTTTGAGGACTGACAAGCATTTCTTCCTGCATCCACCCAGGATGAGCCGGTTCTCGGCCTCGGCGAACTGCAAGACCCAGGCGTCGCTCTCCGCCGAGCTCTGCTTGCCGTTCAGGGAGTAGCACTCTTTGGATAAAAGATTGAAACCTTCCGCTTTGACTTCTGCCACTCGGTTGGGTCCCGGCCAGGGGATGTGAGGGAGAGGCCAGTGCGCAGCGCTTCGTGGCCAGATCCCAGTGCACTTGAAAGCCGGCGTGATTTGCACCACGTATCGGTCTCTAATGCGCAACCTCACCTCACTTGTGTCAGAGACCATTTTGATAACATCTCTGTAGCTGCATTTATCCACTGCCTGCGCCACCAGCGTCTGAAATCTCGAGCGGATCTTGCGAGCCGAGAGGTAACCGGAGGCTGTGATGAATTCGACCCAGAGAGACATGCTTCTCTTGCGGCCGTCGCTGAGCTTGAGCACGGCGCAGCCCGGGAGAGATCCGTCATCGACAAAGTTGAATACTCCCATCTGATTTAGATAGAGTACAACCTCGAACTCGGTGGGTGAAGTGACCTCCAGTCCCTCGAAACGGTTATCTATCTCGCTGAGAGAGCTGATGAAGCGGGGCTCCTGCACCTCGACCTCCTTCAGGACATCCGTCACCACCTTGCACACCTCCCGGATGGACTTGGAGATGGCCGCTTTTCGAGACTGACATTTCTCGTTGTAGTATTTGTTGAGGTGATACACCAACTTTGCCTGCGCGGCTATCATATTTGGGCAGAGATCCGGGTTGTACACCGGAGTCTCGCAGTAAGCCGAGGGATCCAACGCGGCTGTTTGTACCGGAGCCAATTTTAGAGAAGAAAGAAATCTATTTAAAATGAAAAAAAAGTCTATTTATAAGACAACTATTTAAAGCAGCGCTCGGAGCACATGCGTTATAATCATATCATAACATTCACAGCTGTTGTACCGTAAACTGCATTGACGTGCACGATGCAAGTCCTCGAATCTATCAGGACGGCCTGCTTAAAAGTCCATTTCTACCTTGTGAGGTTCAGGAGCCCGAAAAATACCTTTTGGTTTTTCCCTGATCACTGTGCCAGTTAGGAGTCCGCGTAATTGCGCAGAGTGGAGTGTTCCCTCCAGACGCAGACGCCCGGTGTTGCTGTGTTTTACAACAGGAGACACACACACTCTTTATTATAAGGGAGGAGTTGAAACCAAGATGTCCAATCGCTGTCTGATGCGTCACCGCTTCCCAGTTGATCGGAAACAAATTCATCCCCGGGTGCTATACGAGTAAAAAGTACAGGTAGTAGTCGTATATCGAGGAGCGGAAGTACACCTATTTGGAGAGAAGAAAAAAAACTACAATTTCACTGCGTTACGTTGCTTTCCTTGGACTGTATCTGCTGCTTTTAAGTCCGCTATATTGAATCATGTGTGAAACAGTAGGTGGATTTAGAACTGTTAAGTATTTGTTCGGATGATAGAACTTAAAAATGTGCCATGTTATTTAAATATTTTATTTTATTTCAGTGGACCGGATCTCTTTTCTTCTACATACAGTTCATCAGATAAATACAGATTCGAATGGAATAGTTGTTTATTTTTCTAAACGAAAATGTAATCGCAATTTATAAATTGAGTTTGTCTCATTTGTGTCTCTTGTTTTTGATGCCACAGGTTATTAAAATATTTATGAAATGTTTTTTTATTAAGACCTTTCAGGTTAGTTCATTCGAACAATCTGGTATCAGGCTTCTTTCTGAGACATCAGTTATCGTGCTATTTACATTTAGCTTGTTTTACCATAAGTCGAGTATGTTGTGCAACAATTCCACACGCAGTCATCTAATTCATGTAATGTACATTAGATAACATCTACAATATACATATATCTTACAAAACACATCTATTTTAATTAATTATTCTGTTGCTCAAAAAAGAAAAGCACATTAACTATTATACAAATAAACTTTATATTGCAATGTGTGTCAATCTGCCAAAAGAAAGAAGGATGTTTAAAAGAGTGAATGTGTAGGTATGTGCTTTTACAATTGTTAGATTATATTGAAAATACTTGTAATGTTGAATCTGTTATAGTTTTTGTTTTCATAAATGCCAACAATCAAAATGTATTATTAGATTTTGCTGAACAATAGACATTGATATTCTACAACCTGTTATTGGTTATTTAATTTTTTCTTCAACAAGATATAAGCAACAAAACAGCAAGAAGAACATAGTTTCAAAGCTAAAATAGGGGAGAAAAAGAAAGCAATATGAAAAGCATTAATTGCTTATAATACTAACAATTAAGATCAATATGGCTGACCATTTTATATAAAGTCCCATGATGTGTTAGTGTGTTGTTTTTAGGCACAGCTATGTTGGTCTGATATAGGCAGTGATTCACAATAAAGAGATCTTGCATCCACAAAACCGTCTCTGGCTCTCATCATTGCACTGGCACTCCATCTCACAAGTGCATGCTTTGAAGAGGACTTCAAAAAGATAATGCTGCACGGATCAGATAAGGAACACAAAGGCATTTACGCTCATCTCTGCTCTAGTCAGAACTGCATAAGACCCGACATTATGAGGGCAAACCGGCACTCGTCAGCTCTGACTCACTGGATGCGGCTGAGCAGGAGGTGGCGTGTGTGGGAAGGACCCTGATAGATAGGTGACTCCCATTATCATCACAGCCTGTCACGGACACACTGCCAGTAGCTGGTGATAATTGCACACTGTTACCAGGCAGAACTTACAGATATGGAGTAGCATCTTTTTCTTTTTTGAACAAAAATGAAATCATGAGATTAGGTCCATATTTCTGACACTCATCACATTTAGGTCTGAATGAATTTCACAAATGAAACTGTATGCACGTGTAATTTCTGAAGGCTACATAATGGAGGGTTTTCATGTGGTGAGAGGGAGCTCACAGCGTCGTGCCCTCTCGGGCTTTGATAGTTTTTCCTCTCACTTCACCGGCTCCCACTGTCTGTGGCCCAGCAGGTACTTTGCTTTTATTGAAACCAGACTAGCCTCACCACAGATGCCTCCGAATCCAGTTCCACCTCTTGAGTTTGTGCTCCGGCCTTTGGCCATACATATGTGCGATAGAAGGGGGGATTTTCATTGTGATGATCACCTCTTAATCTGAAGCATGTGGCTGCACAGATCTCACAGTAACTCAACCTGCTCTGCAGTCCCAAGACGCCAGCGGTTGTCAGGTCTAGACTAAGGCAATCGAATCTTCTTTGCCATAACTTTACCATTACAACCTTGCAAGCTTTGTTGCTTCATTCGCTATCCCGCTAGGCTATTGGAGGCCCTTCAGTGTGATATATGTGGCCGTGATTCCATTACAGGCCTATTTCTGACCCAAAATGCATGCACGATTGTGTAAATCAATACAATGACTTCTACTTCCCCTAATTTTGCACGAGCATGTGACCCTGTTTTCAAGGCCTCTTTGTTTCCAGAGCATGCCTCTACACTTATTCATTTTTTTCCTCCTCCATTTTTCTGTTTCCTTTCTTCAGCAAGACTGATAGTCCTGTTAACATGCCCGGGCATAAGGTCAATGGTGCTTGTCTGATGGCTGAAATTGCCCTTTGATGACACCACTCATGCTATGAGTGACTTGAAATTATATTCTGCTGATTGTACCCAAAGCCATTAAATGTATGTTGTTTTATTTTATATTTCATCCTCAAAGCTTTATGCGGTGTTAATACACACAAGTTCGTCATTTAATTTAACCAACACATTTGTGTTCATATATAAATGAGTAAAATTATTTTAATTGTACAAAACAGTATGTAGCCCCAAGAATTAAATGAAAATTTATATTATTTTGAAAAAGTGACTCTCCGGAGGGAAAATGGAAAAACTCATACTTTACAACCATGAATGTTTATTGGTTATTTTGGCCAACACTATCCTCTGTGGCTCTGGCTTTATCCATATTTTATAAACAAAAGGTTTTACCGTAACAATTATGCATGCTGTTTTAATTTTCAATTTCCTGTATTTCCTCATGCCTACAAAATCAATGGCGATGTAATTACAGCATTCAGCTGATTTTAAGCTGGATCAAGACCTTTATGACCAACTCCTCTGACTGGTATCATAATTATGGATGGCATTTTATGATTTTAATAATCCTATTACACGAGAACAAATAAGGTCTGCCATATGCTTTTTCATTAAATTGCTGGGGTCATTTAGTTTTCAAATAGAGACTCTCAAGCCAGATTCCATACAAAGGGAGTTTACCAGCTAGCTCCCAAGCTAATATGCAGATTAGTCAAAGTGGACTTCATAGGATGACATATTTCAATATAAATCAGATTAAAAGCACTTCAGAGAAGTGCCATCAACACTGGCTTTCAAACTGTGAGAAATGATATCCTTTAATCTCATGGGATAGCCTCTCATGTTGACACATTTCCTCTAATTTTATTTGTCACAAAATGAAATTGTCATTGGGATTTTTAATAACAGGACGTTATTATTCCAAGCAATATGGTGTCTCTGTAGGAGGCCAGTTCATTTTTGGGCCCGAAGCCTCACTGAGGACCCCCTTTGGATTGTGTCCATTCATTTGTTTTATTCTCCACTGTGTATTAGCAGCCTCCTTTGGGGAAGTCAGGGAAGCGGGACCATGTGGCCAGGGGCTCTCAGAGACCCTCAGTGATCACCTCAACAGGCTCTGTTCACTATGAACCATGTCCACCATGGCGCATACACACGGAAAACATCAAACTTATCAGCATGATGGACATTTTGAGAAGACTGAGAGGTGGAAAAAAGTGTGAATTATGACTCTTAATTGATTGTCTCAGCTTCATTTGGCCCCTCACCCCTCCCCTCTGCAATATGGTACGCTTGTCAGCCTTCGTGATAAATTACATGCATGTATTTGCATGAATTTAGCACAAATCCAAATCTGTTTTGTTTGCCAAAATAACGATCCAGAAAATGTCTGGTTTGCTTCACAAAAGGAAGATACAGGCTTACATTGTGTTCAGTGCACTTTCTCCCAGGTATGCAGTTGAGTGCTGGTACAGCGCTCTCCAGTAGTTTTATAAGCACACAGTTTAGCATTGTATTTTGTTGTACGATGCTAAACATCGAATGTGTTGAAACTGGGGCAGGATTGTGGCTTATTATTACTTTAATCAGCATGTTTTTTCCTATTTTCTACAAATCGGTAGGGCTTGGATTGTTGTGGTAAATAATAGTTTATTTGTAAACATGTAGTTCTTTTTCATTTCCTTTTTATTTATCAAAGAACACCTTATGCCTTACTTCCATATTGTCTGTCGTCAAAGGCAACCATTCAGCAGCAGCAGTGTGATTAATCTTAATGTCTGCGAGATGTCTGCATCTAAAGGTGGGCGCTGTAATCATGTGCCCACTGACCCCATGATGCTCATCTACACTCCTCCTTGCAGCCCCCGTGTCTTATAAGTAATTTCAAATCTCAGATTAACCAACCACAGCTCTCTCCCACGTGGCATGTGGTCTCAGAGTTAGGAGTACATTGAAGCACAAAACAAACGGAGTGGAAGAATCGGTGGCATATTCTAGGTTCGGGACTGTTGGTAATCAAATGCTGCTGGTGAGGCCTGTGATAAAATTAGGCAATGTTGCCTAAATAAGGGATGAAGGGTTCATAATTGCCAGTCCTAGAGATCTGAAGTGCCGGGTGGCAACTGTCAGAGCAAGGCTAATGATGACAAATGTCCCGCTATGCAGATTGCTGCAGCAGCACGGGTGTGCAGCTGAGAAAGAACAAGAAAAGAAAAATGCACAGGGCCTACTGAGAGAAAGCCTGTGTGCATATATTTCATGACGTACATGGAAGCAAACCTCCCTAACTGATGGGCTGCCTTTGAAAGTACGAGAGCTTGATGCTGCCATCATAAAATGGAGTCCCCTACAGTACCTGTGACTGCTATTAATAGTCAATACTCTTGATTACGGATAGTCATTACTATCTCCCGCTTAAACCAATGCCTTGAACAAAAAATAGAAACTATAATCAACTCACAATTGCTTGCAAGCATACCAAGATGATTTAACAATGAAAATGTGTCATGTTGGGAAAAGTTAGCTCTAATTTCAGCTAAACAGTCCATCAACTCTATAGTGTAAGCAAGGATCAGCATCGTCCTTGTGTGTAGTTTTCCTCATTCGCTGTTCTTTGGTCATTAAGGTTTTGGAGAAAGATAAATGGCCTGTTACTCTGTGGCTCATGTACAAAATAACAGGCTGTTCCTGGTTAACATAGCTAAACTGTTGTTGGTTAACATGGCTTTAAAAAAAAGAAGAAGTTATTTGTGTCTTTAAAGTGTGCTTGATTTTAACCTCCTTTGTAGCAGAGAGCCATAAATCTGATTTCCCTTACTGTGACGTAAGGCCCACGCGAATAAAAGAGCAAACCCAGAGTGTTGCATGGCCAGATTTCCCCAATTTGTTGCATGAATGGCTTTTGAAAGGGGTCCCTCTTTGTACAAAGGGAGTCTCGTCTTTGTTTGGTTTCGCCCCATCTGTGTCATCTGGTGGTCTGTGCAAGAGGGTGGTGTCTCGGGGTGCTCCCCAGCGGCGATGCCAGTTGTTTTATGGACTCGGCGGAGTGGTGCTGGGAGTTCATAAGTTGGCTGGCCCATTGTGTGCTGAGCCCAGCTGACACGTGTGAATTGACTCCAGCATATTGACAGATCATTTCCATTAATGAATCGGAGGAGTCTGCCTTGTTTCACTCTGTGATTTATGCCCTTGCTTCATCATCCTCTGAGCTCAGGATTAACTAACAACCCCCCGAATGACTGAACCACAAATTACTGGATGAGGCGAGTTTGCTTTGTTCAGTAGTTCTGTGCATGCTGGATATACTCTAAGTGATATTTATGCGTTTTACATCTTTGATTTCAAGTCGAATCAAGGGGATTCATTCATGACAAGTCTGTTGTGGATTTTACAATTTGTTCAACGTATAACTCCTCTATCCGTAGACTCTCTTAGAATCATCTTAGTTCTATCTGATATTTGCATCTGAAATAATATCATTCGTTAAACCATCATCTATAATTCTTTCTAAATGTAATTCTGAACATTAAAACTGCCTACGAGCTTTAACTAAGTGATATACAGTCGGTTATAACAAGCCACCTTTAGAGATGCTTGTATTTACCAAAGAACTGTTTAGTTTTCGGGATGAGTGGCCACCCTCCTGTTTCTTGATTTGATATTGAGCGGCTTTTGTTTGTAACCGCTGGTGTCTCATCAGCTCGGCCCTGATCCTCCATGGCGACCATCCAAATTGTTCAAAGCAACAGCCACACACTGCTGATGGCGCTGGCCTCAGCCTGCCCTGTCACCCCCACACTGCTGCCACATGGAAGGCACATTTGCTCGCCACCATTTTATGCCGCTGTCACCCTCCCTTCAAGAGCGAGGGGAAAGAGGGGAGGTGAAAAGGAAAGGAGGGAGAGAGGGAGGCTCACCCTGAGCGGATGCTAGACAAAGATGGCAGCAGAGACATTTTGTCTACTTTCATTAGTTCTGGTGGGGGTGAGCTGTGCTGAATATTAGCCTGTAACTGGCAAAGCCACACATTGTGAAGCACAGACGGAGAGCATGTCACAATCAAATCTACCCCGCTTCATTTCCATCTTCCTCGCTGAAAAAGTGGGACATATGGGGCAGGGTGCCAATTGCTTATTTTATATGGTAATTAACATCCCTGAAACCATGTTATGTGGTAGGTGTGCCTCAACCGTGACAAAGTTTATCACCAAAAAAAAAAATATATATATATATATATATATATATATTTATTTCCTAGATCCTAACGGACTATAAAGGCGTATGTCATTAAGAAATGAATGAACTTTACTGGCCTTCACTCATGTGTAATAGTTTTGTTGCGACAGTGTCACATTCAGCTAAACCCAGAACCATCCTGAATCAGTGCTGTCATTTCCTGAGTATCTGGTATCTGTCAGTTTAAATTGGGACCCTACCTAAACCCATCCACACATTGTGTGTGTGTGTGTGTGGGTGTGTGTGAAAGAGTGAACAGGGGTGTGTGCGCTAATGCATGTGCGTGAAGGACAGTTAGGTTCGTGAAATGTTTGCACATGCCTGTGATGAACTTGATTGTTAGATTGCTGCAGTTTGTGATCAGCATGACATATTCATAATCACCCACTCCAACACTCCTTTTTGGAGCTCTGCCAAAACACTGATGCTTGATCTGGTTTCCTCTTCTCCAGCCTGCATCTGATTCTTTTGTTCAACAAAATAACAACATTCACCCAGCAAGTCCCTGATAGTTGTGAACCCCAGTGTGTGTGTGTGTGTGTGTGTGTGTGTGTGTGTGTGTGTGTGTGTGTGTGTGTGTGTGTGTGTGTGTGTGTGTGTGTGTGTGTGTGTGTGTGTGTGTGTGTGTGTGTGTGTGTGTGTGTGTAGATGTATCTGAATGTTGTTTTGTCCTGCTGGGCTTTCATCTGTTGGACTCATTATAGTAGTCATCTCACTGGGCTGTAAAGAAGCACAGGAGACGGGCTCCCCATGAAAGAGTCATGATGGAAGAAGAAGTGCTGATGTGCAGGTTTCTGCCTGGAGGCTTTCACCTGCTCAGGAACAGCCCCAAGGCGAAAAGAACCACGCCACTCAGACCAGCCAATGAAAGGATACACAGCTAAAGTCAAACTGTGTTAGTGGTGCTTACTGGAATTGATGGAAAAACGAAAAGTTAAGTTAACTAATTAGTACGTGAATATACTGAATCTCTTTTTAATGACAAAAACAAGTCAAAAAGGTGGATGAAAGCACCAAAAAGATGGATACAGTTGTGCCGTTCTACCCTGGTGAATTTCAAATGATTTTATTAGAGTGTCAATTCTGTGGTCTTGGCAGGTCTTGGGAGGCATCTGAGTGCGGGAGCAGGGTAAGAGCATGTCGGCTGTTGACACCATCTAACGAAGGGAGGATTAGGAGTTTACAGAGGCAGTAATATGATAGGTCAAAAAAGAGGAGGCACTCCTCCACAGCACTTGGCTCTGTAATGAATGATTGACTGGAAAAGGAGAAGCTGCCACTCGCTGGCTGAGTGCTCATCTTGACGCCTGCCGCACCGCTCCACGGCTCCCCTTGATCACGTTTCGCTGCTCCCTTCTCATCTAAGGCACCAGTCTGCAGGGAAAAGCTGCTTTTCCCTCTTATTTTTCCTCCTAATTTACACATTTAAGACATTTTTGTTTGCTTATTTGCAATTCCTTTTTTTTGTCAGTGAGCCTCTCTCTCAGTCGTACTCCCAGTAGAGTTCTGAAACCAGACTCCCCCCCCCCACACACACACACAAACACACACTTACAACCTTCCCTTTCTCTTCTGTTTGCCTTGAGGCAATGAACTAATTTCAGGTTCCATAATTGCGGTGTGTTGTACACCTGTCTGCTATTAATCCTCCCCTGTCTCTCATTCTCTTTCTTAATGAGATATTATTGTAATTATTGTCATTATGCTATTTTCTGTAATGAACTTGATTGATGTTGTTGTTATGGCACTATTTATTCTTTATAATTAGTGTAAATATTTTTGAGAACTTCTGGGTTCAGGCTCTGATCGTCTGACTGTTATAAGTAAACTCGGCCCCTCATTCACTCATCAGCTGACCTCAGAGTTCCCGCTTGGTGTAGAGTTTGCCTCGGATATGGAGAAGAGAGCCGAGCACCCTGGTCACCACTGAATAGGGCCCTGCTTGTAGCCATTTTAAGACCATTACAACAGTGAAAGGCTACACAATAGCTAGGGCTGGGCTTTGTTTCAGCCTGTCACTTGCCCCCTGTGGAAATCAAATAGTCCTTTGCCTTGAAAGAAAAGGTGAAAAAGGTTTTGCCTAAACTCCCATTTTTGGAAAATCTGGTTGTTTTGAAAAGGGGAAAAAAAGGTTTTCAGTGAGTTGATTTTGAATGTTATTGTTGGAGAGGCAAACTACTGGAAGGAATGCTAAAGAAAATCTCAGCTGAATGAACAATGTTGAATTTTTTTTTCTTAGCTGTTCTCAATCCAATTAGGAGTTTAATAAGGGTCATGCATAGGGACTTCACGCTGCAGGTTGGTTTCTTTTGGGTGCCTTTGGGGAGTAGGAAGGGGCTGAAGTTGGATAGGGCCTGACTGAAGGCTGGTCTCTTTAATGTGTACTGAGGGGTCTTGTGCCCTGGTGAGTCATTGAAACTGTCTGGGGAGCACAGATGATCTTTTCTGTTATTCTGAAGGCGAGGTCGGGAGATAATCTGACACTGGTTTGTGTTGGTTTCTCAGGTGGTACCAATTACCTGATCTCTTACAAGCCTTTGCTTCCCCCCCTCATATGCCCCACTGGTGCAGTCTTGTTTGCCTTGAATTTTGCCAAGTATTTAGTACTTTGTACATAACATATTTTCAGTGATTCTTATTCAAGTCAACATCATACAGCTCTTATTAACTCATTTGTAATCCCTGGTTTTTGGGTTTAGTATCTTACCTGGAAAACTGTAACCATTCTTGTATCTTGGAATGTGAGTAATAATGCACAAAGGCGATATGGGCCTTTAAAGGGGCCTTGGTTGATCTTTAATCTCTGCCTATGAGTGGGAAAGTGGGTAGGAGGGCCCTAGAAGTGGACACGTTCAGCCTTTGTGGGTTTGTTCACATGCTGGGTAGCTTTGAGTGTCTGACAGCCGTTTAACTCCACACGACCTGGTTCTCAAATGCCATCATTTGGGCGCTCTTGAATCCTGTTAGGAGCCATAATTACAATTCATGCACTCCCTGCGCTTCTTTGAAGAGGCATTGAGAGAGTAAAGAGGGGTGCGGAGAGCCTGAGAGAGCCCTAGCAATACTGGCCCTTCATCAGTGTGCAAACACTCTCAGGGGCCTTCAGTAAACTGACCAGAATACTTTGTTGTAACCTAGTTTGGACGATGCAGGCAAGATTCACAAAATTGGTTCCTCATAGTGCACATGAGAATATACAGCAAATCTTTCCCATCTTTCAAGTATACAAACATTTCGTAATTTGAAGTGCAAGTGAAGTGAAGCACATTGACAGACTTTCAAAGGGAAAGAGGAGACTGGGTGAGCATAATGCCTAATAGGTGCTTTAGTAATTTCTGAGTTTTCATAGCTTAATCCGTTCTGAAAAGCTGAGGAGAAGAAAGGCTGCAAATGGCCCTCAGTATTAATTCGATGTGACTTCTGTACAATAAGGGCTGTGGATCCCAGAAGCCCATTTCCAAGCTTACCTTCTTTCATCATTCTCAGCCCTTGGAACTTTTGCCTAAATGTTTCATGAAACCAAGGCTGTAAGCCTCTTTGGTATTCTCTCTTCAGAACGCCTGCTTTAAGACTATTATTACACCATGTTCAAGGGAGAGGGGCACATACAAACAGTGACGCTGCCTCTCCATTGTGTGGAACTCAGATTGATTTGGTACAATTGGGAGAGCACTTGTATTAAAACACACCTATTCTATGGCTGATTTCCCCCCTTTCATTTTGGAGTTTTGCAAATGCAAATGAGGGTTGGTTTCCCTCCTTCTTTGTACAAAGTATTCTCTGTGGTTTTCTGAGCACTGATCTACTCATTTTTAAAACTGATCAAATGACGTGTCCTTTATTATTTGTACTTATCATGGATTTCAACACACCATTTCTCCAGAAAAACAATTGTGTGACCAAACTACACATCACACACAACAGCACCTCATTACTCAGATTTCCCCGCCGATATTTTGCTCAGATAAAAATCTAATTAAAATGAAATATTGATCTGTTGTCAGTATGCGGAGACCCTCCTCAGCCCCCCCTACCCCCGTCAAATGTGGGAAAAAAAACAATTTTGTAAACTTTGGGAGATAAAGCAGGCAAAGGATTTGGTTTGTTTTCAAAGAATCCTGTGATGTTGTGCCTCAGGAAAGTGCAGTCTGAATCTCACAGCTATCTCTGCTATGGATGCTTTGAAACACATTCTCTCCCATTAAAAAAATAATGTCAGGGATATAGATACATGTTCGTCGTTTTATAATGCCAAGAAACAAAGAGGCTTCTTTCTTTCTTGTGTATGTTTTGTCTACACCAGATATAGGGGGAAACTAGCAAGGGGCACACTGGGTGGGTCAGTGACCCTGGAGAAAACAGCTTGCATTAATATGGTTTAATCCAATGTAATTAGTCAAATTACAGCACGCCAAGCAGCTTGTCGGGGGCTGTCGGCTTTGGCACACAAAATGGCCTTGGAATCCCACTGGACAGCAAAGCCGCCCTTTTGCACTTACTTTTACTCCTTTCAGTCCATTTTCCTGGTCTCCTCCATCTTTCTTTCTTTACAAAAATGGGGAGGGCTCTTTCTGCCATGCTACAATGTTTTCACCTTTTCCGAGTCGTCTCCCATACCCCTAGGCTGCTAGCTTGGCTTTCTGCCTGCCTGCTAAGGTGGATCAAAATGATATGAGGATTCACAGCACGGGCTACAGAAAGTCAGAGTAATTATATCAGTGCTGCACTCCTCCTACGTGATTTTATGAGAGAGAGTCAGATGCACCCGAACTAGCGCCGCTAAGAACCACAGACATGGTTAAGACACTTCCTCATGTCTTAGGATTAGCATTGGTAAAAAGATTTAAACTATATAATTACATGAGGATGAAGTACAAATGATCTAGTGCACTCAACAGCCAGATTATCATACCCCTGCAAGCCCCGTTCAGCCCCAAGGGGTGAGGCTGGATGACAAAAGGCCCTCATTAGCATAACTTTACAAGCTCTCTCGTTCAGAGAAGCTGATAAGAACCTGTTCCACCTTTGCTTTGGCCTTGAATGGCTTGTTGTGCTTTTGGCAATGACAGATAAGTCAGGGTAATTCCACTTCATGCCTGAAAAAAATGATGCTCCAGATTCTGGCTGCATCCCGAAGGTGTCACCCACGATAATCCTCAAAGAGCGTCCAGCAGAAAGGGGGCTGTGTGTTTTCCAGATGATATACTGTGAATGACAGAAAGAATTATACGAAGGAGGCCAAATCTGTAGCATGTTATTAAGCAATTCTCATTGAATAACGGGGATAAAAGGATAATGGATGAGGGTGTCGTTATTACCTTGGTGCTGAGGGAAGCGGCAACGCAAAGGTAGAGAGACAAGATTAATTGAGGACGAGTGAGGCGCTCATTGCTCATCAGGCCCTCTCCTCTAACCACTTGCTCTTTCTGTCCCTCTCGTCCTCTGTCTCTCCGCCTTTCCATCCTTGTCTCGTTCTTTCTCTTCGTCTCGGCCTTGCTCTGAGCCCCTATCCCTCCCACGCACCAGCAACAAACAAAAAAGAAGAAGAAAAAAGCAAAGTGGGATTTATAGCGATCAGCTTGGCACTCTCAGTGGCAGCCAGAGGAAGCGGGTACCCAGGCCAGGAAGATTTCAGTCATCTTAAGGCTGACAAGTCCCTGAAAAAGTGCTATTAGGAAAAGCTCGCTGAGAAGACCACATACCAAATGACTGCATCCCTTCTCTCAAGCTCCTTAGTGAAGGCATTCTCAAGCTATTTATCTGGATGATGCGCTCAGTGTGTCACACTAAGTGTGTTCATGTATGTGTGTGGCTGTGTGTGGGTCATCACTTGAGCATGTTCATACGTGTATTTAAATGTTGGTTGTGACCCTTTCTTTGTTTGTTTACTTGCTAGCTACATTCAATTTACTTGCAAGACATAATTAAGTTTCCTCTTACAGGGAGGAGACAAAATAATGAACATTTCTGGAAAAAGTCTTGAATTCTGGAATAACCTATTCACCATTACACTGCTACATCGGCCATTTATACAAGCATTGAATACTTTAAAATAAGTGTCAAATCAGTACTTTGATGTCTCTGTTTTTTTTTAAACACAGAGATAGCCATTAGAGCCACAAAGAGGTCGAATCATATGCTCCCAAACTGTAGGTGGTTGGTTAATAAAAGGCTAAATTATTTAATTCATGAAGTGGAACACATCACATGTGTTGACAGTAACAAACTCCATTGGAAAATAGGACCAGTGTATGTTGAAATCAGCTGAAATGCTCCATGACTATGATCCACCTCGCTGTGATTTCAGTAGTGATCACCTCAAACATGTCTTTTGTTCTAGTAGTTTTAGCACTATCATAAATACCCATATTGTGCACTACTCCTGTGAAGGGTAAACGTGTGAACATGCCCTTGTAATCGGCACATGCATGCAACTACATGTTCAAGATTAAAAAAGGCAGTTGTCTGAATGCACAAGTAACTACTATGTATTAAATCGAAGAAAATACATAAGATGGGGTTTGATAATTGCATTTACATCACTGAATATGAATTTTCCTGCTGCACTTGTATATAATGCACTGTGCATATCTTTAAGGAAATATATTTCTACATTATATTTTGTGTTATTTCTTCTATCCTCTCAGAAACCTTCTGCAGGCACCACGTGGCTCAATGCCAAACTTTGTGTATCATCTCTGTAGGGAACCACAAGTCTGAGTAACAATTTGGATTTTTTTCTTTTTTTCCATTGCATTTCTTGAGGCTTTATATTTTAACGTAGACGGATAAAGCATTTTTAAAGAGCCTTGACTCTTTAAGAAGAAATTGCATACTAGGACAACGGCCCCTCCCACCTGTCCTACCATGTCGGTGTTGAAGACAGCGCTGCAGGGCCTGCTAATGTGTGTGAAATACCATCCCTGACATAAATGTTATTGACAAACTTGGCTGGACATTTGGGGCAGTGAACTGCCAGCATATTTAATGCATATTCATCTCCTTTATCCCACTGGTCTTGCCAGAGCACCCGAGCTGTGTCATCTTGCCACACTCCAGCTACCACCCAAATGTATAGTGACACTGATTATGCAAATCTGTATCTTGTTTTCCCCCAACACCTGCATTAGGAGCTTGCTACTTTATTGAAGTTGAGATATGGCTCTCACAGTGAGGAGCCAAGTGGAATGCAGATTTAAAAAAAAAAAAAAAAAATGTATAATCTGTGGGAATCTTTTTGCATTTTTGTTTTATACATTTCATAACAGCTCTCATATTTATGGGGGATCAGATGAGCGACTAGCTTTCATGCTCAGGTATAAATCTTGCAGGATGGAAAAGGGATTAAAGCTGAAATAAAAGTGTGAATTTGGGCATGTCGTGGTCAGACAACTATATCATTACACCGTTTGATATGATTTAAGTTTAATTTCACAGTGTGTGGAGCACCTGAGTTATTTGTAGAAAGAAAAATATATACACTATGTTTGTTCCCATGCTTTTCCTTTAAAGGGTCAGTTCACTTCCTTACTGATAGTGGTATTTATCCATACAGATAGTTTTGGTTTCATTTCACATTGAAATTGTATATTAAACACATTCAACAGCACCATATCGCTCGCTCTCTCTCTACACATATATACATATTTTCTTTTTTTTCATGAACCGGTCTACCACATTGTATATGGCTGACGATACTCTCCCACTGGGCTGAGAGTTGCTCTCGCTGTTACCAGGCTTTATGATTTCGCTCAACCTCTTCTCAGATTTGGCCCATATTGCCTAGGGTCAGCCATTGAATACTGTATATGCAGTGTGTGCTGATCCTCCAAATTGCCATGTGTGAAATCCGTCCCACTCGCTCCTGGGGGAGTAGTCATACCACTCAAAATGAAACTGCCTCTCGTATCCTCCCCTTATTCTTCCACTTCGCTGTTCTCTCTGGCCGCCTCCGTGCAGTTGTGAGGCTTTATAGTGGAAGCCTATTAGACAAATCTTAGATGAATGCTGCGGAGGTGCTGTGATACCAGGTTGTCAGAGTGCTCCACAGTCTCATATAAATATATCAGTCATGCTGGCTTGGAGGTCTCACTGAATTGTATTATTTTCCTGTTTTTGTATAAACGCAGTGGAGGGGGATTGTTCAATTGCATCAGGTTTTATAGAAAATGCTTCGTTAGATTTATTAATAACCTCTGTCATAGTGTCTCAGCCAATGTTGGGTTAAAGCTATTCGGAAGTCAGATATGATTAGAATCTATTTCCATGCATGAAGTGGCTTTCTATCACTTTTAACTATGATGTGCTCAATTTGAGCATCTGCACATTATCATATATGAGTTTCAGCCTAAACACCGGTGTCACCTGTGCCTCTCCTCATCTCGTCTGTCACAATATTTTTTTCCGTTCTCCACCTGTGATGTTCTACAGGCGGAATGCAGCCTGCCCTCTGTCAAATCAGGGAAGGAAGAGAAGGGGGAATAAAGGAAAGACAGGACAGAGACGCTAAATTGCATTATGGCTATTATGCTGTCGTGGTATATTTCCCTGCAGCTGGCGGAGCAGCGCATGCGCCTGTGGGTCTTAATGAGCCTGCGTGGAGGGACCTGTGTGGAAACAAAAGGCTGCACTTGTCGGCCATACCAGACCCCTCCACCCGCCCCCTCGCTGCTCCCCCAGCCCTGAGCGTGACAGACCAAGAGCAGAGCGCCGGTCCCTTCCTGGTGGCGTGATTAGATTGGGGCCGAAGTCTCCAGCTGGCAGGCCTGTCTGTGACTGGAGGCGGCCGTCCCCAGCGCTTGTCACGAGCTGACACCTCTGACAGGCAGGGGACAGCTTCAGCAGACAGGTTCATTAAATGGCATTTTTTACAGCTGGGCCTCCAAAAATGAGGGCTGGGCTTTGTCAAACCTCCAAGTCTACAGGGGCCCCTGCGTGTTGGTTTAGACCAAAGCTTTGTTGTTATGACAAATTTTTTGATCGGGGCTGTTTGAAATCCGCTCTTTTTTCTCCTCTTTAGCCTCTCTTTTGTTGACAGCTAGCCCTTTGGCCTGCACTTTGTCATGGCAGCAAAATGTTCACTTAAGCTGGGTAACAAGAAACAGCCAATGCTAAAACAATATTATATTGATGATCAGTTGCCATGTTATAACTGTTTTAAATATTTTCAGTGACAAACCTGTGTAAACAGCATTGTTTATTATTTGCTGGGTTGTTTGTTACATTTTGTTTATAATACATGATATAGAAAATATAGAAACTTGATCTGTATTCAAATCACGGCTCACTAGTGCCTTGATGGAGTAAGCTATTGTAACCTTCCCATGATGCATATCTGTATGACTTGCCTTTAAGCATTGCACTCAGAAGACTACTTCCACAACATCTGGCTGAGGGGCGGGGTGGGAAGGGATAAAAGCGACCCTGCGTCCTAGTGAGCTGCTGCTGGCCCTCAACAGTGTGCCTGCAGCTCCATAGCCGTCCCTCCATCTCACCTCCCTACCGCTCTACTCTTTCTCCATTCAGCACGCTGCCTCCTCTGGGCCCTGCTGTCTCTATGACAACTGTTTGAGTTGGGGGGTTGCAGAGGTGTCAGGCAGGGCATTACTAGGAGGAGAGCACCAGAGATGCTGTGCTGCACATCCAGCATCTCCACCTAATCCAATTTTAATTGAGCTCCAGAGATTTTGGATGTGGCACGGAGGTCGAGCATGAGCTATTCCAGGGAGAAATTAAGGCAGCCCGGCTCGCGCTGCACTCTTCCAGCCTGTCACTATTTTAAATGAGCATTAGCATCAGACCTAACCCAGTTGAACATCTCACTCTGGCTTCCCTCCCTCCCTGCGTACTCCACCTCAATCACCCCCACACACACATACAGACACCGACACTAATGTACTGTAGGGCCTCACCTTCTTACTATACTGTTATATCTTTATTCTCTCTCACACACACACTCTCTCTGAACTGAACCTATGTGTGATTATAACCTGGGGAGTTGATGAGGTTGCTCCTCGGCTCACACTGTTGGACGAAATTGTTCAGTCAAATGGAAGTGAGATGGCAAGAGGGGAGGAGGTGTGTGAGGGGACCATTCTCACCTGTCAGAATTGTTTTTTTTATGTGGACCTGCAGTCCCAGTGGTGCTGCATGCACTAATGATCCTTTGTCTAGTCTCTCTTCTCCTTGCATGGTGGTTGTTATTGATTATTTATGTGTCACTAACCCAGAGGGTCCTTTTTTGACCACTTGAGTTGTATAGACCCCCTGAAAAAGTGTGAAACACGCAAAGAGAATCTGTAGAGAGTTTCATATTATGTAGAAAAGTGCCTTGAGATATAATGTCTCAGCAATGCTGTTTTACTCTTGCTTTTTTTTTAAATAAAGAATGAATGAACCGGTATTGGTGTGATATTTGTATTCCAATTTGAATAAAACTGGTGGAATAGTTATTAAGAATTCATTTTAGTAGCCTTATGGTGAGAGGAATTTGCTTGCGAGCAGCATGTTTTAATCCCAGTGGTGAAATAATGGGTATACTAAAGCACCAATGTCTCACCAACTATTGCTGTGGTGCCAATAAACAAGACGGTTCACAAAGAAGTGCTGAAAGTAGTAAACCAATGTTAAACACTGATCTCTCCTTTGTAGAATTCTGATCAGGTCATATCTACTTGGAAAACACAGTTGGCTGACCGATTGCTTTTGTGTCCATGTTGCAACAAAGCAATGGCTTAGTTTACACCAATACTTTGATTCGTTCAAATAATTGAAATCATAATCTTAGCGCTTGCCAGTGGCATTGTAGAGAAACATTACACGATCATCAAACAGCCTGTTTGAACACTTGACTTATCATATCTGTAACATACATGCGTTCTTATTTTGTCATAAGCAGCTTTAACATTGAACACAATGAACTGGACAGTTGTAACCTGACATGATCTCTGGTTTTATACAGCTATTATATCCTGAGGATATTTTCTCTTCTTTCTCTGCCCTTCTAGGTCTTAGCATACACTGAGGGTTTACATGGGAAGTGGATGTTCAGTGAGATTCGGGCAGTATTCTCCAGACGCTACCTCCTGCAGAACACAGCGATGGAGGTCTTTATGGCCAATAGAAGTAAGTTGAAGTGCCAATTACAGCTTTTCAAATCCATGCTTCTCTTGCTCTTCATCGCTAAGAGATATCTCTCACTGTTTCCCAGCATCAGTTATGTTCAACTTTCCTGACCAGGCCACAGTAAAGAAAGTGGTCTACAGTCTTCCTCGAGTGGGAGTGGGCACCAGCTATGGACTTCCACAGGCCAGGTGGGTCATGTATGCCGAAAGAAAAATGAATTCAGTGCTGTTAAATCTTTCCAAGTTTGTAATTCCTTCATGTTGCCTCCTCTGTATTGTGTGTTGAAGCATTTGTTCGGCTTAGCCTGCAGCAGAGTCATTTGAAGTCCCATTGGTCCAGTTATTGAAGTGGATGTGCGCTGACCCTGACTGAACTGACTCAATTCTCTGACAGAAGACTTGCAGGCAGGCCACTGACCACTCTCGTGGTGCTAACAGGCCCATTTATACACTGCTACAAAACAAGCTCATTTCCTTGAGGCTTCTGTTAATTGCGTGGATTTGAAAGCAAGCCATCCTGAATTAACACAGAGTAAAAATGAACCTACCTTTCATGTAATCTACTGGAATCAAAATTGTGTAATTATGAATGCCGTAATTGCCATAATTATTCTCTAATTTCCTGCTTGACATTTTGTGCATGCTTTTCATCTCGGTATGTTCATTCTGAAACGGATGTGCTAGACAAAGAGCTGGTTATCAGCTATTAAATGTCATCATTCTTGTACCAGTTTTCTGCGATGTAGCCAATCCTCTGGATTTAAGCATTGCTTCATACAGAGTTAATGCTCTTTCCTTTTACATTTGTAAGAGTATAGGTTTTTATAAAATTGCAACTAACACCAATCTTCTAATTCCTGATTTGTTTTTCAAATGTTTATTTTCCAGGCGCATCTCCCTGGCCACCCCTCGGCAGCTTTTTAAATCCTCCAACATGACCCAGCGCTGGCAGAGGAGAGAGATCTCCAACTTTGAGTACCTCATGTTTCTCAACACTATATCCGGTAAGGACTCATATTGCTTTACAATGATGTTATTCCCAAGAGAAACTCTAGACTTTTAGTTTGGAAATAGCTGAAAGTATGGAAATTATATACGGTATTCTCTTTTTCACAGCCATCAATGAAATAGATTTTGATTTGTTTTCTTCCTTATCCGGGGAACATTCACAACCAGTGAAAGGGTGACGTTTTAATCTATTATCTATGTGAATCACTTCACCATTAGAGTCTTAGACTTTAAGTTTTGCTATCATGATCAATAAACTTGATGCGTCAGTGGCACTGAAAACATACTATAAGTGGCCTCGGGTTTGTCGAATTTGTTTAAGAGTCCACGGTAACCTTAAGTGGTGCTCATAGCGGTATACTTCACTGTTCATGTGAGTGTGCTGTTTGAAGCAAAGAGCAGGCGCAGCAGAGTTTTCCAGATAATTAGTGCCTGGCTTTGTGAGAGCGTACACATGTGTGTCTGCGGAGTTGAGAGGTTCTGTTGTCGACTCTCTGATCTGAACTGCAACTAACAGGGAAGGCGAGAGCGACTGCACGCTACTCTGCTCTGAGAGGTGTCATCCTCTCTCTCGCTGCATATTCATGCATATTTATATTTAGCCCGTGCTTGAGTTCGATACATTATTGTCAGCTAATTAGATGTAAGGCAGAGAGAAAAACATGCCCAAAAGTCATTAAGAATCCCTGGTAATGACCTGGGCTGACAGGGATGTCAGAATAGTGTGGGGCGGCAGACAGGCGGGGGGGGGGGGTGAAGTGCTGGGAAGAGGTGCGAACGGGAAGTGGTCTTCTAATTAAACACTATTCCACTGTTATTAACATCCTGCCACCCCAACTCAGGCCTCAGCACCATCAGGTCGAACCACACCAGCACACCCAACTCTTCTTCCACACTCGGCATAGCTTTTCACTATGTGGCATTAACCTGGGTAATTAGGCTCTCTAGCCTCCCTCAGACCCTGGATATTCTGCAAAACCTTCCCATTGACTAGCCTGTCACGCATTATCACTTGCTCAGCTAGATTTAGATTATTTAATGCCAACCTGCTGCAGTGCAGGAGTGGGCAGAGACACCATTGCTGGACTGGTGTAAGTTGATACAATTTTGAAGGTATTCATTAAAAACTGTATGGCTCCAGCAAGCAGATTCAGGATGAGTTTTTCCCATTTCGTTCTATTGCATAATATTGTGTACTTACGCATGGGCTTTCATATAGATGTAATAAAACAGTATTTATTATTCTGACCTTATAGTTGACACCTCTTGATTATACCTTGATTTGAAATGCTCAAAGCTTTGAATGTGCATAATAATGCATTTTATTTGTAACGCACTTTTCATTTAAAAAAATCTCAGAGTGCCGTTATTAGATAGAGATTGATAGATTGTCATCTTCAGAAGGCAATGTTCTTTGTCTCATTGAACTTGTTGATCTCAGGTGTTCTTGGACTGTTGTGAAAATGTAATATTATTAATGTTAAAGCATGAGTGTCTCATTTCCTGCATTGGACCTTGTAATGATGCAATAATGTGTAACTTTCAAGAAAATCACTGTTTCTGTATAGCGCGGTACACTAGTCACCATCAACAATCTACAAAATAATACATCGTGTGAAATGTTTGTGGAAAAGACATGGAAATTTTTATATTACATTAAGAAAGGATGCCATAGGCATGTGGTTAGACCTTAGAATTAGTTCTGCTCCCTTTTACAATTTAGATTATAATATTTTCTTTGTGGGTAAAACAAACTGTTCTTGCCTTTTTACTCAATTCGCTTTGAGTCTCCATTTTTCGTTTGATTTACTACCAGTAGTAAACATTCCAACAAAACCATCAATAGCAGCCTTATCCCAATCCTGGATTACAACTGACCACCACCTGACCTCACAGCTGAACCAGTATCATCTTCAAAAGGAGAATAGAGCATTAATGACAACATGGTAGATGCTCGTGGCTTTTCCCATAGATTTCCCATGACACGTTTTGCCATCTGAAAACCATATTGTTGCTGCGAAAGCATAGAGGAAATTCACATCTGGCCAATCAGGGCATCAAACTTGCAGTGACATTTCAGGCATTTGGAGTCATGGCCCTCAAAAGAATCTATATCCCTCAAATTACATCAACTCCTCACAACTTAGATACTTATGTTTTCTATACACTTAAAGACCGCCTCCCTAGGCCTCCTGTTGTTCCCACAGTCCATTGATAAAAGTACACTCGGCAGGAAAAGGCATGGGGAGCACAGAAAACATTCCCTCATAGCAAAGAAAGGTTGCCATTAGTTTGTGTTTCACTGGCAGACGCCATATGAGACAGGAAGTGCGTCTGATTGAGGGCTCTGAGATTGGGGGGCTTGTTGGAATGTTGCATGCTGATCCCCCAATGTAACTGAAGCCTCAAGTGTACCTTGCCCCACTTTCAACCCCTCTGTTCCCTTCCAGTCCTTCATCACTCACAGATTTCCGTCTGCTCTGTGTGTCTAGGGAGGACATACAATGACCTGAACCAGTACCCGGTCTTTCCCTGGGTCCTCACCAACTACGACTCAGAGGAGCTGAACCTGACCTTGCCAGGGAACTTCAGAGATCTCTCAAAGGTACCGAGGCCTCTTGGCCATGCCCCTCAGTATGACAGCAAGATGGGGAGGGGGAGTAGCTGCAGCTGACTCTGACGGCAGGGGATTTCCTGACTGTAGAATGATATCATATTTAATGGTTAACGAATCATGTTCAGAATATAAACTCATGAGATGGAATGCAAAAGTGGAAAATGCTGATTGAAATATTGCAACCCACTTATTAACTATTGTCTCAGCACATAGTTTGCACTTGACTGTAAGCTTATCGTGGCTTCCTGGTTTCTGCATTAGAGAGGCTTGTACATTTTATAGCCATATGTGCCTTGTATAGTAGACACCAACTCTTTCAGAAAGGCGGCTTTAGATGCATCGTGTAACCCAATAATAATTTTCATGATCTCAGGAGGTCTGGGCCATGTGGTTTAAACCATTATCACCACGTTAAAGTTGTTATAGTTGATATGTTTATATTAGCACTATAGTACATGACTACTTGTAAGAGAAAGGGCTCGCTCGTAATGATGGACCCACTGAGAACTATGACCCAACTCTGCAGGTCCCCTCATGCCAGACAAAGTCAGTGACTAGCTGGTCAACACATTGGAGCATTTAGCTCCTTAAGAGCCAGATACTTAAGACAGGAGTTGATAAAGAGCAAAACAGAAGTAAAAGAAAATTGAATATTGGATTTACATTCCCAGGTGGCCATCCACCCGACTCCAAATGAATGCTGATGTTGCTGCGTATCTGCTGGATGTGGCTCGATGAAAATGTTTTCTATTGTCGATATTCTGCATATCTTATCATAGAATAGATTTTGTCCAGTGCAGTGCACTGTGTTTGATACCAGACTCTTCGTATGTGTAAAGGAAAAACTTCAATAACTAATTTCATTCGTTTTTAATTACAGCTTGCTCTGAAACAGTGTGGTCACATCAACACTATAGGATTCATATTGAATCATTTTCCAGCCTTAATTTGTACAACAGATTTTTACACAAACGTATCACATACTTTATTATTTAAAGACTATAGCTGGTAAGTGTATTCATAAAACATTGTAATTTAATAATTTAAGTTTCTGCTTGAATGAGACTTTCAAGGTTGATGAATTGATAAGATCAGGTCATGAGCACAGTGTTGCAGTGAAAGTCTTTCTAAATGTGGCTCATCAAAAACGCATCACGATGTGCAGCAGCGAGATTCCTGCGAGCGCTGCCAAATCACAAGAGCTCAGACACAATGACACTAATGCCCCACAACCCTGTGAGATAAAGTCCAGCATTATGTTTGCTCTGCCTTTGACTGAAGAGTAAAAGGCAGCACAAACGGTGGCCTGGTTTACTTGTTTACCACCCCCGCTTCGCTTTCTCTGTCTCTTTCTTTCTCTCTCTCTCTCTTGCACATGCAAACTGCAGCTCACTGACCTGAAAACAGTCGCATTCCTGTCTGAGCTCTCTCTCTCTCTCTCTCGCTCATTTTATCGCTCCCTCATTCCCCCTTGTTTCCCTCAAAACGCCAACATTCTGACTGAGAGAATCACTTCGCCATCTCAGCTCTCAACAGTTTGTATCAATTTTCAACTTTTCAAGGCATGCTGTGTGCTGTGTTTTGTAGTGGGAGAGGAGGATAACTTTGAAGTGGGGAAAAAAAGGTTACTATGAAACACTGGACGAGTTTGAGTGTTGTGAATTTGAAAAATGAGCACCAGCCACTCTGGAGCACTTCTTCGCATTTCAGTAAACTCCGAATTTTTTTGACTAACAGCCTAGATGTGTGTCTTGCCACCGTCATCTCAGCACTGCTTTTGGTGGCTCCAGCCTGTGGGCCATCCAGGTGGACTGATGGGCTGTGTGGGTGTGTGTGTGTGTGTGTGTGTGTGTGTGTGTGTGTGTGTGTGTGTGTGTGTGTGTGTGTGTGTGTGTGTGTTTGGGGGATGATCAGGGCTGAGCCATGTGCAAACCTCCTGCCCTGGGGAGATAGTTATGTATTGTAATGTATTCCAGTGACATCCTCCCATGCTGTTTACAGGGCTGAGCTGCCTTTATTAGCATGAGTTCACAGCCTGTGTCTCCTGACAGTTGTCCTTGGAACCCCATGGCTGTTATTGCTCCAAAAGTTCACAGCTAGTGTAGCAGGGAGGGACAGAGGCCCCCACACTTCTCCTCTCTGCTTGGTCTGCCCTTTTGTTCAATTATGGATCAGAGGTAGCAGCACAGTCTCTAGAGACTTCTTCGTTGTATATTAGGGCTGTGTGTGTCTCTCGGAGGTGTATGTCCAGTGGGTGTGGCTGTGTACCACACAGGCTGTGTGTATGGTAACAATCATTTTTTTCATTCAACAAAAAAAGCCCAGATTGTTGAATATTCATTGTGCCAACCACAAACAGTTGCACAATAACTTTGCTTGAATAATACAAGAACAACATTATAATTTAAACAACTATCTGATTAAAGATGAAGTAAATAAAAGGACAAATCTAACAGACAGTTTTCAGTACTTTGATGCAGTTTTTGATACATGGTGCTACAGACACATCAGAATGTTTCTGTTGCTTGTAGTGGCTACTACGCTAAGCTCTTTTTGTCCATTTTCTGTTTTAATTTGTCTATTTTTTTTCTGCATTTCAATAATATAATCTACTCCAGAGCTCAATGAGCTGCAGCATTATGACTATAAATTGTCATATGATCTTCGGTCAATATAAAAGTCAAAGCTAAATTGTTATTGCAGCTAAACACTACAAACTGAAGCATCATTCATACGATAAATTGTTCTCAAATACTCCCACGCTGGCATTGCACAATGTGTGAGGCTTACTTTCCCACAGATCAGAGTCATACCTGTGACCTGTTTGTTAATTAGTTACTGCCACTTGATAGACAGCATTGTTCAAATTGCCGGAGCTCTGTGCTGATCTTCCAAGTAATATCCTCCCAAACCATCTGCACACACCTACAATTACCTGCTGGTTGGGCATTCAGTCAGCTGTGAACACTGCATTGCTTTGCCTCGGGCCAGAGTTGTGCATATTTGGATGTCAGACACATTCATGCAGTGAAGTGTTTCATTCGATTCTAATGATTATTTCTTGATAGAGTGACAAGTGGATGATAGATAGGGGGAAGCCAATCTTCCTCATAGCTGTTAAATGATGTGAAATTCATTCAATTGCATAAGAAGGCAAAAGAAGCAGCTATGCAGCTATGGTTGAACACTGCTTCTTCACCCACTGACTGAAATGTAGATGTATTCTTTGTAAAATATCATTTCAGAAGACAGGCAACAGCAAAAAGTGAAACGAGCATTTCTCAACCCGGGTCATTTAAAGTGTTAACTTAAATGACTGGCATAATATTGCTCATGTTAATTTACCCTGGAAAGCATACTGTGAATGAGCTGTGCTGAGATAGAGAAACCTTTTTTTAATCGGTTTCCTTCTCAAAGTCCCTGCTGTGGATCTCATTGAGAGCTGAGCAATGAGACACGCATTGAGTAGTAAACACAGAGCATGGTTGTTGTGAAGACCCCCTCCACATTTTTCTTTCCATAATGGAGCCTTCTTCACCTTCACTTCCACTCCAGTCAGGCTGTTTGGAAGTACATCTGCTTTATCTTGAGTTTGAGCAACTTGATTGCATTAGACTGGAGCTGCACGCAGCCCTGCCTCTGAAAAGGCAAGCAGAAATGACCGTGACTTCTCCTGACAGAGCACCATAGCAACATACTGTAATGTAATTACTCTTGAAATATAAAATGCAATATGCGTCTCTTTGGGAGGTAGCTTAGATGCAACCAAACAAATGGCGCTAGTCTCTGCACACTCGTTCACCAGCAGCTGTGTTCATTTCCTGCAGTTGGAAAGTCACACCAGAAATGATCCTGATTGAATCTGAAGCCAAATCTAAGTTTGATCATACTTTGTTTAGTTGTGTTGATGTATTTCACTGGGTCATGTGTTATACAAGAAATTAACTCAGATGGGAGCAAATGTGGAACTGTCTGAAGCAGTTGTTTTCATTGTCTTGTACTTATGATCAGTGTGATATGCCATGCAGGGAAAAGGGAAGAGGTGATTATTCTTTGTTGAATAGAGGTAAGCAAAGCCTGATCTGGAATTATTAACAGATGTGGCTATGACAGAAATAAAGGTACTAAAAGACTGCTGAAGTGCTTATATCTTATCATAAATATGGTTTTATTTCCAATTGCTAATCAATCAAACTTTCTTCTCATATTTTAGTCAAAGGCAATTTGACCTGAATTTGAGATTTGTATACAGAATATACATCTTATAGTATGTTTCTCTATGGCCTAAGCTGCATACTGAGTCTATGTGGAGATATACAGGATTTAGACTGACCTTGAAGTAGTCTTTTTCTTTTTACATTTTATTGAGTTTGCTGTATTTTTGTTATATAACAGTCAATTTCAGCAGTGTTCAACAATCTGCCATCTGCAAATTCCCTTTACGATGACAGCAACCTGTGACGAAGAATAACTCTTCAAGGATATAGGTGAACTGATACAAGTTTTGCCATGCAGTCAGTATAATTATCCTGGCTCACCAACAACACACATTTTCAAGAAAACAAAATATAAGCATAACTTTTTCAAGTCACATAGAAAACTTTTTATTTCACGTATTACTATGTTTCTGCTTTCACGGCTGAAAAACCCGAGGACACCGTGAGAACATTTTTGCCTCATTTATGTAGCACCAAAAAAAAGAATGAATAGGACATAACTTGTCAGCAAACATGTCTTCACATCCCTTCCTTGTAACTTGGTGTTTCATTTTAGAAGTGTTTGTGGTCACTTAAGTCTCAGGAAAGGGTTGAGAGGTTGGTGGCAGCCAAATTGAGTCTTGAATTAAATGTCTGCTTTTAATATCCATTTAAGCACAATTGCATTTTTCATATTACATACATACATATCACAGACTATGCTAATATAGCTTAGTCTAGCTAATATAGCTTAGTTTTCCCCAGCTTTTTCTGGTTCAATAATATTTAATTAAATGGGCTCGACAAACATTTAATAACACTGTAAATCAAAATATTAGCCATTTTGTAAGTTTAAGTTCTAATACCTGTTATGTGAATTGTTTACTTATTCCTCGCACGGATTACGATTACCTGCAGCTGTGTTTTCCTTATTCCTCTCCCTCTGTCACATGTATTATCTGGAGCCTTCATACAGCTGCAACCGGCATTAGTTACACTCGCGGCGGTTTTACAGAGTGCGAGACGTCTTGTGGCTTGCACCCCGATCCAGCTGGGCCAAGACTTCACGTGCAAGGCCATTATCACCCCATAAATCTACGCAGATCTCAATAAACTTCTCTTTCAGTCTTTTCAATTGTGCTAACACTGATGTGGACTGCCATTAAATTCGAAGGAAGAACCAAAAAAAAACTGGCCCCATTTCATCTTGACTTAGAGCTTCAGGCATGTGCACTGTGCCACACATGGATATGCCTATATCTTCAAAATGACCAAGAGAGTCTGTCTGTCGCACCGAGGTTGCATACAAACGAATAGCCAAAAGAATAATAATGCAATTTTAATCATGTTAGAATAAGTGCATTTGTAATTGAGGGCTTTTCTTTTGTTTCTTCTGACCTCTGAGCTGCAGCTTTCAGGTGGAAAAGCTGCCATTGATTACATTAGCAGTCTCCCTTTCCCCTCAGTAACTGAGTCAGTGATACTGAGTATATTAATATTGACTGCCAATATGCCTCCAAGGCTCTTATATTGGACAGGGTGATTGAAAAGGCAGGGAAAGCAATTTCTTCACCACTAAGCGTGTGTTTAATGGGAGTAATTGTGTTGCCTTAAGAACATATGAAAATGAAACAGCCCCCAAAGGGCAAAAACCCAATGATGGTGTCAGTACAATATTGAAATTATTACTGAGGCTGCGGTTAAATAATTCACTATGCAATCCAAGGTTTGGCCTAACTATGAAATAATTGCATGGATGTCAAATAAATATTGCAGTAATGTTTAAAAAAAATATATATATATATCTATATTTATATCCTCTCAATAATTTGGCAGCAGTTCGTCAAATGCAGAGCAATGAATAAGAGACTTTTTATGATCATAAAAGGCTGTTTTTTTAGCAAATGGGTTTTCCTCTACTTCTTGACGATATCTATATATTTTTTTATAAGATTCAAAAGTTCACTAATGATTTAATCCTTTTTCCATTATTAGATTGCACTATATTGTATATATCTTGGTAACTCCCAGTGCCCAGTAGCTCAGAAGGGCTCTGCACACAGATGGGAGTAGCTGTGCTGAGTAAAGTGTTTGGCTCGGTGGGTGCGCTGGGTGTAAATCAGGTCAGCCTGGGTTAATCCACATGGATTACCCACAACATTTAGCAGGAGGCGCGCATATCTCCTCCCTCCATCCTCGGCGCGCCATCCTGCTCACCCCTGCCACCATACCCTTGTAAATTTCTGACAGAAGACAGCACAACAGGACATTTTTAGGGTTCAGGAGAATAATGGGGTCTGACGGACAAATCCCAGAGTAAAGCTCCTTGACTGCCCTGAACTCTCCCCCAGCCTGTCTGCCGGCCTCACCACATGTAGCGTAATGGGGAACTACTTTGACTCTGCAAGTCTGTCTTAATTAAACTCAATTAAATTTTCTATCCTATTTCCTTGTTCTGTCCTAACAAAAGTAATGGTAAGGCAGTAGTTTATGCTCTGCACCCAACTTAATATTATTACCTGTAAATCATAGTAGAAGTACCGTAGCTTCATTTCCGACTGTGGTCTTCAATACATTTCGCTGCAGCCATGCGTTTGGACCATCACATCAAACACTATATGATGAGATTACTGGCAGCAAATTGTCTGTCACCAAGCAAAAACTCTGCCGCTATATATACAAATTACAATGATGCCTACAAAGCGTGGTACAAGAAAAAAACGACCCTTCACATGGTATGAGCAAAACATTCATTTTCTGTTTTTTTGCACTCTAATAATCTATTTTACAAGTATATGGAGTGCGCATTTCCAATAAGTCTTTCATGACTGTCGTTTAGCCACATGATCATTAAACTTTGATTTACATGGAAGACTGGTCATGAGACCTGCTGTAAGTTGTAACGTTTTCCATTTTGAGACTCAAAATAGATCAGCACTGGGTGGTTCATGCAGAAGACCGTGCAGAAAAAAACAAGCCAGGTCCCTCTTGCATGAGGCTTCGAGTGTAACTAGTGTGGTTTTCCAATAAGTAAGTCAAATTAATTGCATTATATGAATAGTTCAGTACTGATGTTTCATAAAACGTTACAGTGAAGACTGAGTTTTTTCTGGTTTTGGAGAACATAAGAATGTAGATGGTACATTGTAAAAACAAAAAACTACTTTTCCATTTCAAAGAGACCGATCTTCATAATTTGATACAGTATAGATTATTCCCAATTACTACTACATATTCTATGATAAAGCATTGTCTTGCACTGACCCACAGAGATCATTTTGGTGATTTGACCACAAACCAAACTCCTTAAAATGCCTTGTGGTCTTAACCTTATCTATGTAGTATCAATTGTAATTTTTCAGAAGTGTACATGGTTTTCACTGAAAATGAACCGCAGCCCCTGCTTCCAGTATTTCAACAAGCCATATATTGGAGCAGCTACACATAAAGTGACGTTTTTACGAACCTGATGAAACTGTAAGTTAAGTCAGACTGTGTGGTTGTGATGAGAACAAAGAAAAGACCTCATATCACTTCTATTATAAAGTTGTCACGCGGGCTTACTGTTACTCGATATACATTTTAAAATCCTTGAACTTGTCTATAAATCACGACTTGTCTTTTACTATATTGTTAACATGCTGCCAAGATACGCGCCTGGTATAGTACTCAGATCGACAGACTTTCTGCTGCTGAACCAAATACCCACTGAAGCTTCTTTTTTTGTATCCAAACCCACAACAGTTTAAGGATAGGAAGTGGAATAGGAAGAAAGATACATCGAGGTTCCTTATTCCGTTTCATGTCAGTTGGTTAATCACTTTGACAGTGTACTGTAGTTGCTGTGGTTTGTTGTAATATATTGGGCATGATAGGTATTACCGGTAATACAGATAGATAAACATGTGCTCATTTCTATTTGTGGGATAATGTGGTATCAGCAAATTAGGTAGGGATACATTTCCATGAACAATCTTCAAACACCATTGTTATACAATATATAGAAGTGCATATCAAGCTGAAGTTTGCCTTCACAAGGCATATGACTTAAAAATCCTTACAATAGGAAATGTGTCCAATTTCTTCAGGGTTTCTATGAGGGGAAAACCTTTGCTTTACTTACACAGGCAAATAAGGAGAATATGACTTATTTGCAAGATCTTGACTTGATATTTTCTTGTTTTCTTTCCAGCCTGTTGGTGCTCTGAATCCGAAGCGTGCAGCATTCTATGCTGAACGTTATGAGACTCGGGAAGATGACCAGACACCACCTTGTCATTACAACTCCCACTACTCCACAGCTGCCTCCACCCTGCACTGGCTTGTCAGAGTAGTGAGTAACTCACTCCTTCAACCATCTTCACACTCATTATTTTAGCGTTTTCCAAATCCCCAAATTAGTCAAGCATCTGAATAGGAATGAGGTCTAACCCACATCCTCAGACAGCTTTTCATTTTTGAGTCTGCATTAGTTGATTGTCACTTGTCAGACTTGATGATGCTGTTACTTTGAGGTCTGTCGGTTTCTGCACAGGAAACAGCTCAACATCTCAATTTGATTGGGCCTGAGTTAGACCAATGGCGCTCAGAAAACACATTTCACAGGCCAGTAAACCGGCATATGTGAACTAAATAAAGAGTGGCTGGGTAATGATTTACAGAGGCTGCTCTGACAGGTTTATGTGTTTCAGGCAACCTAGTGAACGCTGGAGACATGTCCATCAAGGTTACTGAGCACTGTCCTCATTTACTCTGAAAGAGAAGGAGGAGGCGTACACACTCTAGCCCATTCTGTTCCTCACAAACAGGCCCTTGTAACCTGCATAGCTTCTTTGAGTTGGTGCGCATTTGATTTTGAAATCAGCTTATTATTTGAAAGAGCTTTGTACTGTATTTATCCTCCTCCCTCATCATTAGTAGGAATGGGCTGATGAACCGAGGGAGCTCCCTTGACAGCAGTTAGATTGGCCTCTGTGGTTTTTTTCCCCACAATCCCTTTCTTCCTCTGGTGAGTGATCCATCCGCTCCGACCGGCGGTGGTCGCCATCTCAGGCGGAGAAAACCGAATTTGAGCCAATTATCATTATGGCTTACTGTATCCAGGAAGAACACTAATTAATTCTCCCCCAGGCTTGGATACAATGAATGACTGATCTCTACAGAGATCCTGTAGTCTACCGCAGAAAAGAATAACATTGAAATAATGCTCGTAAGTCAGAATATTTAGATGTATTTTAATAAGCCGCATGGTAATCCAGTAAATTCAAAACAGTGCTGATATTTTCATTATGTTGATTATGATGGTTACAACTGAAATGAAGACCAAGAGGGTGGAGAACTTTAATCTTTGTAATGTCTTATTTGCTTTCTCTGTAGGAGCCCTTCACCACGTTCCTCCTCAGTGCCAATAACAACAAATTCGACCACCCTGACCGCACCTTTTCAGCCGTTTCCCGCTCCTGGAGAAACTGTCAGAGGGACACCCATGACGTAAAGGTGAGAATCACAAGAAAAGCGATAAGTAAAATTCATGTTTACATTTATAAGGATACAAAGGTCTAGAAAAGCGTTCCCTAAAACAAGTGGAAGTCAAATATGTGATCATTATCTATTATCTATATATTTCCTTGCCAGACGCCTTTTATAAGCTGGTGTTACGGACATGCGGGTATCGTATACCGAGGACAATGACAGTCAATATGTTGCACAATGTTTACAGTGTGTATAATTGGCAATATAACCATATCAAGCCTCCAACTCGCTATGCTCCCCAATGTGCTTCAAAACCACTGCAAAAATATATACCATTAATTATAAATGTCTCATCCAAACAGCGAATCACAAAGACCCGCATTGTACAGGAATACCCTAAGCAATTAGGAAGGCACATTTGATTTGTCTCATGCAGAAAACAAACCATCTCAAAGGTAAACTGATCTTGTATCTGTGCATTCAAGCACTCATGAGTTTGAACAAAGGCTGTGTCTGAGAGAAAGACAAAGCCCTCCCACTGCAAATCCACAGAGCAGTCACCGAAAACGCTGAACCCTGCTGATACGCCTCCATTTTGCCCACTGCATAACACGCAGCAGGAATACGCACTGACCTCAAAGTGTCATATATTTCTAGCACACCCTGCATCGGGTAGTGTTGCCTGGGGCAATTAATGAAGCATTAATGACAAAACCGATTTAAAATGTAGTCTTTTATGTACGGACAGGGCTTTTACTCGCCAGGATGGGGGGAGAGCAGCCAACTATGTGAGACAGAGGCAGAAAGCTGCGAACAGCTGAATAGTCACAGCCACCCTGTTAACAAATACAGCCTACTTTCAACTACTTGTATGTCTGCATGCATTTGTTTTTACACACATTGGATGGTTAGTGATCTATTAGAAGAGGCATTGTACTGTGGAGGACAATGCTAACAGTATTTCATAATGTATTAGAAGCAGGAAAATATTATGCAAGCGCTTGTTTGGTTTACTCATGGTGCGATAGGGGTAAACTATGAGGCAATGCCACTTTAATGACTGCTTAGATTTAAAATGTTGCTCTAATCCTCTTCATTATAAGTTTAATGTCAGTTGTTTCTCTTATATTTCTTTCATACCTTTCAACCTAGTATTTAGGTTATTTTTATATAATCTTGAACATACTATGTATTAAAAGGGCATTGCTCAATATGATCATTTTCATTTTCATTTATGCCAACTGAAAGGCACTCAAACATATAGACAGACACACGAATGCCATGCACAGCCACAAAGTAGCAACTGATACTGAGCGGAGAGTCCGGGGTTAAGGTCAGCTCTGGCCCAGTACACCGAGCGGGCCATCAGGTCTCTGATTAAAAGGCAGCTTGTTTTTACCAGGGTCTCCCCTTCATTAACCCCGGGGCCTCCTCCAGCCGTAATGACGACAAGACCAAAGGAGGCTGAACCCCTGATGGGGATGACCTCCTAAAAGAGCAAGTCAAATGGAAACAATCCTGTGCTGACCAAACCCTCACCTCCTCGACCACCCCATCATTATTGTGCATCCAAACTTCTCATTTATTTCTATGTGCATACACAGCTAGTTTAAGCTGGCACAGCCACCACGGGCAGGGACAAACAGACTTTTCTTGGAAGTAGTGGGCACACATACGTATACTCTCATACATACACACAAACTGCCACTGTGCTGTCTGAAGGAATCCAGCAGCACTCCACCGGTGACAGATTTTGACGAACATGTCATTAAGGTGACACAGTGTAAAGCAATGGAGGCATGTGTGATTGACTTGTTAGCCCATTACGATGCTGTTGCAGAATTAATGGCTGCCATGGGAGGCTGGCTTGAAAACAGAGCTGGCAGTTTTAACAGCTTGGCGGTGAGTTACGACAGGAAGTTTACGAATAAAAAAAGGGGAGGGAAAGTGCGGTTTTGTGTATGTGAGAGACAGAGGGAAACCGAGAGGAATGGCTACTTTACTACCTTCCCTTTCGTGTGCGGAGGGTGAAATGTGACCAACAGCAGACCAGCAGTGTTATTGGCCGGTACCATGTCATGCTATTTTGTTCTGCCAAAACCCCGTGATTTATAGGGGCCTAAAAGCTCTGCACGTTATGTATCCCATAGGCAATATAAAACTTCAGTGTACTACTGAATTTGACAAACACAGCATTCATAAAACAAGCCTGTTACAAGGAGTTCAAATACTGGCTTGCACTCTCCTTTATAATCTCAGGCTAAGAGACAGACAACAGCATTTAACTTTTCTTGTGAGTATGTTTTCTAATGAGGACAGAGTGGAGGATCTACATTCCTCGTGTGCATATGCCTCATCGTGCAGAGGCTTTACTAACTCATCCTTTCTGAGCTGTATGATTGGGAGGATAAAGGGTCAGAGTGGGGACTGCAAAATCGCAGAGAGTATACATACAGTAATTTATGTTGCAAATGCCTTATCGTTAGAATTTCTTAAATAGCCATATCGGTAGTTTTGTGTGTTGAGCCCATTACCTATCCAAAGCATGCCATATAGTTTTTATATTAACTGCTTGACATTCAGGAAGCCACCATTTCATTTCTAATTGCTATGAAAGTTAAACCTGCGCTTCTTTTTTTTCTTTAGATCGGTCATCATTAAATATCATCTAAGTTCTTATTCTTTGGTTGCATCGTAATGCAGATGGAAGCAAGAGCTGTATGTCATACGTTTCTTACTTTCAAGGACAGTATAACATCTAAATTTACCTGCCAAAGAGAATTGTGAAAGATGTGTTTTTTTGGGAAAAACAAACCCGAATGACAAATAATAAGCAAACATAAATGTTGTGAGTTTTGGAATAATCTCTGATGTTCATGATATATAAATGGTTGACCGAAAGTTATAAAATGATACCTATTTAGTACTTAAATGTATAAATACCAGTGTGGTCATTCGACACAGGAGAAATTCCCAGAAATGTAGGAATAGTCTTCAAAACACAGGTAAATATTTGCTCTCTTCTTCAGTGTATGGAATCACACCAGGCTTTATGTAGGGGACTCTTTTACCATGCTGACTTCCCCTCTGCGGCGAGGTCCTGACCCCATCACAAGAGCCCAGAGACCAGGCAGAAAAACCCAACTCAGTTCCAGTTTCATTTAACACACATTACACCTCTGCCTGGAATAACTGGACTAGCACCTCTCACCGCCTTCTCATGGCCTGCTGTTAAGTTTGTTTGTGTTACCTTTCCCCTTGAATTCTCACTTCATCTCAGTGGGATACAGAGCCTTTTTTTTCTCTGGTTTTTCGTGGCTCTGTCATCACATATGTTATTTCTTGCACTTCGTTGAATTGTTGGGCGATTATATGGTGCAAATTGTGGTATTAAAAGTTGCGGTCTCGTCGGTGAGCTGTAAAAAATGTAACATCTCTCTTCTTTTTAAACGCAGGAACTGATTCCTGAATTCTACTACCTCCCGGAGATGTTTGTCAACAGCAACGGCTACCATCTGGGAATGAGGGAGGGCAGGACCATGGTTTGTGACGTGGACTTGCCTGCCTGGGCCAAGAAGCCTGAAGACCTTGTTAGGATCAACCGGATGGTAAGGTTTAGGCATGTGTCAGGCTAAAATGGTAGAGTTACTTTTGCCCAAATTATACCTGAATATGCTACTACTACCTTTATTACCCAAATATAATATTAGGAAACCTAAATAGTAATGACGGAACATACCACCTCATTATTGTCCATTTTCTGCTTTTCTTTGGGGTCTCTGCCCACAAAACATTACTTCTCCTTTTTTTCCTTGTCAGTTTAGGTTGCAGGACTGTCATTATTACCAAGGTGAATAATGACAGTATAATGATTATTGGCCCCTTCTTATACTCATCAGCAGAGACCATCCTCATTCACTACAGTATATGGCACACTACATCATGTCATGTTACATACAGTGGTGTATTGTTTTACTTATAATACACATCAACATAGCCCATTTTAGTACTAAACTGAGATTATACTGAAGGTCGGGGTTATGTACTTTAGATGTATTGTTTAAATGAATTCTTTGCATTTAGCTCTTCTGCCTCCATCTCACAGCAGCAAAGAAATCCATTTCCCCCTCTTCCTGCTAACCTTCCCATGCATCTGTGTCTCCTTGTCTTATTCATGAAGCGTCTAAGAAAGTGCACCGCTCAATACTAACACTGTACCCCTGACCCCAGTGATGTCACTAAAGGACAGGACTGAGGGCAAGTTTGCCCTACAATGTTACCTTCTGTAATGTCGGGACTCATCACTTTGGCAGTGTGCGGGGCCCTTTCTGTGTGTATGTGTGTGAACGTCTGTGTGTGCACGCTTGAAACAGACAGCCTATCAACATGTGGTCCACCACTACTCCCAGCAGATTTCAGGAGAAGGAAAAGGAGATCCAACATATCTTTTGCCGTCAGATAATCCTTGTTCTCCCTTTAATCTGGAATCACTTACTGTAGAAACTCAACAGCTCAACTCAATTTCGGTCAAAATTACATGATGAATGGCCACGTATGCATTCTGAATTGGGCTTGATGAGTAGTTCCTCCTTAAAACCTCAGAAACTTTAATAATACTGCTAGGAAGACACCGTTTCATGCAGGTTATGTTTCCTGAGGTTGGGGGCCACAGTGTTTTTGGACCAGAGGTTGAAAGAGGCTCTGGGAACACACTTGACCTTTCCATCTGGAGTGACAGATCTGGGCTGGTCTTATGTAGGTGACCTTTCCCTGTGCTCTACCCATGCGGCCTGGTTGAGCTCTATCTGGCTTGTATACCGGCAGTTTGGGGGGGAGGAGGGTAGAGAGACGGGGAGCTGTTAAGGGCATGTCTGCATCTCCAAAACAAGGAGAAAGGATGACTGAAAAAAAGGATTACAGTGGATATTTTCCCACTGTTGAAGGATACATGTGTGATTCTGCCTTGCATTGTTTCATTCGCAGACCAGTGTATTCAACGCCTAGACATTCATAGTCCTCCATATTTTTGTCTTTCTTTTGTTCTGATCCCTAGCTAGCCCACAGTCTCGCTTCCTCTATTATTTCATTTCTGTCAGTAAATCTCTCTCTCTCTGCCTCCCCTCTGTCTCACTCTTCCTCTTTTTCCCTTCCCTCCCTCTCTTTGTCCCTTCCTCCCTCCCTCCCTCTCTCACACTTCCCATCTTTGCATGTGCCACTTTCAATTGAAGTGATATGCCCTGTGGCAAACTCTGCCTCTGTGTGCTCGAGCAGGCTTTGTTGGTAATGGCTGTTATTCCTGACGGGAGGGGAGGAGTGTAAATTCCTCGAGCAAAGCCTTACACCAGGATGCATATCGGAATTATGTCGTACTGTGTTGTGGAACAATACATCAACCCCCGATTGCATGGCTTTCAATGGTATATTTATAATAATGATCAGCATTGAATCATATTCCAAATCTCTCACGAACACTCCCACAAGAAATCAAGTCTCCCTTTTAACGCTCACAAGTAATTTATCAATGTTGCTCCTGCGGATGGTTTTACAGTAAAATGGATCCCTGTTGGATTTGAACCAATTTCTTTGTCTCCATGCAAACGTGGTCGGCTGGGTATTTTCAGTAGACAGAGAAATGTGATATAGAGGCTTGTCCTGAGTTAATTGATTACATTAAAAGGAGGGGATACAGTTTATTTTTATTTTCTTTATTATTATTTCACATATAATATATAAATATTTATGCACAATAAAACCCTCAAATATTTATTTGTTTATTTGTTTAACTTAAGTAAAATCTTACAGCATTCATAATTAGTTTTAGGTGGTTGTATGTGATGTAATGCCCTGGTAGCTCATTTGTGTAAAAAGCAAAAGTAGGCTGTGTGTCGTTGTGTTCGTTGTTGTGTGGAAGTACAATTTGTGTTGTGTTTTGGCCCGTGTGCTGTGTGCTGCTGGTGTGCCTCTCACCTCTAATTGCCCTGTACTTCTCTCACAGGCCCTGGAAAGCGAGTTTGTGTCATGTCAGCTGCATCAGTGGATTGACCTTATTTTTGGCTACAAGCAGCGAGGCCCGGAGGCGGTGCGTGCCCTCAACGTCTTTCACTACCTGACTTACGAGGGCTCCGTCAAGCTGGACAGTATCACTGACCCTTTGCTCAGAGAGGTAAGGCACACGCACACCCACATTGCCATGGAGACAAAGTCCCTCCCCCCTCTCTTATTCACCATAGGCACAACTTCCTGTCTCTATTTGTCCTGGCATGTGCTGGAGCTCCGGGAGCATTCATATCACGCATCTGTCAATCAATTATTGTGTCATGCAAATGTAGCCCGTGAGAGAATTTGGCAGAGCTGCTGAGTCATCGAGTTTGCTTTGAGATTAGCATCGTTTTGTGATGACATGAGTTATTAATTTTCTCTTTCTCTCTCAGATAAACAGGAATCTTTTAATATCTGTCTGCATTTTTCATAGTTCCTCCTAACATTGGGGTTCTTTGCTCTTTTCTTCCTGGTGCTCAATATACTGTATGTTCCTTTCCTTAATCAGATCAATAGACCTCATTGAGCTCTTTGATCAATCAACAGAGGTCACTCTGTCAATAAATGAGGGACTGAATCCTTTTGTTCTTAACAAATTAATTGAATATCTATTAGCTCGGCTGTACTACTCGTGAATAGCTTAATTGCGTAGAGGGGAAAGGGGACCAGAGACTGCAGCAGCTGGCGTGCATTGTGGTACTTTCCAGTTTGAGCTTGTCTCTCCCTGTGATATCCACCATCTGCTGTCTGCAAAACAAGTCATTTATATACTGTCACTTCCAGGGGAGCCTTTATTTATCAAGTGACCACTATGCAAATCACCTGCAGAAGATTTGGCTGATCTAATTACCAAACCATATTGTGAGAGGTTTGGTTTCCATCATTTTGAGGAAGATTTAGGTGATGCCTTTTTTATTTAGCATATTTTGCATGAGGGGTTTTAGCTGTCTTACACCCTGCCTACTGTTACCCTGAGAGATGACAGTACTGTTAGTTAGTTGCACATTAGGAAGCCTGCTACTCAGACTCCCTAATTGTGCCCAGTTGATGTTGTCGCTATTGTGACATGCGAATGTATTTGTGCTGGAGAGAGAAATTGCCTCAGCTAATTGCAACTGATGTAATGCTGCATAATGAGCACTAATTACGACAAGCCTTCATACCTTCAATCATGTTTCTCATTCCAGATAGATTCTTCCTCTCCCTGATACATAAAGTATAACCTTGTATATCTAAACTCCATACACTGAAAGCAAGCAGTATCCTAAGAATGCATTGTGAGTAAGTCTGGACAGTCCAGTTAATATATAATAATTGTCTTTCCTTGCACAGAAGATTTATTAGCAATTCCAAATGAGATCATTGTAATTTTTTAACAATAATACTGAAAAAAATATAGTGTAGAAAATAAAAAAATGTATATTAACTTTCCAGTATTATATTAGATTTAGGTACAGTTTTACTGTACTTTGATTCTGGATTTAAGTTGAGCAATTTCCTTCACAGTCTATGGTAAAATGATTGATTGGTGATTTCTGCAGGATTTATCGTGTCATCATTCACATTACTTTTTACAACTCCTACTATCCCGCACAGGCCAGGTCTGTGAGCTGCATGGCTGAGTCAGTGAGGTGGAGCATGGAAAAATGCCAAATAAATGTCTCGCTAAGACCTGCTGGAATGTGACGATTGACTCCGGGATATTGATTCATTCTGGGCCTGACAGGTGAAGCTGCATATCTGGCATTAGTCATAACAATTAAGGTGTTTAAAATGTCAATAAATTGGAGGTCATGAGAGATAATTTCCGCCCATGTGTCAGATTGAAATGATGACACTCTCTGACACACCGCCGGGCCTCTGGTTGAGGGCACGGTGACAGGTCTACTGGGCACACTGCCGGAACAGCAGTCTTTCTATGCAATGCTCCTCCTAACAGCCTTCTCTTATGGGAAAACATGACAGCAACCCCTTGATTCAGATCGCTGTGTCACTCAGAAGTAAACAGACAAATTATTCATCAGTGGGACACTGTCCCTCCCGTCCACTCTGAATCGACAGAGACAACAAAGTGTGCTGTGGCTAGCCAATGAAGTGTTTGAAGTAGCTGAGGTATATTCAAATTGATTTCACTTTGATCTTCTCATAGTGATGGGACACATGTGTTTAAATGCTTGACCTTAATGGTAAGAAACTGATTTTATATGTATCACATAGAAAAGGAATCTGTGTACATTGTCATTGATGATAACTGCACTAGAGATACTCACATACTGGTAAACACATAGTTTGAGACATTTCTGCTCCCACATACAGTAGTGCGCATGGCAACTCCCAAACTGCCACTCAGGAAACCCCTCAGGCTAATTCTTTGTCCGTACTTAAGGATTTAAATAAATCCAGCTAAGCTAATAAAAGGATGGGCAGCAGTGTCGTCACATGAGGGAGTATCACAATTACACAACAATTACGTTCGTAGTTTGTTTGTGTATTGGCATGGGTCAGTATGGTTTCTGTGCTGCTTTATCTGTTTTTACAATCAGTTTAACGACTTAAAAGCCAGAATTAACGAATGAAAGCAATTTGCTTTTGCAATCTGCAGAGTCTGTCAAAGGGTTAAAGGTTGAGCAGCTTCATATTTGTACTAGCCATCGCTGATCTCAGGTGTCGTGACTCGGCATGAATCCCACGCTTCTTAGTGGGTCACTGCAAGGCCATGTTTGCATTCTGTCTGACAGAGCTGTTGTGTTGCTGCATTGCATGAGTGCACTGGAGGATGCTGTTGGGTGGGGGGGATCATCCTCCACGGAGGCTCTCTGTCACCAGTTTGGGAACCAGGCAGCAGATAGAGAAAGAGCTGCAGCCGCTCACCTCTGGAGCCTTTCGTTCATGCCAAAATCAGATGCCAACAAAGTCACACAGACAGACACGCAGACACGGTGTGTTATGATGGATGTTTGGTGCTCACCCAAGCAAGGCAGTTGTTGCTGGGAGGGGAGATCATCCAGATGGCTTTGGCAATAAGTATCACTTATCAGCCAAAAAAGCAGAGCCTGAAGTGACTTAAACTAATGAAATGCCTGTTAAGTGCTCTCCATCTCAAACGGAGATCGAGACACGTTTTTGACATACCTCAGAGAGGATTAGTGTTGAAGCACCTGAAAAATATTGACATGTTTTGATCATACAGTGGAGGAACATGTACTTGAGTTAACCTTCAACAAGTTAGACTCCCTTCCCCCTACACACAAAAACACAAACACATACGGACAAATCATTCCCCTTGCACTCTGGAAACAATTATTGGGTGTCAAGGTTGTCTACGACAACCAAATGGGGACATGCAGCTGCCCAGTTTCCCTTTTAATAGAATCATCACAAGAAATATGGTGATGCTGTCCACATGGCCTCCTCAGTCTTTCTGATCTTTGTATCAAATTTCTTTATTTGAACAGACATCATGACCCCTCACCCCAAACCTAACCTTAAATAGCCATAATGTCAGCTGCTTATTACTTGACGGACGGCGTTGTAAAGAAACACTGACCAGCACTTAATGGTTGCCAAATGTGCTCACCAACTCACATGAAACTTTCACTGCAGTGCGACAGCGCTCAAGCGTGTGGACAGCGCCTTTTTTGGTGCTGCAAAAGATAGGAAGTGACCAGGGGGTGTTGGGGGAGACTGTTTGGCTTGCAGGTGGCCTGTCCTGAATCAGTATCACCTCCAAACTTCCCTTCCCACATCTCTCTGTTGCATGTGCTACCAAATAGGTCCTTTTGATTGTGAGTGGTGTGTACAGGCGGAGGAAAAATGAGGGCCAGTCAGAAGGGCGGGCGAAAGGCTGAGCGATGTATGTTCCATTGTGCACAGTGGCATTGACGGACGTCTACAAGCTCCCCTCTGATGGTGGAAGTGGCTCCAGTCACATCAATCACTTCCTCCATGGAGTGCCCCACTTTCAGTCAAGCTCAGCAGCTCTTACTGCTTGTTCTTTCCTCGCTCACTGGAGGCAAGGGAGATCTTTTGTCTGTATAAAAGGAAGTTATTTTCTAATTATAGTCAATGCTTGATTGCTCCAGTTTATTTCTCCTGTACTCTGGGTGCGACATGTGCTGTTTTTCGTTTTTTTTCTTCTTTGTCCCAAGCAGCCATACTCTCATTCTATAACCAATAAGTCATCCTTCATCAAGGTACCCTCTGCCAAATTGCTTTGGTCTGCTTGTGTGATTTTGTGCCTCTGTTTCATATTTATGTGTGCACATGGACATGCTTTTCCCCTTTGTTTCAAGCACAAGAACATCTAAAAGCAGGCCGGCCTGCTGCAGTCCTAGCTGGATGTCACTCCAGGTTAACGTTTATGCAGTGGGGGCCCCTGCGCCTGGAAATGGGAATGGTTAACTGAAGCATGTTAATAGGAAAAGGCTTGTCTCTTCCATACTAACACTTGGATGACTCTGCAGGCTTGGGGGGGGGGCGCACCCAGGCGGATTGGGAGTGCTCCCCTTTTCCTTTTCCTCCCCCTTTCCTCAGAAGCACGGCTGAGTTAGGATTTGCTTGCATTGTCAAGTAACGCATTGACCCATCACTTTGATGCATATTGATTGTGACAGCCGCTCTCTCTCTCTCTCTCTCTCTCTCTCCCCTTCTCTGCTCTCTCTCTCTCCCGCAGGCCACAGAGGCACAGATCCAGAGGTTTGGACAGACGCCATCTCAGTTGCTTATTGAGCCACATCCTCCACGCAGCTCTGCCATGCACCTGGTGAGAGCCACAAGCATGCTGGGAAAATTCCCTGCACCTCTGGTGGTGGTGTGTGTGAGAAAGGATGTGTCGACCTGTGCAAGCCTGGATGGTGATGGTGTGCGTGCCTGTGTTGTCCCTGATTTCTTACTCTCCTTATATATATTTCCCTCAATCCACTCTGTTATAACAAAAGTTAAATATTTCGGAGGGCTTACCTCATGTAGGTCACAGACCCACAATATAACACATTTTCAGTACGAGTTGTCTGCCCTGTTTTATAGTTGTTACTTCATACTAGCAGTGTGGTGTAAAGGGAAGAGTGCTCCCTACTGGCCTAGTAGCTCCCCTCTTTCATCATTATCTCCACATGGTTCTCTCTTTGTAAGACCTCTAAGACCTTTTAGATACATTTTCTACGTTTGCAATAGACGTAAATATTTTCATACACTACTGTCAAAAGCCTTCCAAATTTGAGACAAGATGAGAGTCAAATCTGGCTCACAACTCAGAGTATGGTCAGGATCACCATCACCTCCATTGCTTCTACTTATGCAATACATGTAGTATTATCCAGTGTTCTAAAGGTTGAGCTGAATTTTTATGGTGGTGAAATAAGCACATCTTCAAAACCTCATGCAGTCTCTTTTAATGCTTCTTCTTTCTGGCCAAATCTCAATCTTTCTGATACATGTGTATCATATATGCACCATCTCATGTTTACAGCATACATCATCTCAGTTTTCCATGTCTTACCCTTGTCTGACCAGTCCCTTGTCTGACTGCACTGTCCGAAGGGGGCAGTGCATGAAGCTCTCCTCTGTGTCTGAACCTAGTTTTTCCTCCAACCTCCACACTAATTGGTTCTTTCCATTCTTTTTCTCCGATCGTTTCATACCTCTTCTTTTCACATTCTCCATCCCCTGTCTTCCTGCTCCATCCCCTTCCTCTTCCTGCTGCTCTTTCCTTGTACTGCTCCTCCTTTTACCACCATCACATCCCTCCATCCTTTACACCCCGTCTTTTCTCTCTTCTACTCAATAGTGTTTCCTTCCACAGAGTCCCCTCATGTTCAAGGACCAGATGCAGCAGGATGTCATCATGGTGTTGAAGTTTCCGTCCAATTCGCCAGTAACCCATATTGCCGCCAACACCCTGCCCCATCTCACCATACCTGCTGTGGTCACCGTCACCTGCAGCCGCGTATTTGCCGTCAACCGATGGCACAATACCGTTGGTGAGTGGCGCTCAACACACATGGCAGGTGCTGTGTTCAAGCATACACATATGCCCTTGTAAAAAAAATGTGCAATACCACATGTGATACCTACCACAGCAGTGGCCCTGTAAAATCACTTCATCACTGTCTCACACAAACCTGCCCACCACCCATAATAGAGCTGTAGCCAGCTGGCTATGTGAGAGGCTAGCACCTCCAGGTAAGCTGACCATGAGTGTTTCCACATGTTCCTTTTCAGACATGTGTGAACAACATTACCCACAGAGCCCCTCCCTGTGAATCAGCCTCACCTCAGGGTCAGAGGGCCAAAGCAATGGTTACTAGGAAATTAGGCCGCAACTGCACCACATTCTCCTCACACGTCCCCATCTGTCACTGTAGAGACACACTGAGCTCAGGACCAAAGAGTCCGCACTGTGTGGCTGCTCTGGCTGCTCCCACACTAATGAACACAGCTGCAGCACCCTTGCCATCCTGTCGGAGAGGAGGGAAATGTGGTTTGGCTTTTCAGAATAATGATGATAATATGGTTTCCATATTTTTCAGGCATGTTGCCGTTTTGAAACTGGCTCCAGATACAGATTGTATGGATGAAATGTCTCCATTCAGTTTGACACTTCTGACAAAAACGCCTAGTAAGACAGATGGAAATTTTTCTGATCGACCTGAAGGAAGTGTGTGTGTGTGTGTGTGTGTGTTTCATTAAGAATGCATGAATGCACACGTGCAGAGGTGAGAAATAATTTCCTTATGTATCCCTGTCTGAATGCAGGTCTCCGAGGAGCACCAGGCTACTCTCTTGAGCAGGCCCATCACCTTCCTATCGAGATGGATTCTCTGGTTGGTGAGTAAGCTTCCTTGTTGAAACAAATTGACCTTTGGCTTTTATATCTGATTTAGCTATAAGGGACTTAATTAATAAGTTGAACACCTCAGGTATTGACATGAGTTCTGTTTTTCCTTTTTTCTTCCGCAGCCAACAGTACTGGAAGCAACAAGCGTCAGATCACAGACCTAGTGGACCAGAGCATCCAAATCACAACACACTGTTTTGTGGTGACAGCTGACAACCGTTACATACTGGTGTGTGGCTTCTGGGACAAGAGCTTTCGTGTGTACTCCTCCGAGACAGGTAGGTTACAGTGTAAACTCTATTTCCTGTAGAGGTGTGCACCGATGTGTGGAGGGCTGAGTGCTACGATAGGAATAATACAGTATTGTCTCTCCTGACAAGCTTTGGAGACAAATTGATGAATATACTGTCATACACTCGAACTCACTGATAAGTTTCTGCTAATTTCCTTTCCATTGACAATAATTCCCCCGGAGCAATATCAGCAACAAAGCTGTTTCATCATATAAATGATGATCACTGCAGCTTGTCAAGCAGCATTTAACTAAATGGTTCCAAACTTGGGGGTTACGACATCCACAAGGGGATGAGATGAATCTCACAAGAGGGTTGACAGGATGGGGAAAGAATCTGTTTTTCTTTCTTCTTTTTCTTTTCCCTTAAATACTGGAAACGTTCAACTATTCCCGCCGACAAAGATCGTTTCGATATTACAAGCTAAGAGTAAAAAAAACACTATTGTGGGTTGGACTGCTCAACTCTGTCCACACTAAAGCCATAATCTGTGATGAGGGGTAACAAGCAGACATTGTTTTATTTTAAGAGGTCACAAACCGAAAGGCTGGGAACTACTGATTTCATTCAATACTCTCTTAACTACAGGTGGGCTAGTGGGGCTTTGAAAAAACAGCCATCAGTAGTTTTATCGTGTTTCATTTCGTTAACATCTGACTAGCAATTTTTTGTCAACACCAAATTACATGTACATGTACATATTTTCTTTAGGCAAGCTGACCCAGATAGTTTTCGGCCACTGGGACGTGGTGACGTGTCTGGCCAGATCAGAGTCCTACATTGGAGGAGACTGCTACATCGTCTCTGGGTCCAGGGATGCTACACTTCTGCTGTGGTATTGGAGTGGACGGCACCATATTATCGGCGACAATCCCAATAACAGTGAGTCAGAGAAAGACGACATACATGCCATGCTCACACACAGAGTGTATACAGTAGCGTCACCCTCTGGACAAGGTGACAGGAATCTCTTTACGTTGAGTATTACATCAGTGAACAATGCGACTTGGTTGTAAAGCAAGAGCCTTTGATCAATAGTGGAAAAAAGGCATTCTACCCTAGAAATCAAATAATGTGGCGAGACAGAGAGAGAATCATTTATCAGCACTGTAGATATGATATATTAGTGCTGCTATCAAATAGAGGACTCCAGATGTCTTGGCATTCAAAATGGTAAACCCCAGTGTTATTTCTTCTACTCAGTTCATTTAGTTGCATATTGTCACTGATTGTGTGTGTTCAAAACAATCCATCAGGGTAGGGAAAACAGATATACAGTACATTTCAAGTGAGGAGCACCATATATGGTGTGGAATTGGAAAACTGAAGATGGGGAAGTGTGTGTGTGTGTGTGCTATAAAATGTTTGGATTTCGAATTGTCACAGATTCTATGAGCTCCGGTTTAGTTGCAAGTGTTCTCTAATTAACTTCACAGAGGCTCCGACAGTTAATTAAGAATTTCAGCTTGGGTGCCTCCAATTAGCAAGGGGCAAAAGCACTGGAAACCAGTATTCCCCTGATAGTCACACTGCCAGTGCTTACAATGCATCTTCAAATGGACAATGGAGAAGGAAAGTACACAGCTCATCTCAAGAAACAAGACACAGGATGTGTTTTCACTCAATCAAATCACTTCCAATGTCTTATCAATAACTAATCAATATATCATGATGTCAGAAACACGTTGGGCAGCAGATAATTATCTAATTTGGTTCCAGAATGCAGAGCAAGTGTGTGGGAACCTGGACGATGTGAAGGAACAGGGGCAGTGCAGAATCAGCTAAAGACTTTACATACTGTATGTTTGACACGGCATTGTACAAATATCTACAGCCAGTCATTATCAGTCACGTTCAAATATAGTTGGCAGGCATTTGCAAGGATCCTCAGGGATAAACCAAGCCCGCCCTTTCATGTCTTCACATTGAAGCCCTCAAATGAATGTCATATACCACACAGAGCACCAGAGTCCTCTGTATTCCCGTCCTTATTTGCTTTTTCATTGAACAATCTTTTACACAAGTCTCATTCTGGTGATTCCATACTTATTACGTTTTCTATTTTGCTGGTTGAAGGTTGTGTGAATATGTAGCAGCAGCCCTCCGGATCACTGCCTCCTCATCCCTGTGGCAAGCCAAAGAAATTGATTTCACAAGCGCCCCAAAAGGCTGCATGTGTCTTAAATGTATAATAATTAAAATAACTTCCAGCTCAATCATGGCCCTGCCTCACAGACTCGGCCCATCACACCGGTGCAAGGGGATATTTGCACTCGGTAATTGTGGTGGGTGACTTCGGCTTGTCCCAAGGGCTAGGAGAAGGTGGGGGGTACGCAATGCAGGCTGATTGAATCTTTTGTCGGTTAGGTGAGCTGCACAAGGACCCGTTTTCCCCCTGGAGGCTTTTTCTGACACTTGTCCTATTCAGCTTCCCTCAGCAGTGGGTGCCGGGACTGACAGCGCTGCTCAGGTCCTGGTCTCTAAGGGACTGTGCTGCATCGATCACAGTCCAGCTGACTGGACCGCTGCAGCTGCAGAGGCGATATGCCGAGCTAGATGAGGAGATGATGGGGGAGGAGGAGGAGGGGATAAGAGAGGAGGAGAGCGGTCTGACACATGTCCACATCATCTATCAGGACTTAACTGTTATCGTAGAGGATCGAGAAACTTTTACTGAATTGGCTGAACTTTAAGTCACATGTGGACACCAATAAAGAGTGTATATGTTCATATGACTTTGCCATCACTAGTGGAACACACAAACTGTCGTGTGATTATCTTATTTAAAAGTAACAATACAACTTTAAAATAAAAGAATATCAGAAAATATACAATTATAAGTATTTATGTTTTTCTGTTGACACAGAATTCCTATCTAACTCCTCCTACCCCGACCTTTAAGGTTTAATACTTCATGTACAATTTACATGGTTTATTTGCCTTTCCTTTAGCTGCATTTGGTCTGCATTTCATTTTTTGTTGTCAAATACATATTATTTCTCCTGATTGCATTATGTTAGTAATGGATTCAATATGTTAAACTCTCCGTAAGACGCAGCAGTATTTAGGGACATGATGAGGGTTTATTCAGTGTTGGAGATCAGTGCATTTCCGAATGAGCCCAGAGGTCGGCTCCGGTGCTGCGAAACTCCCCTCACTAACCTCTCCCCTGGTCATCATCAATCATGTGACACATGGGATGAAATCAAGTGGATCGGCTGCCATCAGTGGGCATCCTTGCATTTACATGACAATTCAAAGGGACCTCCCTACTCGCAGATGTGTGTCACAATCACTGTGCTTGTGTTTTTGATTTGATTTGACTTTATTCCCTAGTGAAGCTGTGGTGGTGGTTATTGAAGATCAGTGCACAGAATTCCCAATTTTGGAAATTCAACCAATGAATTTAGATCACCTATTCGGATATATCAGATTTTTTTAGATGATGTTTTCAGTGTCATTCAATACATTTAATCAGCCAAGACATTAGTTTTATTATATTGTACGTATATGTGTCATTCTTTAGGTGACTATCCAGCGCCACGAGCAGTTTTGACGGGTCATGACCAGGAAGTTGTGTGTGTATCAGTCTGTGCAGAGCTGGGCCTGGTCATCAGCGGAGCCAAAGGTCAGTGTACTTTTCTGTTCCCCTTTAATGTCATCGCCATCAGAGAGGAAAGAGCAAGTGAGGGGCACTCGTGCTTTGAGCTGGCAGATTGGAATACAATACTTTCGGTTACCAGTCTATTACCAACCCACATAGTATGTGTATGTTTCGGTTCGGCAGAAGGTCCATGTCTGGTCCACACCATCACAGGGGACCTGCTTCGGGCTCTGGAGGGACCAGACTACTATCAGTACCCCCGGCTCATCTCGGTGTCCAGTGAGGGCCATTGCATCATCTACTATGAGAGGGGGCGCTTCTGCAACTTCAGCATCAATGGAAAACTGCTGGCACAGATGGAAGTCAATGATTCCACCAGGGTAGGACTTTTTGACACCAGTATAATCCATTAGAGGTGTGAATGTATCTTTGTTCATCTGCAGTCTTAGTTACTATATCTGACTGATATAGTATGTTTGTGGATCAAATAATTTACATGGCCTGGATCATAATATACGTTGTTTTAGGGGGAGGGAAGTTTAAGTCGTCCCTGCCAGGTTTTGAGATGTAAATATTATAATTATAATTGTATAAATAGTATTATTACCATGATCCATCTGAATCTGTACAACACTTAGTGTACAAAGCAACTGCACATCGCTGCTGCAAGTTATTCTCATAGTGTACATGAAGCTCTACGATCACAAATGTTGGCGTTCAATTTGTGGATAGAGCCATTTGTCATTCAATTACATCTTTTACATGCTCCAGCAAGACAACTATCGTTAGGTACAATAAAAGTTCATTTGGAAGTGACATGTTGAACCGCTCTCTGTACCAATTGTAGGCTATTCTGCTGAGCAGTGATGGCCACAACCTTGCCACAGGTGGGGATAATGGTGTGGTGGAGGTGTGGCAGGCCTGTGACTTCAAACAGCTTTACGTCTACCCCGGCTGTGACGCTGGTATCCGAGCTATGGACCTATCACACGATCAAAGGTCAGAGCAGTATACAGAAAACCATATTAATGCTTTCTCTCCCACTCATCAAATACAGTATAGCTCCTCAAAGTGTGGCCAACAGGCCAATTGCGGCCTTCATTAACATTTAGTGCAGCCCCGGCAAGAAATACATGCATCATGTTTTAATCATTTGTTTAATCATCCTTTTCAATACTTTCACTTTCATTAGCTTACATTTAACACACTGCTTTGCAGCAATTATGCTCTATCATCAATAGTTGTTGTTAGCTAAAGTTAGCCATTTTTGGTGGACAATTTGGCAGTATAATCTGGAATTGAGATGGAAAATATACTTGCATGTTTTATGTATGGCCTTTTACTGTCAATCATATGGTGGCTCCCTAAATTGGCACTTAATCATCAACACTTTGAAAACCCCAGGCTTATTATGTCATGGAAAAGGAATAGTATAGTCTGCCATTAGAGATTTCACTACAAAATGTTCTAAAAAAAATCATAGAGTAGTAATTAAAATTAAAAAGTCATATTCTAGTCACAGCATAGTAAGCACTGACATGTTTCTGAATATAGTCATGTGAAAAAATATAGTATGCCATAAACATTTTCACTAAATAGTATGCCATACAAATTTAATTACAATGTAAATGTAATCAGAATTTAGTATCTCATGTCATAAATAATCCATGAAAATGTTATGAAAATGTAAAAAATAAATCAAAGTATGTCATAAAAGAATGTTGCAGTGTATTTTGACATGGAAAAGGTTATAAAAAAGTATAGTAAGTCAGAAAAATGTACCAAATGTTACCAAAAATGCTCAAAGTAGTCAATCTTATAATAATTTGTTGGACAAAAGCCATGAAGCTATCAGAATTTCGAATGCCGAAATAAGTCATAAAAAGTCCTAGTACAGTATGCTAAAGAAAAGTCATGAAAAATTCATAGTTTAGTATGTTGAAAAAAGTCTCGTAAATATGCTATAGTATGTATGACGAAATAAGTCATAGTGTAGCATATCAAAGAAAGTTATAGTACAGTTTGTTGAATAAAGACATAAGGTCATAGTATAGCATGTCTAAGAAAATAACTTTAAAAGTCATTAAATTCAATCAAATAAGTCATAATATCAAATGCCATAAAAGGTCAGTCGTATAGTATGCCATATCATTTTTTTAAAACATTGTAGGAAATGCCATAAAAATAGTTTCATGTTTTTTATTTAACATATGTACAACAATAATAGAGAAACAATGGAAATGTTAGATCTCAGGTTCCCTTCAACAATGCTCATTATAAAATAAAATAAAGAAAACCTGTAAAACTTTTTAAAGTCACAATAGTGATGAGCTTAAAAGTTCGAAAGTCTCATGTCCTATGGAATGAATCTGTCACGTTGCCTGGAGGTGCATTCCCATATGCTGCAGTGCTGGATGCTGGATGGCAGAACAGTCTGGAGCTGGGGTGGTTGGGGTCACTGATAATCCTGATGACCTTCTTTCTACATCACTTTGTGTAGAGGTCCTCGATAGATGGCAGCTCCATCGTGGTGATGTGCTGCTGAGCAGTTTTCCCCACCCTTTATAGAGCCTTAGGGTGGTGCAACTGCCGTACCAGGCGGTGTGTCACAAAGTTGGAGTACAGTATATCAGAAAAAGCTTTTTAAAGTCGTAGTATTGTCATAGTAAGTTGTATATCGAAAAAAGTCATAAAAACATCCTTGTATATTATGTGGAAAAAAAGTCATGTGAATGTCATAGTAAAGCCCAGGGGTCACTAATAGGTGGACCGCAGTCCGGCTCAGGACCCAGATGCCGTTGTATCTGGACGGCACACGTTCAGCGGTCCAGGACACACACCGACCAATTACATGCGTTGTAAATCATCTCGCGTGATGCTACTTAGCCAATCAAATATGTGTATTCTGATAGACTTACCGACTCGAGTGAGATTTACACATACAGGAGAGACGGACGACAGACCGAGTAGTCGGAGAATGGTACGTGAGTCAGAGAAGTTATTTCACATGGTGACCAGAGTCTTTGACCAGGAATGGACAGATATGTTAATTCTTCCCATGGGCAGTTTAAAACCAGTATGTCTCATATGTTCAGAGACTGTGACGATTATTACCGGCAATGTGAACCACCACTACGGGGCAAAGCACACAACTTGTGAGCAAACGTACCCACTCACATCCGAAATGAAGGCACAGAAAAGTTATAGTAATAGTATCGTTTAGGGCTGCAGGGTAGCTTTAAACTATACTATTACTATATTACTTCGTACTATATTAATTAGTAATATAGTAATAGTACAGTATGAATAAAAGTCATAAAAAAGTCAAAGTATAGCATTAAAGTCACGAAAAAGTCCTGAAAATATCATAGTATGTCGTAAAAAGCCATGAAAATGTCATAGTATAGTTTGTCAAAACAAAGCCATATTATAGTTAGTTCATGAAAATGTCATAGTACAACATGTCGAAAAAAGTAATATTGTAGTATGTCAAACATTCATAATATAATATCTTGAAAAAAGTCATGAAAATGTCATAGTACGGCAATATTATAGAATGTCGAAAAAAGTAACATAGTATTTTGAAAAAAGGCACAAAAAAGTCATAATATGGTATCTTGAAAATAGTAATGGAAAAAGTCATAGTATAGTATGTCAAAAAAAGTAATAATTTAGTGGTCAAAAACAGTCATGAAAAAGTCATAGTTCAGTATGTGGAAAAAAGTCATAGTATAGTATGTCAAAAGAATTCATGGAAAAGTAATAACATAGGGTGTAGGAAAAAGTCATAGTATATCCTGTCGCAGAAAGTGATCGTATTGTATGTCAAAAAGTGGTGTAATATAGTAGAAGAAAATCCATGAAAATATTATAATACAGTATGTCATAAAAAGTCATAGTATAGCATCTCAAAGAATTTCACACAAAAGCTTTAGTATGGAATATCATGAAAGCCATGTCACAGAAAGTCCAGAGTACAGTATGTTATACAATTTCACACAAAAATCAAAGTCAAAAGTCATATATTATGTCTTGAAAATTGTCAAAAGAAATCATAGCATAGTATCGTGTGTTGTAAAAAAATGTCATAGCATAGTTTATGAAGAAACATTGATAGAATTCCATTTTAAGTTTTAGTGTAATATGTCATGAAAAACATCACAAAAAGTCATAGTATAGTATGCCATGAAAATGTCACAAAAAAGTCAGTCGGTCATAAAAGAACACAATTTCACGATCATAAAAAAAGTCATACTAGTGCATAGTTTCCCAGCGCAATGTTTTACTTTAGACATATTCAGGTGCCAATTTGATAGACATTGCCCAACCCTACTGAGAGTCAAATCCAAATGGTTTGCATATTTTAGTGAATGATGAGAACAAGACGTGATGTTGGCTTTTTGGTCATTGGGGCTCGCTTACACAAATTCTGTGTGTGCTACAATGTTAACGCGTCTTAACTGCGTTACTGTCCGTGCATATATGTCACCGTGCATTTTAGTTAGTGGAATATCCACCATACTTTTCTTTTAAATACAACCTACAGTTGCCTTAGGAACAAAACGTTACTGAGGTATCTTCATGGATACTGCAAAAGTCTATTGGCAGGTCAGCAGCATGTTTTTCCCTTAACATGTGCATCTCTGCAAGATTTGTAAGGAGTAATATAATGGGTGCTGGCTTGGTGGCGTAGAGGAAACAGTGTTCGCTCTGGGGCTATAAGCCTGACGTCATCATGTGACCCTGGCAGTCAAGAGAGGTTCTAGAGTCTGAACATTCAAGCTACACTTCACAACCACCGGTCAGTTGCCCCTCAGCACTTACGGTCCGGCCCAAAACAGAGGCCTGGTTCTTGAGCAAAATAACTGCACCACCTGTTAAGGTAAGCAGAGAATGGTTCGATTAAGGATGGAATTTGTTCACAGATTGCTTTTTAAAATACTGAAATTAGGCACTATGCAATTTTTTAACATTTCTTTCAACACTACGAAACAAATCACTTCAATTACATATTTTAGGAACCCCTTAATTCGTTTACAACATCTTTCATCAGTAAGTTGACATGCGGTAACACAAGTGAGCCATGCACCGCAACTCGATTTACAGAGGCACATTCTGCTGCTGCTCTGTTCATTGTACTGGAGCATTTAAGCCCTTGGGCTGTAGCAGTACAAGACGACCCTGTGAAATCAGCTGCTTTTCCTACATACCAGTCGGCCGCGGACACAAGAGCAGACTGGTTGCAGAAAGATACTCGGAGTCAATGATCTACTGCAGTTTTCAGATGGAATCCCGTGATTTAAAGTCAGAGTCCCTGATGACCTCCTGTGCTCATTTCATTCAACACTACGGAAATAATCTTTATCAATGAACACATTTTAATACATTAGTTCCTTTCATGTATAAATACACCTTTGAAATATGAAAACATCGCAATATGACAAAATGAGATTAATGTAGCGTTCTATGTTTATCATCGGTTTCTTGACATTAGGATTTCATTTCATGGTTTTGTTGCTCTTCAGGACTTTGATCACAGGCATGGCCTCCGGCAGCATCGTGGCATTTAACATTGATTTCAACCGATGGCACTACGAGCATCAAAACAGGTACTGAGGAGAGACGGATCAATGCAGCAGGAGGGAGTGTGGAGGATTAAGAGAAATACCTACCAAGATGGAGGAGAGCCAGTGGGCTAGAGAACATCACCATGGAGACACTAATGAAGAGCAAGGTGTGTTTACATGTGTTCATCTGGCGTCTGAGGGAAACTTGTTGCTATGTGTCTGTTGGTTTTCTTGTCTTACCCGACCACCAGCTGATGCATTTCCCCAACTCAAGCAGCTCTGTTGATCTGGGCAAAGAGAGACTGAGACTGAGATCACAGTTACTAAAACACAGACGTAAGCGTTTTAAACTGTGAAAATGCAAAACAAAATGAATCCTCGTTAGGAACATTTATACAACATTTGTATGGCAGATACATATCTCACTGGGAACACTTTTATAAAAAAAAAAAAGTGAACTTATACTGTAAATATGGACAGTGTGAAGTGTTTCTTCTCTGTAAAGGCTGAGAAAAAAAAATCTAAATGCTGTTAAACTATCCACCATGTTACAAACATATCACACAAGCTATGTCAAATTGTCTTCATTGAACTTCAGATATTAGTTGGTTAATAATACATGTATATGGCCATTGTTTGCTCATTGTTAACAGTGGTCAAATGTATGTATATGTGAAATGACAAAATGTTGTTAGTTTGTTGTATTTGATTGTCTATGTGGAAGAAAAGTAAAATTCAGTGTGAGCTTAGTCCTTTGTGAAATATTTGGTTTAAATCATGACAATAAATTGTGATATTTCCATATTAACTTTGAATCATGGACCATTTAGTTTGTCAATGACAGTGGAACATTTGAAACAGCAGTTATCAATCTTTTGTTTGTTTCAGCTTCTTCCAAAAACATATCCAGAGGATTTAATACCAGATTAGTCATGACTGTTACGGTGTTTGTGCTAAAACTGTAAGAAATGTTGTCAAAGGAAGTGTCATTTTAAAAGGCAGTCTGCAATTGTTGTAAATGCGAACATTAGTACTGTTACTTGTCCATCAGTTTGCCTATTTTTGCAAAAAGTTGTTTATTTTGTACATGTGAATTCATGAACACCAGTTCATGCTGAGACACATTGGTAAGCAATATTATCACTTGGTTGTTGTAAAGGTCTAAGGATTTCAGCTGCCTGACAAATTATCGAAAGGATGGATGAAGTGTTACAAAAATGACTATGGTCTATTTTTGGTGATGTGAAAGCTTTTGTGTCTGCATTTAATTGTAGAAGTCTGTCGCTGTGAGTTGAGAATTTAAAATGAACAAAAATATGCAAATACATTGAGTTTGCATTCTGATTTTCCAACGGTGCTACCAGACACCACCCGACCCAAAGCTGACGTTTTACATGCTCACAACTAATCAAGGCTATGGGTTTACACTTTGCTGTCCTGTGAAATAATTCTCATTATTGTGAATTTGTATGACAAAAACAATTTTGTTTACATGTTACAATTAAGCAGTGCATTTTGATTTAGTGAAATATATTTTAAAATATGCTATGATTTATATATTTTAGTTGCATTATCAATCGTTTTTGCATACATTTTGAAAGAGGTGGGATGTTTGACGCTTGTGATTATAACTAAATTCAGCTGCTTTCATGATTTTTTTTGTGTTTATAATAAAACTGAATAAATATACCAGTGAGCTTTAACTTGTGTATGTGTGTTCCTGCCTCCAAAGCATTCATGCATGTATTAATGCAATCCCATGATAAAGTATAGCTAGTGCTCAGTAAATGCATGCTATAAATGGAATTACAAGATGTCATAAGCTTGCGTTTGATTATACTGCCACCTGCTGTCTAAATTCTTTGCTGCAGATTTAGTAGGTCCACCACAAGTCATCTTGCAAAAACAGTTACGCTGATTCACAAATTAATTAAATCATTTTTATTCCCAGGTTTGGTTTCATCGCAGATAGCTACATTGTTAGAATTGTGTTTAACTACAATCAATTTTTTTTTCTAATAATTTAAATAGTTAACATCCTTACAGTAATGGAATATGGATGACTATAATACAGCATTCACATTCGCTTCCACCTAATACTGACGTTCCCAGTTGTCTTAGAGAACCATTTTGTCATGTATATAAACATTAAATGTTTTTCAGATGATGAAAAACAGTCTTGAAAGCAAAAGATTCCCAAAAAGTCTGCTTTTTGGTTCAATCCCTTCTAGTCGAAAAGTTTAAAAGCCCTTTTACAACAAAGTTAGCGGTGTGATATTACTTTTCTGTTAAAATACATACAAGTTTGAACTTAGCTGTGGTATGACTATAGTCTGCCTTAACTGAACTGCATTCACCAAGACAGCATGTACAAAGACAACAGAAATGACTTGATATCTGACAGGCGAATAGCAAACAGAACACCCATACAACTGATTTAGGATGCATATTAGCACACATGCAAGTTACAGTCTGATGAAGGGAACAGGACATTCACACAAACACATATTTGGTCTCTGGTGAACCAATGTACGAAGTGGTCAGAGAACACAGTCTGGTGAGCAAGGCTTCTTCATACTGACTGAATGAACAAATAGTAAAATAATGGATTTTACTGGAAGCACTGTTGTGTTTAACAACATTTAACTTGTTTCTTAAAAAAACAAATCCACATTGTCCAAGAGCCAATAGCTCCCATCTGATAGAGAAGTGTGTCAGTTGGCTGCCAATAATACCAGCAATAGATCCATTGTCACTCATTCCAGCATTTTGAAGGACAAATTTGATACTGTGCTCATTGGGCACTGCACCTAATTGTACTTAAATCCATATAAGCCAAGGCCAGGCTTTAAACATGCACTTACTACCAACTACACAGCACTGACATTCATCTGTACCACCACTGAATTACAACCACTCAAACAGACGTAACAAATCTACGGTTTCAATAATCATCCTCAAGCACCCAGGTGAGCTGGACTATCAATAGTCAAATATTACCACCCTCAAAAAAGTAATGGTACTGGGTGGCAGGACAATATTTGCCCGACACAAAAAAAAAATATTTCAGTACCGATAATGCTTACGGTACAATATAGCAGCATGTCATTTCAGTTTCTTAAGTCCTGTTAAACAGTGTGCGTAAGGTTTATGCACCAGAACTTGAAGTACCTCGGCACAGAGAAATCTAAAAGTCATAAAGTACAGCAGGAAGGGACTCTTACTGATGTATTGAGAGTAATTGTTAAACAAGCATTGGTGTTTAAACCACAATAATAAGTTAAATTTACCATCATATCACTAAATCATTGAATTTAATGTTTAAAAGCTAAGGTTTGAATGGTTTTTATTTACATGTTCCATTAAAAAGCTACATGCTTCATGAAGCAGGCCTTCTTTCCTGCAGTATACAATATAAACCAGTAGAGGGCTCTAGGGTACGACAATGAACCAGTGTTTGGTGAATAAATAAGGCATTTACAGTTTTGTGACCTTTTTGAAGAAATAAAAAAGGGAAAACATAAAAAAATAGTTGCATGCTCTTAAATTGTATTCTTTGATCTAGAGATCAACTTGTCCCTTACTCTGATCAATGCATTTTATAATTAAAGTAAAAGTATTATGACTGGGGAAAACTTAAATAGGTGCAGGTTGGTATGCAGCCTGTGAATGTCCAGTTCAGCAGACTGAACCCAATGTTGGGTCTTTCCATTTTGCACTCCACCCTTTCCCACCTCCAGAGGGGTAGATGTGGGGAGTGGCCTCTGGGAGACTGTTAGAACTGAGAAGTGGGTGAACGAACAGTGTCGGCCGAACTTGGGGAATAGTCCTCAGTCTCAGAGGTGAAGACGGGGTTGGCAATGCGGGAGGCGCCGGCACCGATACCGGGTGGTAGGTGGGGTGCGAATTTCACATCCTGGTGGCGTCTCCGCTGGAAAACTTGCTTCTCCTTATCAAGTGGCGTGGTCTGAGAGAGGGTGACACAGCAGTTGGTCGGTGCTCCACATGTGACCCGAGATGAGGAGTGGCATCCAATCGATCACCAGTGAGACACTTGGCGAATGTTAGATGAGCTAAAGTTTGCTAAAGTATGTGGAAAAAGCTGCATTTACCGCACTACTATTCTCTTTCGAGTTTAACTTTTTGTGACACAGAAAGTTCAACTATATCTTGTGACACAGCAAAAGAAGGGGCAACAACAAGAGACAAAAAGGTCTGCCATGATCCAGTGGATGAATAGTTTCTACATTCTTTTATGGCATTCTATACTTTTACTTTTTTAATGACATTTTTTACAGCATACTATGATATATTTGGCATACTTTTCTATGACTATCAGGATTTGTTTGGTATTTTAATGGCATAAAATGGTATGACATTTTTTATGGCATACTATAATGTGACTATTTTATGACTACACTTTGCATGATGGATGTGCAACTTTTCTGTGTAGAATAAGTAAGCAGCATTTAAACTGAACAAACAGGCAAGAGGATACAGCTACAGCATTAGTGAAATGAAGGAACGTGATAAAGTGATGGATTTGATGAGTTAGATAAGGGGCGAGGCACGAGAAGGGCTTCATTGTCTGCCAATGGGCCAAACCCTTTGAAGGTGGTACATGAAGACTGCCAGCACCTTGACTTATAAGAACTGCAAATTAGAGGTCATAAACTCCAGTTGATGTCATGGTGAAATTTTCACCTCTCTCTTTTTAAAAAATAAAAAGGCTCTCACCCAGATGTTTTATGTGTAGTGTGATGTTTCGTTACGGTTTGGTAACGGCTGATCAATCGAATATCGGCTTTTTCCTGCCCCAAACTATCAGTACTATAACAGCCTTTTAAAAGTCCACTATCGGTTGACTGCATATTTGTGCTATGCTGCGTCATACCTAATCTAGTACAATCCTGGATGATGGTCGTGAGCCAAAGAAACTGACCTCTGGATGGTGAAGTCCTGGTGCAGCTAAGCAAAGAGAGATGAGCGCAACTCAGAGGAGCACCTTGAACTCAAAGAGTCACTGGCCTGATTAGCATTAAGATGCTCAACTCTGAACTTCTTTTGATAACTGCTGTGTTGAGAAGGACAAAAACTGGCATAAAAATGTCATGTCACTATCAACTGACATTCTGTGAACTTTACACAGCCAAATGTAAAAAATCCAGTTCAGCTTTGAAACTATTTAAGAAATCATATCAACCGAAACCGTGTCATTGTATGCCAACTGTTATTCATAAGATCTCCGGTGCTGACAGTCCATCTAAAAGAAGTGGATGAGAGACCAGAGCACACACAGGAAACCCTGGCAGCAAAAGGCAGATGGATGAACTGATGTATACAGAGAACAAAGCAGAAAGTCACTAAATTATGAATGACTAAAGATAAAATATGGCTAATGGATTAGTTTTCTGCTTTGCCAAACGTACAATGTTCGTTTCAACTGAACCACGACTGAATTTCAATGACATCCAAAGGATGAAGTTTAAAAGCTTTTGCACAGAATGAGGATTTAAGCTGCTGTTGCATATAAGGGACACTGGTTCAAAATGATTTTTCTCAATTTTGAATGACATTTAAAGCATCATTGCTAATGCACATAAAAAAGAGCCCAAATGTAATCTACGAATGCAGAGATGCATGCAGCGTCTGTGTGTGAAGGGGTGCAGAGCTTACTGTAATGACTGACACCCCTGCAGCGGTGCTGTTGAGCTTGGGCCCGGTATTGAAGTGCTTCTTGATCTTCCCAGCCACAGGCAGCTGGTGCTTGTTCTCTGACACACCATCATCCTGGAAAATGCAAAGAACAAAGCTTCAGAAACTCTACTTGCTGCATCATAGTGCACTCTATCATAGCAGTGTTTGTATGTACACAGGTGATTCCGGTGAAAGGACTAACTTTAAAATGCTGAACTTACATTGACCCAGCTGTGATCAAGCACCTGTACAGCCGTATATCTCTGATCCACCTCTACCTGCAGCATCCCAGTGATCAGATCCTAAATAAAGACAGGCTACATTATTATACTGGCTACTCATGGCTAATGTGAGACACCACTGAAAGATTGTGGTGTTTCACATGGAGAATAACAATGGCAGATGTGGAGAACACTTCCAGACACCAACCTTGGCAGTCTCAGAAACACTGTCCCAGTATGGTGCAGGAAAATCAAGCTGGACCCTCGAAAGCTGTTCAAAGAGAGCCTCCTGATCTTCACCACTGCTGTAGAAAATAAAACAGGTATTTTAGAAGCTCAAACTAAGTTCCACAGAATAGTCTATAATGTGATGGCATACAATAGACATTCTGAATAATGTAATTAGGACAATTTAATGTGGTTAAAACATCATCCTTCAAAATAAAGACCCTGATACAGGAGCACCTACCCACTGAAAGGAGGAAAGCCACACAAGAGTATATAAGTGATGACACCAGCTGCCCAAATGTCAACCTCGAGGCCATACCTGTAATTGAAGAGGAAGATATCAGGTATCAACTAAGCACATCTGCAAGTAGCAATAGTTCACAAGAATTACTGTAGAAGTTTTTGATTGGGTAAATGGTATTTTTTTTCTACTTTCTTTTTACAGCAAATGCCTTAAAAATGATGTCTCAGATGAGGACTCTGGACTCACCCGGTCTCAGCGACAATCTCTGGTGCTACATAGGTGGGTGTGCCACACACAGTATAGAGGGGCCCGTTGACGACAGTAGCCAAGCCAAAATCCCCTAGCTTCAGAGACTTACTACCATCCTGGTGTTCAAACACCTGTCAAACACACACACACAACAAGAGAAAGTGAGAAAGCGCGAGTAAAGAGGTCTCCAATCCACATTCATTCATTTTGTGATAAAGATTCCATTAAGGTGCTTGATGTGATTGTAAAATTAGGTAACACTGAGGGCAAAGAACGAAACAGAGAATTGATGAAATAAAGACCTGAAAAGGGATTTTGTTGAAATTGCATTACAGTAAAAACAGACTGTTTTGGAAAAGCACAGAAAAAGAACAACGCAAATACGGATGGTCTCTGTAGAATCAAATGTAGTTTTTTGCTTAAATCATTACATGAATATATTATGTAATAAATGCAAAGGCTTAAATAAAAAGTGCAGTTGAGACTGAGTTTAATGTAATTGAGGTTTGTGCCTTGTTTTAGTGTCAGGCTTTTCTTTTGCTGATGTGAATGAATGTCCTGCATTGATTCGATTAAGATACTTTAAGTATTCTGCTTCTAAAATTTCAGTTAATAGATCAAAGCTATTTTACATCTAGGTCAGACTTTACAGAAGGGATGTGTTAGAAACTTGAGTTCCAAATGACCACAGTGACATGCCACAGTAAATACCTTGTCAAATTGTGTCCAGTAATTTCTTTTCATGATTTAATGTATTTATCCTGTGTATGTTACATGCCTTCGTGCATGTGTAATTGTTAGTTCTAAGTGCAAACTTGCATCTACAAACTGAGGAGAAGAGTGACAATGGGAACGGGAAAGAGGAACATGGACCTATGAGGTTTGAAAATGGGAAGCTTTTACAATTTGGCTCCACTCACTGCCAGTACAGAATCTTTGTAGGGTCATACTTACCAACAGGTTTTCTGGTTTTATGTCTCTGTGGACAATATTGAGGCTGTGCAGGTACTTGATGGCACTTGCCAGATTGAACAGCATACAGCTGGCATCTCGCTCTGTGTATTTGCTTGAGGAGGTGATTGCATCAAAGAGATCGCCCCCCTGGAGTATTTGGGATGTGAAAGAGCACTGGTTGCTAGTTTTCAACCATGTTAATGGGCTGAAGTAGCTTTATCTATTAACAGGAATCAAGTAAAAATCCACTTAGATGGACTAATATAAAACTATGGTACAAAAAAGATGTTTAGTTAAAGAAAAATCTGAACAGAACCTATTGATCCTAAAATTTCACAATTATCCCGAAAATAGGATTTTTACTGCATGATAGTGTGAAATTGCTTTGAACAATTAACAAACATGCATTACCTTAACCAACTCCATTACAAGATAGAGCTCACTATAGGTGTCCATTTCCTCAATTAAAAGTACGATGTTGGGATGTTTCACATGCCGAAGGATTGACACTTCACTCTGGATCATGTGCTCCTGGGCAATAAAAGGAATATCAATCAAAGTAAGAAAATCTATCGACACTGTACAGAGAAAATAATATATACAGAAACATATCAGTGGAATGTGAGACTGGGTCAAGTTTGCTCTGAATATGAAAGACAAACAAGTTTCTTAAACATCGCAGACATTTGGAACGTCAGTTGAAATCATTTTGGTCCTCGTTAACACTACTTAATTAGCTTTATCTGATATTAGACTGGTACATGAAACATAAAGAAAGACAATTTAGTCCCAGAGCAGATAGCACCATCTGCTGATGAAGAAAAATAATGAAAGAGCATCCAAAACAGATCTCAAGATTGTACACAGAAAATAACTTCTTGACAGTGAATTTGACCAAACTTGGTGATGTGATAATTGAAGTAAGCGGATGTAGAGGTAGGGTCACCTTTCCCCTGCATTTTTCTTTGTTGATGATCTTCAGAGCGTACTCTCTTCCAGTGGATCTCTCCACACACTCTCGGACCACAGCAAAATTTCCATCCCCTAAAGTCCTCCCCACTTTGTACCTCTCTGCTATGGGCACAGGCACTGTGTGGTACTCATCCACTGGCTCAGCTGTGGAGAAAAACAAAAGATCTATAATGTAAAGACATGAACAGTAGCCTTTACATTGCTTGCAAACTGTATTTTTCCACAATGATTACTTCTTACCTTCACTGCCAGGCCCATCGCCTTCATCCATTGAGCTGCAAACCTTGGTAGACGCTAAAGAGAGTGAAGAGCCACTGTGTTGAGATCCCTGGAAATAAGAGACAGCCATGACTTGAGAACGAAAGACACACTGATGCACTTGTTTTACTCAAACCTTAGAGGAGGCAAAGCTTTCACAAAGCCTACTTGTTGCACTCCAACGAGCCTCGAGTATGCTGTTTAAAATTAGACAAATAAAGCTTGGTGAAACACTATACTAACCTTTCCACCAGCATAAAGACTGGCAAGAGGTTACGAAATGGATTGAAAGAAAATAATATCCTCCGCCACATCACAATACCGAACACAGCCAGCCTGATGATTAATTAATGATGGTATCACTGAAAATTGGATTTCGCTCTAGAGTCGACTGTGCTATGCAGTCTCAAACTTGCTGGTCCTTCCCAGATCACAGCAAAAATGTGCTGCTGCAGTACGAACGACATTTTACTCAAGAGATAGCTCTAAAGCATCATAGTACATGTACAAACAGAGCGTGTGTTTACCGAGGGATATGAAGTTTGGGTGATTTTGTTTTTCTAATACTCAGAAACATGCATATGAGCTGATATTTACATCTGTACACCTGTGTACATAGACCTGCAATCACCCATGTCATCTTCTTAAGATTTCTCAGTAAGATAAACAACACTAGCAGTGCTTCCAGTCGCATTACTGAGCGACACAAACAAACAGTAAAGTCAACGATGTATAATAGGCTCACACATGCTGGACAATATTTGAAAGGTGAGAAATCAATAAAGTTTAACACTTCTGTTTAATTCCATGTCACGCGAATACTTTTAAATAATATACATTGATGAAGAGACTTGTTGAACTCCTACCCAAAATTGCTGTGGTATGATGTATGACAAAATATAAAATACATCTTTAAGACATTAACATATTTACGGGAACATCCATTTTTATTACCCGTCGTCTTCGGAGGCTAGCTGGACTGGTCGGAGAGGGGCTGGAAGACTTCCCAGATCGAGGTGTGGACAGCTGACTGCCAGCAGTGCCATTAGCTGTCGGTACATTAGAATTGGCATAATGACGAAATACTGCAGGATAGACCAAGTGTATATATCCTACAATCCTATCAAAAAACTGTGTGAAGATTAAGAACAATACATTTACTTTCAAGTGACCCACACACACACACACACACACACACCTGAACCAGTGGATGACGGGGACTTGCTCCTGCGGGACATCCCACCACCTCTTGGCGAAGAGAGACCCTGAACGGAGGGGAGCCGGCCATATGATGCAGACTTTACTACCTTGCAGTCTATACAGAAAGAAAACACTTAAAGACGTACACTGCTGGAGCAACGTTTTCCTAGATAATACAAGGCTACCTTATTCTACCATTTTGTCAGACTTGAGTATGTGACAGACAGATACATTTTATTGATATGAAGTATTTTCTTTTGGGTACAACAGCCTATAAACCACAGAGCCACAAAGTATTAGTGATGACAACCTCTTTTATTCTGACCTGCACATTCAAACACACAAACTTTATAACACAACTATAAACTGGGCCACGCTGATGATAATGCCCTTCATATCATCTGTATTCAATGTGAAGTAGATTTGTATTTCAGTCCAACTCTCTCCTCACTAGAACAACTGTAAGCATAAATACTATGGTAAAGCTGTGACACCATTCCACCAAGGCTATTCGGACACTCTTTCATTCATAAGTGGTCTTAATAAAAATCTGAAATTGGATCTTCAGTATGTGGTATTAGAAAGTCCCGCTCGGTTTAAAAATATGGTGTCTACATTTTTAACAAAAATATTTGTAATGAAAAAAAAGGTAACAGGGAACAAGATGGAAGTGACACCTTATACTGCATTTTAGTAGAGCTCCATGAGCAATAGCAGTAACAGCACTAGAAAGATTAGATGTATGAGAACAAACCTGCAGAGGCACAACAATACAAGTTCCACATGTTTGGCCTATCCTGAATATACTTTGGCCACAAAGAAGGATGGTTTGATGAAAAGCTATTCACAAACGGCGTTAGTCCCATGTTTTCTCCACTGAGCGACCATATAAATGAAGGTACACTTACCACTTTCATCCAAGTTGAAGTCATCCTGATAACGGAACTTCTCAGGGCCACAGGCAAAGAAGATATCATCCTCCCCAAAAAAGTCCTGAAGGCAGGTGATCTGGTGAAGATGGAGACATTTCTCTCAATTATAGTTCAAAAACAAGTTTGAAAAGTGATGTGTACTCTACCCAGTGACACTGTAGATGATATTAATTCCAAAGACAGTACCATTTTTTCAAAATAGCTGGAACATTCCAAAAACAAATGAACAATCTAGAAAGCTACAAGTGTAGGTATAAGGTTTGACTCATTACACAGACAGTCTGTTGCTGCACTCAGGTCAAGTTCTTGGTTCAGTATCAGAGGTTCCAAACTGAATCCACAAAAGAAGCCTCTAATCTCTAAAACTGAAATAAATGATATGATAGGAAGGAATAGTGCCTTTGATATTTAAAAACTTTTGTTGAAATACTCACTTTGATCTCAATAATAGAGAAATATAAATGATAACCCTCACATTTCTACAAAGAGAAACTAGATGACGGAGTTGATGCATCTGCTGTGGTCATTAACACAGAACCCCATCACAGTGGATGCAGTGGCATAAATAAATGAAGATGCTAATGGAGTCCTGACCTTCTACTCAAGAGTTATTGATGTACTGAACTACAGCAATGCGCCAGAAAGTGTTTTAATTTTTCTCGACAGAAGGGTGAACTCTGCAAAAGCTCCATCATCAAAAATGTGATTCCATCTAAATTATTTGTCACTAAGTGGACATTTATCTTGTTTTGACTTTGCATCGAGGCAAAGCTCTACTCCTGGCCAGAGAAGGAGAAGCTGCTACGGGGTGCGAAGCTCTTCAAGCCGGAGCTTCCGACTGCAGGTCAAAGGCGTGAGCAAAGCCGGATCTAGGTCCGTCAGCGGAGGGCTGGTCGCTGCCAAAGGCCCAACTGGAGTCTGAGCTGAAGGACTTTCTGGTGAACCTGCATGATTGTCACCTAAAACATGAGGTTTGTCTTCGTACAATGTAGTGAGGGACAAAAAGGTTTATAAAACGAGACTATTGCAAACATCTAATATGTACATACATTATTTATTGTCTCATCATTAAGAACCACGAGGAGTTCAGCAGAAGCCTAATAAGATGAATTTAGTGCTTTGACATGAAGCGGACGGACAAAGAAGCCACCACCACAGTCCGTCAACCCGACTGCCCTCCAACCATGTATTAAATATTATGTTAGCATCCTCCTTCGTTAATAATGTGAATATGGTCTGGTTTTATTAACTCTCAGATTATTTTTGAAAGAATTGTAACCTTTAAAATAGTAAATTAATTAAGAATTAAGAATACACTATATGCAACTTTGATATTTTTCATCCAAACTATTGAAACGCTGGATTGTTCACCAGACAAAGGGATCGGAATTACTTTTTTGCACATTATAGATAAATAGGTACAGGTAATTCTCACCACGAAATCTTTTTATAAAATTGAGCACAGAGGGAGGTTTAATATGGACATTTTCTCTGCAGATGGTCCACTCTGATCTGGCTTCAAACCTATGGTTAATGGTCACCCACTATAACTCTCCATTTCTATCTTAAGCAATAAGTAAATCTGAGTAGAAATGAGTGACAATGTTCCCCAATAGGATCAGAGATCTAATCAACAATGCACACCCTCAAAACAACAAATATGTGAACAACTATAGAGTGAAATATAGATTGCTTCATATAAAATGTTTTGAGTCAAATGTGTCTCGCTGATTTAACAAGAGCCACTCTTTATCGGTTATATGTAACTCTTAAATAACTCATGTTACATGAATTACATATTGTTCATCTGGAATACTAGGAAATAGGAAAACGGCAAACTTATGATGGAGCAGCGTCAGTGAGGCATTCATGATTGTGCTTTATATTGATGCCTGCTGGCTGAGTGACACAGCAGCTCCATAAGGCCTACCATCCCCCTAACACACACACACACACACACACACACACACACACACACACACACACACACACACACACACACACACACACACACACACACACACACACACACACACACACACACACACACACACACACACACACACACACACACACACACCGTCAGGGTTTTATCTGTTTGAAAAACAACGGGAGGTATGCATGCTTTGGAATCGAATCAATCTGAGCCTTAGTACAGACCATAGATTACACACAAGATACAAACTGGTAATAAAGCATTGCTCAAACAGTAGACAGGTGGAGCTCTCCAGGGTGCTGAATCTCCCCTTTGAAGCTCATGACGGTCACTCAGAATGTCAGGGACAAACATGACTCATCTTCACACGCAATTTTCTAATTGTTCTCGTTCATTTTGCACGGACTGCCCTCATTTACAGTTCCAGAGCATGTTTTACTTTTTTCAAATTTGTATCCTGTAGGATTAAGAATGTCCGGTAGAAAGAGAGGATGGAAAGCAGTATCTTCAGTGACATACATTATCCAATATTCAGATTGGGTGTGCTGCAGAATTTTGTGACATAAATGCAGTTGCTGCATAGAAAGATAAGAGTAATAGCTGCCTTAAAAACTGCAAGTCAGCACTATGAGCACATCCATAAGGACACACCCACAACTCAAGCGCACATATGAGCGATAACTCTAGCCCTAACATTTTCAGCATTCCTAATAACAAAGTCCTAGTCTTCAATTTCTATATTTAGCTTCTAGTAGTTCTAACAAGGTATGCATTTTAGCAGCAGATATATTATGTGTCAGTATATTTAAAACATGTTTAAATGTTAAATTAATGCAAATTTACGTATACATACATGTATTCATGTATTACGTATTCATACATGAATGACATTGTGAGCAGAGACCGATAGAGATTCAGTACGGACACACCAGGACAAATTTTTTTCAAGGTTTTGCTCTCTGACAAACGGGGCACCGTACGTTTCATAACGTCTTCCACTATATCATTTCTTAAATGTAAAAATGTTTTTCACAGCTACTGATTTACTAATTTTACAATGCAGAATTAAGCCTCTGCTTTCGTGCGTTGAAGTCATGCCAGGCTACGTCCTTCGGTGGCTGTTTTGACATCTATTTCAACAAGAAGTGTTGACTCTAAAACACAGAAGTTTGCAATGTGCATAATACCATTACAGAGCGGAGCCATACCATATGGAATACCATGGCCTGAGTCTCCTCAGACGTCATGCAAATGTTTCCTGCTCCATCCCACACAAACATACCAAGCCATGGCCTGTATTCTTGCTATGGACCTCGTCTGCCGATTGTTTGTTTATTCATAGCTTTCAGTATGGATAATGTTTTATAAACTATTCGTCATCTGCAACCCAACAACTTTAACTTGGCTGTGCCCATTTGGCCAGGGATCACAGCGATCAAGCAGAGCGCCCCGAGAAGCAGATCCACTAAACGTGAATCTAAAGACTCGGAAACAAATGTGAAAACAGAACTTGGCTGTCGATGACTTTTGCAGTAGAAGAATCAAGATGGACAGACATGACTGAATGAAGATATCAGCAGAAATTATAATATTCATTTTAAAACTGCAGAAAATACACCAATACCAGACATGCATAACAAATCACTAAGCTGAATAAGCAAAGATACCTTGTGTGAGAGACAAACGGAGAACCAGAGAAAGAAATTCTAATATTTGTCTTTCAGAGTATACACAATGGATATACACTTGATCTATTGCAATGGCATGCCCGTTTATGCTTTGCTGAACAATCTGTATTCCTAAAACAATTCAGAGGATTTCTGGAGGCAGATTTGTTTGTTGGTGTGAAAATCCTTAACGTTCGCTCTACGCACCGTCACAGAATGGGATCAGACCTGAGCCATGTGCTCCGTCTTGCCGCCATGTGTATCAAGAGGCCGTCAGGCCGAGCACTGCCGCTATGAGCCCTCTCACACTACACCTACAGTCCTGACATCACTACTGCACTGCTCTGCCGCAGAGGCTGTTCCTTAGCAACCAGCTCAGGAAACCATGTCACCATAGAAACCATCAGAATAAAATAAAACAGTATTGTGTGATAAGGATACTAATGCAGCATGCAGGTGATAAAGTTAAAAAGCTGATTATTTCTGTGGGATGTTTTGAAACTAATGTTTGTCAGTTGAGCTCTGTGTGAAGCTGCCACTTAAGCATTATCCAATCAAATCAGCCCATAATGGCCCACATCCCCCATAACTGTGATGATATCTCGAAGAATATGAATTACTTGAGTAAAATGTAGTGTGAAATAAGGCACCTGCGCAAGGATGTCAACAAAGTATAATAATGTAAAATAATGGCTACTGTATCTGTGTGAATTACTAACTCACTGAGTGAAAACTGTAACGATTCAACAGTGTGCTACTGTTTAGTAGGATTATGAGATAGGGTACGAGAAACCCATTTCTTGCAATACAGTCAGTACATTTTCCCAGTTGACTTTGAATCTCTCTCTCTCTCTCTCTCTGAAAGCAATTTTCAATGACAGTGGAAACGTTATATTTCTTTAAAACCTCAAAATGCGCTTACTGCGCTAAAATAACTCAGCCTGGATTGAAGGAAATGTGTACCAGGTCTGCCTCATGTGCAGTGTGCTGATGTAAGATTGTTATGTGAGATACAGTACCACAAATGGGAAGACAGCATGTGGAGAGAACATTTAAACTAAAACGGCAAAATACTAGTCTCCACAACCAAATGTATCTCGGTGCTGCACACAGCCAAGCTATGAACAGATAAGAGAAGGTCATACCAGTGATTTATAGCCAACAAAAGCATAATTTCTACTTCCCCAATTAATTGATCAGTGGTGGAACAGGATGTAAGATAATGTCTCTCAGAGTATAGAGAACTTAAGGTTGTCCTGGCTGCTTCCCTTTGAAATAAGCATACTGTAAATAAACAGCAACAAGTAGAATATGGGCGATATAAAACGGTACATCTCTTAAATGTATGGACATTAGGTTCATTTTCAAAACATACAGATTAATCAATGTTGGTTACAAATGTGCAACCAGCTTTACCAACTGCTTCCGCTCTGAGTAAAGGGAGCCCTTGAAGTCACAGACAGAGGTAGGGCAATGCTTATGTGACTTTCACAAACTAAAGCACATATGATTCCTTAATTTAATATGTAGACACCATATCACATATTGTGACATACATGCTGTAGCTAGCTATTCAAACTTAATATTGACTGTGTGCTTCAGAAGAAAGTAACATTACACACACACAGCTAATGTGTCATCATATTCTACAGTGTATTACATTCTTTTTTATGACGTTTAAATATAAGAATATAAAAAAATGTTGTTGGACCTAAAAAGTATAAAGAAAAACACCAAAATGGAATTTTCTCCAGTGTACCCTACTCTGAAGCATGTTGGGGGAAATGAGCGAAAGTGAGGCTCACAGAATGACCACTAGAAATGGAAACTTAACACCTACCATCTTGCCGTCAACAGTATATAGCTTTTTGACGAGTCCAGAGTCCATCTTGATGGCGTCTGTGATGTCAGTCATGACTTGCTCAAAGGAGTGTGCGGTCTTCTTGTTGAGCAAGATCCGTACGGCCTTGCGAGGCTTTACTCCACTGCGGACAATGGTTACCAGTTTGGGCTTGACAAAGTCCTTGCTCTCCCTGGTTTCCGGGGATCCAGCCATGGCGCTACCAAGGGAAGAAGGGTCACGGATGGACACAGCAGTCCAGCCACCAACAGCCCAGTTGGGATTTACATTCTTTGTGTAGTCCAGCATCTTGTAGGGCTCTATGGATGCACAAACATAGCTCTCCCCTGCAGAAAATCAAGACAGAAAAAGAGATTTTTTGATTTTCCCACAAACAAAAGCTGAGACGTATTGGAAGATTAAAAAAAGTGATTATCACATGATAGTGTGACACTGGCTTATTCTGCTGGTCAAGATGGGGTAAGTCACGCATTTTGTTTTGATCTGAATTAGCTGGTGGGGTTTGTGGCTTGATTGATCTCACATTACTCAATTTAAACATAATCTGGAACAAATTTACAACAATTCAAGAACACGACTCACCTTCCACCAGCTGGTCCATGCAGGTGATCTTTGTTGTCCCATCAATGGTATATATGGTCCGCACCCCTTGTGGCAAGTTGACATTATCTGACAGAGATCGAGTGAGGTCAGCCAGCAGTGCTTCTATAGACCCAAATCTGTCCTGGGAAATGGCATACACAATCCCCTTGAAGTAGCGGTCCCCATTGCGATAGAAACGAATCTTCTTGGCCTTCTTTTCTGAGGTCAGTTTTTGCAGTGTCCTGGTTCTGTACAGGCTGCAGTGAGCGCTATGAGTGGGACTGGGGAGCCCATTCCCTCTTGAGCCCCTTCGGGTGTATCTGAGAGCCTTGTCCCGCTCATCAAAGTGCTCCAGCTCCATGTCTGTGCAGTGCTGTTAGACCATAAATAATACAGGGAGAAAGCTTACTTTTTGAATATGCCATTCAATTTGAATTTGTATAAGACATCGTGCAATTAGGCTCTCTGTCAGTTGTTTACACTCCTGATACAGCACTGATACAGGCTTTGTTGCTATTGCTACTGCTGCTCCTGCACACATCATAAATTAACATGTCACACCCATTTCATGCTCCCTTGTGATACTCAATTCAATCTTTACAGCAATGAAATTCACATGCATCTGCAATGGATATTAGACCATCCAACAGTGTAAGTCTGGTACAGAATGCTGGCTGAAAGCTTATTGATAGGTAAACAACACAAATATATAACATGGCAAGAAAATGGTCGAGAACATATGGATTTTCTTGTACTGGTGCAATCTCTCTTACCTTTGAGGCCAGGACAAATGCAATGAAGCGGGTTTTTTTCTTCCTCTAAGCAGAACTTGTCTCAATGAATCATTTATTAATTTGATGCCTTGTAGATTAAACATGCGTCCCTTTGTTGCCCCCGTGATGGTGCCGTCTTCCTGCTTGCCTGCCGTGTGTCTACTCCGCTGTGTGTTCGCATGCAGAGAGGAGGTAGGGCTGTAGCCGGTGTCCTCCACCCTCCCCTCCCCTCCTCTCCCCTCCTCTCCCATTCTGCCATCGCAGTGATTTACATCAGACCGCTTGGGGGTCAGCGCTGCTCGTGCACATTGCTGTCAGAACACGCCCTCATAGAAACCTCAATGCTAGTTTAGCTACATGGTGCGCGTTCACGTTGACCTGCTTGGCATAACCTCATACCTGTGACACTTATAGCTAACGTTACATATTAATAAAACAGATCCACATATCGCCATTCACGAATTATCACACAAGGACAGAAAAGCGTGTAAACGGTTCAAGCTACCAATCTACCATATTCAATGAATTTGTAACGTTATTCAATTCAAAGCCAAGTAGGCTAAACCTAACGTTAATATAGCCCATAGCATTGTTTTTAACAGTAATAGCGGGGTTTTCTTTATTTCCGGTGACGTTAACATATACAATGTAAATTCCACTGCAGGAAATTAGGTGTTAAAAATACCCTCACAAGGTGACCGAGCAGAGTAACATGCTGGGGTTACAGACAGCGCTAATACTGCACTCCACATGTAATATGACACGGTATCGGGCCTGTGTGAGACCAACCCACACAGGTGTAGGTGATGTTTGTAATTAATTGGTTCACCTGGAGCGCGTGGATAAGTGTGGCGAGCGGGTGAAGGACGCACAGGAACTAATAAACATCAATTAAGTATGAGCAGAATACCACCTAATGGTAATTTGCACGTGTTTTTGTATCAAAATATTCACAGCAGTCTGTCACACTTCCATAGACCAAATCTTGTGTGAATACTTGATGTGGGCGAGGACTGGGTCTATAATGTTACTTTTATGACTTTCAGCATTTTTGAATTTGTTCAACCTGACGTAACCAATCACTTTACTATACGGCTTCTGTCCAGTTGGCCTGCTGCAGGCACAATTCACTTAACATCAACATTTTGAAGGTTGTTTTCTGATCAGGCTGTCCAAATAAAAGATATTAAAACAATGGACAAACTTGTAACTTTGAAACGTTTACTTTTCTTTTTACTTTCAACATTTTGTATCTTAAAATATTCGTTGAAAATTCATCTTTTTCACATTGTGTCTTTGTTGATTGCCCCCAGAGAGTATAGAGATCTAGACAGTTAGATACTTGAACGCGTATAGACAAAATGCTCATACGTTTTCAGTGAATATTTGGGATGTAATGTGGGTCTTTAGAGAAGCACTTTCAAAGCACCTCAGATATAACAGCATGATAAGTGTTGGACTTCATTTATTGTCAATAAGCTGGGAGCAAGTCATTCCAATCATATTAAACATCAGCACAAGGATCTAGGGATACTGTCTGATGCTGTACAGGTTGTGATATATAAAAAAAGACTTGACTAGAGACGAGCACTGTTCACTTTTCATCTTCCTTTGTTTAAGTTGCTTCATATGTGAATCAAGTGTTTTTTGTTTTTTTGCTGTAAGGACAAAGGAGGTTCTTAAAGATGAACTTACTAGAGAGAAGTGCTACCCCTCTTCAAAGAAGGAATGTGACCTCCAGGCTTCTCTTCATTCTTACAAGGACCAGAATTGGAGGTTAGACTTCCAGATTGTGTGATCAAAACAACTGAAAGTGGTTATCTGCACAGTCATGGGAATTTTGTACATTATGTTTGTATGCGTTTAATTCTGCTAATTTGGGGATAATAATTTCAGTGGTGAAACTGTATCAATAATAACTTTTGAGTCATGTTTACAGCATATATTCACAAATCCTCATATATTCCGCAGGCTACAAATTAGAACATCTTGTTGACGCTTGTGTGACCCTCTGCTCGTTGTCAATGGTCAGTTAGACACAGCAACCACATCAGAGCTCACTGCGAGGTACATGAACCTCCGAGCATGAAGCAGATCGACTGCATCCCTTTGGCAGCATGGGGAGACAATCTTTTGCTGTGATCATTTTCATGACTTAATGTCTTTGTTTTCCACAGGTTAATACGGCTGTTGAGGAGAATGTGAGTAGTTCCAGGAAAAACATGCAAAAGCCACAGAAGATATGATACATATACTGTCCTAGCCAAAGAGTTATTATGACTAGAGAAGAACATTTCGCACAGAGCAAAGCCAGCTGCTAAGAAGTCAACTGAGGGTATGAATATTTATTTGCTGTATTATATTTTGTGTCTTTTGATGCAGTTGTATTGATTAAGATGTGTAACATCTGCCCTGAGACTACAGATGAAAAATATTCTAATGGCTAGTTCTGGTGCATTTATAGGAATGTTTTATTAATGTGCACTGTCCCTAACCAAATAAACCAATAAATAAAAAACAACTATCATAAGCCTGGGAAAGCAATTTTCAAATAAATGTATTGCATTGTTGGAGAATCTTTCCTGCAGTGTGATTTAGTATTCCATTTCAGAACATGTCTCAAGAAGATGCACTCGGCAGAAGATCTGTCAACAAGTAAATCGGTCATCTAGCACAATAACCAATGCTCTGACAACGGCTCGAATGCTTCCTCCAGCTGACGGTCTGACCACAGTGCATGCCCCGCCAATACTGTTGGACAAATCCTCTGTTCCTTGGGGACAAATGCTGCCAGTGTGCCAGGATCAATCTTTCTCTGCCGCCTTTCAGTCGGTGGAAAATAACTGGATACATCCGACCTCTGCATTTATGAACCCAGCTTCATGTGCTTTCACGTCAGCAATGATCAGCCAACCTTTTTACCACATTAGGGCCATGCGCATCTTCTGGCCATGTGTTGTGGGATGTGACTCTTGGCCTGGTGGTTCTTGTTGCTCTACCATCAGTGCATTTTGACCAATGGTAACTCGTGCTTCCCTGATGCTAATCTTGTAAACATTGTTCTTTCACGGTACACAGGTTCACACAGATGTTAATATTATAAACTAGCATGTTTGACTAAAAGTGCAACAAAGACCAGTTTTATTTTAATTGGTATGCTGACTCGGCAGCACGAAAGAAATCCCATGAAGCTCATAAAAAGGACTCCAACCCTGGAATATATTAAAAAAAATGTCCTCTGTTGATGTTCAAATTTATAAGTAACAGAATAAACCGTCATTTATTATACTATAAAAACACTCTGTAATTAACATGTAAGACATACAGCCACTAGATGGAGGTATTAGGCTGACAGATGAAAGGTCGTGTTTATTAGGTTCAAACAATAAAACTACTCAAAAATAAAACAAATACTGAATTTCTTATTTCTTTAAACATTTTATTTTTTCAGAAGATTCTCAGTATTTCAGGAGGGAAAGAAATCTCAATGGCCAACTGGAATACTAGAAAGCCATTTAACATTTACATTAACCTCTGAAGTCTTCAAGCTGCGGTTTAGAAAGATTACAAACCAGATCACTCAAAACCAAAAGACGAAACAGGTTTGCAAACAAAATCAGCATCACACTTCAAAGTTCACATTTATCATTATCATTTTGATCCAACTGAAGTGAAATACAGACTATCTCACTGCGCATTGTACCAGAAACCCTCATTCATAGGAGATGGAAAAAACTCTTAACACGTAATGAAGGTCTAATAATGCACTATCGACTGACGTTTTACAGTTGCAGCTTTCTCAAGACATTACATTTGTGTACATCATTTGATGTTTGCAGGCACAGTGGGCAGCAGTGATTATACCTCATATTAAACAGTATGACGCTTTTTTGTCTGATTATAGCTCAAGATACTGACAAACACAATATCTTTTTAATCATTCATTCAAATTATATAAACTGCACTTACTCTACCAGTGATAAGCTCAAACACAGACGCTTCACACAGATTAGGAACGTTTCCAGTGTCTAGTCAGCAACAATTAAATGCCGTCTTAGTACAAAGAGAAGAATTAAACCGATATCTCCCAAATTAAGTGATAATACCTGAAAAAAGAAACGTGACCATGTTTTAATTGTTATGAAATCTGCTGTTTCTCTTCCTTTAAGTCATCTAATTTAACATGAAGATTAAAGTGCTCAAGAGCTGTAGCAAACTATAGGATATGCATAGAACAGTAGTTATATTGTAAATATAGAACATGTTTGTTTATAAATAAAGCATATTAAGTTTATAAAATATATTTGATAGAAGAATATAAATGATACTTTAAGGTGCGGCTTATGAGGCTATTTGCCCGACTTCTCCACCTGCTTCCCACTCTCTGGTTTCTCCTGGAGCTTGTGGTCTTCCAAGATGGTCTGCGCCGTCTGCCTGCCAGTCTTTTTCACCACAGCTTTGATTCCCAGGTTGTCAACATTGAAGGCAGTGAGGCCGACATTAATGGCAGAATTGACGGCATGGTCTGTGGCTTGTCCTGCGGCCGCCCCGTACCTTCATCAGGAGTCAGATTGAGTGAGAGGTCAGAGCCAGAGGCGAGAAACAGAAGGATTTCGGGGAGAATTAATTAATATGCGGTGCGAGGATAGCAAAGATGGCATGCTGTATGTCAATTGCAGTGCGAGGACTACACCCATGCAAGCGCAATCTTAAATTAAGACATTTCTAAATGAAATCTAAGGGTGGGAAATATGGATATAATCAACTAGAATGGTATTTATATTTATCTATTTTTCCATAATATCGATGTATATTGAAATTGAAATTAAAAAAAATAATCCTTTTTGGCTACTTCCCTTAAAAGACTCTACACAATATTCAGAGCATTAATAAAGCAAACAACTATTTTCAATGTCAATATGCATAAGAGTAAATGTCCACCTGAGCTGAGAATAAATAGATATCAACTCAATACGTAACATGATAGCCACCCTATAGAAATCAATAATCAGCTATATTGTGTCGATATTTTGCTCACCATTGGAACATGTATCACCAATACACACAATATAGGAAGATTTTAAAAATCAGGTGGGAGAGAGAAGTTACTAATTGTGAAATGTCCATTAGAAACATTTAGAAACATTTGGAGAAAGCAGCACCATCATGTGAATTGTTAGAGCATTAAGACAAATCATTCAGAAGAAAAAGGCTCATCATGCTCGTAGTGGTGAAGAGTTGAATAGCTGTGGAAAATTAGGAAATATTACGCTTATTGTCATTAGGTGAGTCAAGGATGTTTTGTAGACCCCTAAATCTGCAAAGTAAATCGAAAAGGGAAATAAGTGAGTGCACATTTGGTTGTGTGTGTGTAATGCAGGAGGTCCTTTGCAACACACACACACACCAATGTGCATTGCTTTATATTAAAGCAAGTGACAGCGGTCAAACAAATGATCAGAAGGGAAGGGAAGACCTACTTATGTTTCACGGTGGTGACCGTCTCGGATGCCACACTCATAGTAATGTCCTTTGCTGCTACTTCCAAACCAGTCCACATGGTTGCAAATCCTGAGCACATACACAAAACACAAAGTATGTTGGGACCACTTCAGTACTCTTCTGGTAGACAACTTCCTCTTAGACAATACTAAGTGGAGTAAGTACTCTACCTTGCACTCCACTGGCAGCCACCACCATCGCTCCATCTATGTTGGACCGCCCGTCCTTATCTTTCTTCATAGACTCCGGGATCAGCTTGCTTCCGTGTTTTTTCACGTGCGGAGCCAACTCTCGACCCACGCAGCCAGCGACCATGCACACCCCGTCCACTGCCGTAACACAGCATTACTTCATTAGACGCCTGCTGCCGAATAACCACACAAGGGGGAGCGAAACATGCTGACTGGGGATGACGTAGTCACCTAGAAACTGGCTGACTTTGACGGCTCCTCCCGTCGCTTGCTTGGCAACATGGAGGCCTTTGGTGACCGAGGGGCTGACGTGGGTGGGTTTGTCCTCCGGGGTGATGTGCTCCCGGAGTTTAGATGCCCCTTTGTGAATGGCCTTGCCTGTGAACTCCGCTCCTTTCACCAGGCCCCAGCTTAGCCACGACGCACCTGATAGGACAACGGGATCACACAAGGCGAGTCTTTCCAAACAACAGCATTAAGATGTTTGGCGGGAAGATGCGGTTTGACCTCACCTGTCAAGATCCCGCTTGCCACCATTTCACTCCACTCGGGCAGGGCCTTCTCCTCCTCGGTCACCGCTGGTGCAGTCTCCTCAGGTGCAGCCTCCTCAGGTGCAGCGATGGACACCTTCTGACTGAGATTAATGGTGTCTACAGCTTCATCTGGAGCCTGATCGTATAGACACATTGTTTAGCTACTGCAAGACGAGGACAGACGATGCATGCTGAAAATAAGACCCGCTGCATTGTGCAACCTGAACACATCTCCGTTCATATGCTTGTCTCCAAGTTACCCCCCCCCCCCCCCACACACACACACACACAGTAGATCCTCTCATTATTCTGTGCTTCTCGTTACAATGCACTATTTGTTTGCTTCAAAGAGACAGTCAAAAGGTCTCCGTGCAGTCTGAAAACAGTATCCCATTGTGCTGAAAACCTCACATCTTCTACGTGATCGAAAAAATTTTAGACGCAAAAACGCGTACTTGCTGATAGGGAATTACGTCCATCAGAGGAGATAAGTAGCCTGATTGCGCGCATCAAAAATGACCTCGTTTGGCATCGATCTGAGCCAGCGTCTCCACCTTCATCGTGGCTGCACTGGCACTTGTCTTTCAGCTGAAACTCTAAAGGTTGTTCCAACTGCTGCAGATAAGAGCATTATGACTGATTAATTCCCCTCGCCTGCCTGTCTCAAAGCCCCACAATGCTGAGGCAGGTGGAAGTTGGAGAAGTGTGCCAGCTCACAAGTAAGACGCAGCAAGAGCTTCATGCAAAAGGCTAAAAAAATGAAGACGTTAGATCCTCAAAGTGTCGCGTAAGCAGCAACTAAAACCTCTTCATGGGGGGAAGAGATGTAACATCTGCAGTGTTTGCAATGATTACAGAATATATGATGATTTTAGGACAGTGGAGGTTGTTTAGGGACTGTCAGCACTATTTTTGTGCACTTATGTCAGTCTGCATTTCCACGCAGAATTTCTAAACCAAAAAAATATATATTTATGTGTACATCGTTTGCATTTCTTTCCCAAGAAATGTCAAAACTTGTGTTGGGTTTTCACAAAGCTGAGTGTCGGGCGACAATGACCTGAACTCTGAGATCCGTGTTCTGGGAGAGCAGGTCCTGGAACAGCTGTCTGTCTGCAGCAGGTAGCTCAGCGGACAGCACCACCCCCACATAATAGCCCGGAGTCGGCGCCATCATGTCCGGGAACATAAACACGCCAGTGTTACACAGCAGCACTGGCGAGTCCGAGGCCATGAGAGGGTACAGCCAGTCACACACCTGCCAGGAAGTCAAATTAAAAAAAAAAAAAAGGTAAGAAAACAATAAAGAATGCTGGAAAATGTGATGATAAATAGATACATACGTGATGTTATAATGATGTGCATGAGCCCAACATTTTCTATTTATTTCTGAACTATGAAAGTAACATAATGATTTGGTTTTGTAGAGAGATTGGGCTAAAACATAGGATTCTAAATATAACCTCGAAATGACAAGCCTTCAACTTCTCATGGAGAGTCTAATGAGTGCAACACAGTGAACCGTCTGACAGAACCAGAGGACACTGTCCCCCTTTGACTGCTGCATGTCTAACTGGATTATAGGGCATACCAGTGGAAGCAGGGTTTAGATAGTTACTCATGTGAATCACTGAGGTCACTCGCTGACAACAGCACCTGGGAAATTCCCCAATGAAGAGTCAAATGTCAGTCTCATGATCCACTAGTGTCAGTGTATCGGTTATTGGAACAGCAGGAATAAACATTGCCACAAAAAACAAACACAAAATTGCTCAAAACAAGAGTTGGATAAAAAAAAAAAAAAAAAAAGTTAAGTATTGATTTTGTCTTTTAACAAAAGCCTGAGCTGATTCCTTTGTATAGCTTCATGGAATTTATTATCTACGACCTCCACATTTAAAAACAACCCTGATTGGTACCATCTGTGTCCTAATCTTGAGCCAGTAATGATCCTGATTTGGGAATTCCCAGGTGGATGACATCATATCCATAAACCCACTGGGCTTAGTGTGCCGAGTAAACAACGCTCACATGATCGCGTCCATCGGGAGAGGCGAAGGAGA